>NW_003852502.1:7090389-7123442 GCF_000181295.1 Otolemur garnettii | reverse complement strand
TTTTTTTTTTTTTTGCCTTGAGGGTAACTTTCCCATTCGGCAGGAAGCTGAAGCAATGCTGCTGTTTTTCATTTCCTTGCTTGGGGTAGGTGCCCAAGAAAGGTGGTCATGTTGTATGTCTTAAAAACTGCAGTTAGTTTCACTTTCAGTAGGAACAGGGAAGGTGAGATGAGTGAGTTTTGTATGTTTGCTGTTTTTTTTTTTTTAAAGAGAGTGTGCTTCTGGCCAGTACTTTTCTACCAAGGACATCAGGTTGTCCTTTGCACTTTGTAGGAGGGTGAGCTCGTGACCCCGGGCGCCTGGCCTGTCCTTCTCACTGCGGCTTTGCACCCACTGTGTCTGTGTTTTTCAACCTTTTTTATCTCATGGCCCATTTGAGACTATGGTTAAACTTCCCAGCTCACTTAAATTATGCCAATTAGAAAAAAAAAAAAAAAGAGTTAAAAAAAAAAACCCCAAACACTGTGCTTTGAACTTTTTTCAAAAATAATTTAATTAATGATCTTTAAAATTTTTGCTGTACACCTATGATCCCCTCATGGCACTGCAGTTGAAAATCACTGGTCTGTGTCTTGGTCATTGGTTAGATTCTGTTTTCACAAGTCTGTCACCGTGAGTGACTGTCGGTGTGACCAACTTCAGTTCACATTATTTATCGTTCTTGCTCACAAGAGGGAGGATTCAGGAGAAAGCTATCTTGGGAGGTCGTTCTGGCTCCTTCCTCCTCACTCTGAGTAGATTTTCTCCTTCTCTATAGAAAAAACAACAGTCATCAGAGGGGAATTTCTTTAATTTTCCCCATCAGATTTACACGCCTCCCTGCCTCTGTGACCAGCCCAGGCTTATTCTCTTCTGTTACTTCATTCTTCCTCTCCAAAACTGCTACCTCGCCTCTGTCTCGGGCCGCCCCTCTGCGTTCTCAGAAGCAGCATTATAGTCTTGACAATCTCTTACTGCTCCTCTGTCTTCAATCCACATGACTTTCTGTCCTGGATCTTCCCACAAATCTAATGTGCTTAAGTTATTTCACATTAAAAAAAATACCAAACCAAAATGATAAACACTGCACTCTGATCCCGCTCCCCATGCAATGGCTTCACATTCTCATTCTGGCTAATCTAAAAAATAAAAGTTGTTTAATGTCTAATGTCAGCTGTTTAATCTCTCTAACTCATTTCAGTGTAGCTCCTTGGGTTCATGCTACATCTCTAGAGTCTCCTTGGTTGCTCTAGTCATTTTTTACCCCGTATCTATTAGCATGTTGCAAAGTTTGCTTTTAACTTTCTTTCACTTCTCACTCTCGGCGAGTTCACCCACAGATACGGTTTCAATTTCCGCCCGTGTACCCCTGACTCTCACATGTGCTCTCTGAGAGAACCCAGCCCTCTGAGCTCCAGACCAGTGTAGCTCCTGCCTGTTTGACATCTTTGCTTGGCTATTTCAAAGCACCCTGAAGTCTTCATGTCCCATATCATTTTATGATACTCCCCCACCTGGCTCTTCTCCAGTGCTTTCCATGTTACTGAATTTCTCCATCTGCCTCCAGCTGTGCAGGCTGGTAACCTTGGAGTTCTCCTTCATATTAATATTACCACCCATATTCAGCCCTTCACCAGTTCTCATAGCTTTAACCCTTAAACACATTTCAAACTCACCTGCTTTTATTTCCACCTCTGCTACGTCCAAGCCACCATATTTTTTCTTAGATATTTTACTTTCTCTTTATCAATCACTCTGAACGTGCTTTTCCCACTTGGCAACCAAATTCTCACACAACAGTAAAGTAATCTAAACATTAGTTGCACCACGTTATTCCCAGTTTAAAATTCTGCAAAGACTTTCTCTTACCCTCAGAATAAAATTCATATCTTTTGTTAATACCAGGGCTTCCACAAAGCCTTACCTGATTTGACTCTACTTTTCCTGCCTCATCTCCAGATTTCATGATTATCTATAAATTTAACTTATAGACTTTGTAATTATATACTTATGGATGTGATCATTTTATTTGATGAATACCCTTCTTTCCACTGTGCGTGGAAGGTGTATCCCGTCACCCAGCACAATGCTGGGTACTCAGGTACAATCCATCTCTGTCAAAGGACAGGACAAACGAACGTGTGTGTTATGTTTGGGTTTTACTCCTGGTAATTCTGATTCAGTAGCTCTGGGGTGGAAACTGGGAATCTCTATTTATTAAATTCACCATGGTTGATCCTGCTGCTCAGTTTGGGTTGAAACCATCAGAGAAATATGTTGCAGCTAGAGTTAAGACCACAGATGTTTAGACTCTAAACAGGAAAGGAAAGGATGACGTCAATGTGAATAAACATTTTCAGTCATTCCGCTAATCCTTTTGACTCTGTCATTCCTCTAAGTAGGTCAATATACATCCACTGGTACGTTTTCTTCTTTATTGTTGAACTCTTTGCCAATTTGATGATTAAAAAAAAAGATGGGAAAAGATAGGGATATGACATGATTGTTTTTCTGTTGGGAATAGGTTTAAGCATTGCAAAATTATTGGGGATCTGGATAAAACTAAAAACATAGAACTTTTCTGTTGTACGCTAGGTGGGAAGAAACACCAGTCAGTAAACATCTAAAGATGATAAGGCCCAGACCCCACTTTTAAGGAGCCTATGGTCAGGATAGCCTCATGTAACAACTAAAAGCAGAGAACATTAGATTGGGCGTCTTGAGACCTGGGTACGAGAGCCGTAGTCGAGGGCTGATGGGTGAGTCATTTCAGTTCTGGGTCTCATTTTCCTCAGATATAAAAGAAGGGTTTGGATCTGAGAACTTTTAGAGCTCTTTACAGCTTTAAAGGTCCACCCTGTACCTAGTTGGAGCTGGAAGGGACTGCAGGGTTGGAGGAGGAGGGTGGAAGAAGACTGAGAGCCCGTGGCAGAGCTATAGAGCCGGGAGCCAGCACTTGCTGGAGCAGAGGATTGTGTCAAAGAGAAAGTTGGTGGAGGAGCTGGGCCAAGCTATGGAGGGTGCTAGACACGGATGTCAGGCTACTGGTTTAGATTTCATTGTGTAGATGGTGGAGGAGCTCCAAAAACATCTACGTATTTTACTTTGAATCTTGATCAGTGTTACAGATTTCGCATAAAACTTCCAAGGACAAAGAAAACAAAATGTGTGTGAATGAGTCTCTCGAATTATAAAAGATATAAAATTATATCTTTTAAGTTTTCCTCTGATTATAAAAGTAATGCATGATTAAGGAAAAAAAAGTCCCAACATTATACATGAGAAAGTATGCCACCCTTATGGTAAATTCCCAAACAAAAAATCGTTATTTGTGTTGTCTTCTTGATTTTGTAGACAGTTTTTAGGCGCTGGTGGGACATGTTTACATAGGATTTTAAGCAGATCATTTTGGTGGCAGCATGTGGGGTGATTGGAGGGAGAGAAGCTGAAGTCCAGGAGGCTGCTGGGGTTGACATTGCTGTTTAACGAATGTCTGAGTGCCTTTGATGTTAGCTGATGCATATTGGTCTAATCTGAAGGTTATAAGGGACTGTTTTAGGGGAGCAGCCAAAATTAAAGGGGAATGAATGAATTGAAGAGCTTTAAAGGAAGAATCATGAGGGTGAGTGACTGATCAGACTATGATTGGGGCAAAGGAGAAAGGGGAGTGCAGAGTGTCCAGTGTGGGTCTTTGTGACAGTTGCCCATCGTAAGGTCCAGGGAAGTCAGGGATGGAAGCCTGGCTTGGGTGGGAGAGGTGAGCAGGAGGTATTTGGACTGTGCTGTCAGAAATCACATCTGGGAGCTAAGAAGAGAAGCCAGCAAAAGAATAGAGAGGAAACAGTCAGGCTTGAGATGAGAGAAGCAAGAGCAGGCAGGCACGGGGCCCAGGGGAGGAGATCCAGAGAGGCTGGCTGCAGTGTCAGCAGCGGGAGAGGTCTCCAAGAGCTGGGTCTGAGAAAGGACGGGTGGGGACAGCAAGCATCTGTTCATGCCAGTGAAATGCTGGGGACAGAATCTGGGTTACAAGGGCAGTCAAGAGTACATGAAGCTAGTTTAAAACTTCTCCCAAGAAGGCGAGAATTAACATGATGCTTGGTGGGGACAACGGCAATATATAATAATTTTATTCGTGTTATGGTATCATATTCTTACTTAACATTTTCATGTTATGTCAGCTTACGTGGATCAGTCTAGAACAGCAGTTCTCAACCTTCCTAATGCCGCGGCCCTTTAATACAGTTCCTGTGGGTCACAACCCACAGGTTGAGAACCGCTGGTCTAGAACAAGGTTTCTGTGGGAAAATGTCTTAGGAGTCAGAACTGTGGACACTCTCCGCATCTCAGTCTTCATTAACAAGAACAGCTGCCCCGTTCACTGCGCCCAGTTGCTTGTGTGTGGCTGTGAGGTTGAACCTTTTCTTAGTCCATAGGTCACTGAAAAACACGTTATTCCCTTGCCCTATAGTCCAGTTCTTTGGGATGATTTTTTTCTGACTCCTTGGATGAAATGTTAAGCAAATCCCATCATTTCCTATGGTTATTTTTTGCTCGCAAAAGGTCTTTCATTTCTGGGAACATTCACACACATGTCAGTCTACATTCTGTAATGGATTTGTCCAGACCAGTAAGGTAAAGCGCTCCCTTCCCAAGCTTGGGTCTGGCTGCCTCTCACTCACAGGGCTGCCTTCAACCGCTCCAGAGTGAATTAGGTGGAGGAAAAAGAGGTGAGGGGTAAAAAAGAACTAACTTGATATATAAGGATGAGCTATAGGAATTTATTAATATTTGTCCCACAAACATGGCAATTTAATATAATTCCATGTAGTACTGTGGTCTTCTGCATCAGTGCCTCTGGGCTTAGCAAGCATTTAAAACTAAAGCATTTCTGGCTTGGTGCTTGTAGCACAGTGGTTATGGTGCCAGCCACATGCACGGAGGGTGGCATGTTTGAACCTGGCCCAGGCCACCTAAACAACTATGACAGCTGCAACAGAAAAATAGTCCAGCGTTGTGGTGGGTGCCTGTAGTCCCAGCTACTTGGGAGGCTGAGGAAAGAGAATCACTTAAGCCCCAGAGTTTGAGGTTGCTGTGAGCTGTGATGCTACGGCACTCTACTGAGGGTGACATAGTGAGACTCTTTTTCAAAAAAGAAAAAAAAAAGAACAAAAACAAAAACTAAAGCATTTCCTCCTGAGAATTCATCCGTAGATTCTCTGGAGCACCCTTACCGCTTTCAGCTAAAGTGCCCTGGATGCTTTTGAATCTGCTTCTCCAACTGGCAGCTCAAAACTCTGTCCTCTGCTCCGTCATCTGCAGTGGACGCCTCCAGCTTCCCTCCCCAGAGGGTTTTCCTTATGCCTCTGAGGCTGTTCTGATCAGGGTAGAGAACCGTCCCGTGCTGACTTGCTCTCTTTTTGGCATCTCTGGGGGAGGGAAACGCTCATGCTTCTTCGCACTGCGGCACTCAGGAGCACAGACCACCCCAGATTAGCACACTTCTAGCTCTGCTGGCAACGCAGCTCCTCACGGCCAGTAGTTTTATTTTTTTATTCAGATTAGTGTGAGGGTACAAATGTTTAGGTTACACTGTTTTCATTTCTAAGGTGAGGTTCAAGTTGTAGTTGAGCCCTTCCCCCAGGGGGTGTGCTGAACACCCCTCACTGTGCACATTATGTGAGATCCTGCCAATCACCTCCCTCCTCCTCCCTCTCTTCCTCCTCTCCTCTCCCCTGCTAGACTAAACTTGTGTTTTTCTTTTGTGTAGGAAAGAGGCGTGGGTGGGACATTTCTTTAACTGATAGGGGCCCTCTACAACAAACCCATAGCCAATATCACATTGAGTAGAGTAAAACTGAGAGCATTTCCATCTAGAACTGGAACCGGACAGGAGGCCCACTATCTCCACTGCTATTCAACATAGTGCTGGAAGTCTTAGCAGTGCAATCAGGCAAGAGAAGATCAAAGGTATTCAAATGGGGACAATTTGAGGAGGCCAAACTCTCACTCTTTGTGGATGACTTGATCTTATACCTGGAAGACCCCAGGGAGTCAACTACAAAGCTCTTAAAAGTGATCAAGAAATATAAGAACGCCTTGGGACACAAAATCAATGTCCACAAATCAGTTGCCTTCACACATGCCAATAACAGTCAAGTTAAGAGTCAAACCAAAGACACTGCTAATATTTTGCTGTTTAGATTTTTCAGATGTGTCAAGAGCCTGCTCCCTGATGACTTGAGGATTCTTCCTGGGCACACGCTCAGCTCTCTGCCTGGTCCTAATGAAACCCCTGTTCCTGGGTTTGAAGTGAGGGGAGAGCAGCTCTTAGCTGGGTGAGGTGTGAGCCACTCCAGCTCATGGAAAGCTCTTTCCTAAAATTCTCTTCTAGTGTATTTTCTTCTTGGCTCTTTTATGGCCTCCCCCCAGGTGAGGGATTATGAGGTGCAAAACCAGGTTCTCAAGGCCTCCTCGGCAAGCTCTGTGTGGTGGTCTTGCACTCACTTTGGAATGTGGACATAGTTGGCATCTATCATCTTGGGGGCCAGACCCCAAACTGAGTCAGAAATAGCTCCCTTGTAACATATGGTGACGTGCAGGTTTACAAAAGTCAGTGCCTTTCTTAACCTTTAAATAAAAAGTAAACCCAGGTACTGGCGATCAGTGCTAAAGCTAACTGTTAGAAAATTGAAATGATCCTAAATTTGAACTAAAGTGTACAGACAGAAATAGTCTACCCGGCACTCAGTTCTGTTTCTGGCATTTCTTTGTATTCCAGAAGCGAGAGTTCAAAGTGACTTGAATTTTGAAATGTATTTTTTTTAGTGCTCATGCAGCGGCCGTATTCCTACAAACTTGTTAAAAAGGAAACTCAAGAGTTGGATGGCTTCACAGTTAGAGGAGGAAAATTCCCTCACTGGAATAGATAGTTTTGGTGATTTACTCGGATCCGATTTGTATTCTAGTCATAGCAGACTACTTGAAAGGGTGGCAAAAGCAATGTTTTCCCTATTCCCCCTCATTCCCCTGATTTCTGGAGCATACACCCTCGCAATGAATTATTGACTTAGAGATAGAGATTAGAGAAGTTACAGAGATTGCTGAGAATACCTACTGATTCTGGTTTTCCACTTCTGTGCTCAAAGTTGTTTAGAGAAATCTAATCGAGGCAGGCTCACATCCAATAACAACAGAGAGGGGATATGCTCCTATGTGCTCGGGGCCAGTTCTCTAAGGAAGAAGAGCTTACCCCGTGGAATACTGACCATATTGGGGAATGAAGAGCTGAGAAGGCATTGGCGAGCTCTGCCCTCTCTTGCCTGGGGAGGTATTTGCTCAGAAGACACAGGGCCCAAGTATTTAGGCCTTCAGGTTAGCTTTTCTTCCCAGTTATTGGCAGAATGAATCAGCATAAAGCATAGTTGATGAGCTTCAATAAACACAAAAACTTATTTTGAAGCAGATTA
Source organism: Otolemur garnettii (assembly GCF_000181295.1). Taxonomy (NCBI): domain Eukaryota; kingdom Metazoa; phylum Chordata; class Mammalia; order Primates; family Galagidae; genus Otolemur; species Otolemur garnettii. The sequence continues at coordinate 7,115,997 of NW_003852502.1, read as the reverse complement.
AGTTCCTTTGAAACTGAAAGAAAATTGTTCAGTCAAGGAAACTTGTACTTCCTACAAAAGGCTTGCTTTTTTTTTTCTCCTGTGTTTAAAAGTTTAGTTCAGCTAGCACTAATGAGGACAATTTGAAAATAAATTTCACTCTTTTTTTAGACCAGGTGTCAGCAGACCCTAGCTAAAAGACCAAATCCAGTCTGACACCTGTTTTCGTAAATAAGGTTTTCTTGGAACGTGGTCAGGCTCATCTGTTTACGCACTGGCTCTGGCAGCATCCGCACTGGAAGGGCATTGTTGAAAAGTTGTGACAGAGACCATATGGCCTACAGAGGCTGTGATGTTTTACATCCAGCCCTTTATAGGGAAAATTTGCTGATCCTTGTTCTAGATTTATGAAGGTCCTTGGTGTCGGTGCTTTTGTGACTGTTTATGGCACAAATGGATACTAATTCTCTGAATTATTATTAATTTTAAATATTTCACGATATTCTGTACTTGAACATATATTTTGTAGGAATATTTTGTAAAAATGCCTTGTAATATAACTAAACTCATTGTGAAATTGATATGACCTGTTTAATATACAATATGTTGAGCATTACAAAACTTACTTCTGCTTTTGAAATCCCTTGGGCAGTAAAATAATTTTTTTTTTTGATTTGCCCTTGACCACCTATAATTATCCTGGGAAGGCTTTCTGCCACACAAAGCACACTGTCAGCGCTTGGTTACAAAATGATTTTTTGATTTATTGGAATAATTTGAAATGACAGTGACAAGAAGCTCTTTGCCTCCTTTCTTCCTTTGGCTTTCCGGGGTGGCCAGCCTCTCCTACTACTCAGGGCAGAGAATTAAGGTTCCCCTGAGGCTAATTCGCCTCTCAGGGTAATCTGATCCTTCTCAAGGGAAGGTTATTTTAATGTCTTTTTGTCTTAGCTGAGGCTGATCTGATGAACATCTGGGACAAGATTCATTTATTTATTCATTTATACACAACTTTACTCAGCGGATAGTGAAGGCATGCTGATCTGGGTGCCGTGCTCTGAAGGATGTCACAATATCTTAGAAAGATGGACACAAAGCAGATAATTATAGTGTATTATGTTAAATAAAATGATTGAGCGATACGCAGAATATTATGGGAGAAGAGGGCATCTAACCCAACATAGGGAGAGGCAATCAATGAAGGCCACTGGGAAAGGCTGGGTCCAGATAATAAATCCAGAACATTCTGTAGTACATTCAGGTGGAGATGTCCAGAGGGAAATCTGAATCTCTGGGTTGAGGTGTGGTTTAGAGATAATTATTTTTAGCATCCTTAGGATAGAAATGGCAGTTAAGGCTGGGTGCAGTGGCTACATGCCTGTAATCCTAGAGGCTGGGTTGGGAAGATGACTTGAGCTCAGGAGTTCAAAACTAACCTGAGCAAGAGCGAGACCTTGTCTCTATTAAGAAAATAGAAAAATTGACTCAGTGCCTGTGGCTCAAGTGGCTGAGGCACCAGCCACATACACCTAAGGTGGCAAGTTTGAATCCAGCCTGGGCCCGCCAAACAATAATGACAGCTGCAACCAAAAAATAGCCGGGTGTTGTGGTGGGCGCCTGTGGTCCCAGCTACTTGGGAGGCTGAGGCAGGAGACTGGCTTGAGCCCAGGAGTTGGAGGTTGCTGTGAGCTGTGATGCCACGGCACTCTACCCAGGGGGATAGCTTGAGGCTCTGTCTCAAAAAAAAAAAAAAAAGAAAATAGAAAAATTATCCAGGTATCCTGGTGGATACCTATAGTCCCAGCTACTTGGGAGGTTGAGGCAGGAGGATTGCTTGAACCCAGGAGTTTGAGATTACTGTGTGCTAGGCTGACACCATGGCACTCTAGCCTGGACAATGGAGTGAGACTCTGTTTCAAAAATTAAGAAACAAAGGGAGTTAAAAACATGAGATGAGAGTTGATGAGAGTTTGGAGAGTGAGAATAGCGCTGGGATCAGGATGGAAAGGGTCAGAAAGAGCAACTTGAGGAAGGAAGGAAGGAGTCAGAAAGATATTTATCAGTACCAAGGGACAAAAGATTGAGAACATGTACAGACTGAATAAGGGGAAGTAGATAATCAATGGAAAGACGGGAGTAGTTATATTAATTTCAAATATAATCTAATGTAACTATTTGTGTGTTAAATAAGTAATTACATACCTAAAACTCCATTTGAAGGCTGTTGTTTAAGCCTAAATAAATGAATTAATTTTCCACATTGGTGAAAGCTAGTAATTTTTATTTGAATTAATCCATATTTATAGAGCATTTATTTTGTAGCAGGTATTAAGGTAGATTGGCACCCTAAAGGATAAGCTATTAGGGATTCAGAAATGATCCAGTGTGGACTTGACCCTCAAAGAACCTGCAGTAAACTGAGCCAAATATTGATGCCACAAGGTGACAGGTGACAGGGAAGGGAGAGCTGGGCTTAGAGGGCAGAGATGTCGGTTTTAGGTTGGGGATTCAAGGAACACTAATATATGGGTGGGGTGGGAATGGTTTGAATCAAGAATAGGGAAGAGTAAGAGCCAGAACACAGCGTGAAACCCCAGGGGCGGGAATCACCTCTGGCCATGTGATGCTAGCCTTATGCACAATTTTTCTGTTTTTCTACTTTGTTGTGGTAAGATATTTAGAATTCTGCTCTTTCGAAAAAAGCAACACCAAGCATTGACATTATTGGTCTTGGCTGTGTCTGTCTCCACCACTAGACTCTCTGATGCTGAGGACTGTAATTTATCATTTTGCATCTAATACTTAACTCAGTGTTTGCTTTTTGAGTTAAACCTGACAGAGACACCACTATTCCACAGTCTTGCCTGTGCTGGCCTCAGTCATAAAGCAAAAACTAAAGACTATGTTTATCAGCAAAACAGGTAAATGACCTTGTCGATTAAATTTTTTGAGGATGATAATTTAGAACTTGTAAATGAATCAAGTACATGTAATTTATGATGTTACTGCATGTGATGTGAAAACAATTTAAGATAGAAGTCACGAACGTGAACCTTCTTAGCACTTTGATCAAGGCAGCACAATTTCCTTGGGATCTTCTTTAAATGACAACACTGTGGCCAAGTTTTAGGCATTGTTTTGGTTAGCATGTAATTATTTTACCTAATTGTTTTATTATTTTTAAGTGAATTACAGCCTTCTCTTAGGATTCAAAAAACAACTTCGTGGTGCTGTAGATGAACTAAGGGTGCCTTTAAAGAAGAGATAACATTTAATAGTTGAATCGATGTGTTTGTTTTGATAAATTTAGGCAATCAAATTTAGAATACAAAGTTCACTAGTGAAATTACTTAGCTGTTTTGGAGAGGTATTAATTAATTATTTAAAAACAATTATCTTTCCAACCCGCAAGTGGAATCAGATGGAGAGGTTCTATTTACTGTTACCTTGATTTAGAAAGGACAATTAGAATAAGAGAAGTTAGAAAAATGACACGCTCGGAGGCCACGTGTTCTCTTGTTGATTTTGGAAAGGGAAACGATTAACAGTACCTGTTAAAACAGGGTAAGATGTATTGACTTAAGAGTTAGACTAGCCAATAATTCAAGGGATTGGAAAATTGGAGGATGTTGGTCCATGGAGAGCTTTTGTCCTTGATTATTTACAAATCTTTGAATTGTGTGTAACTTTATTTTTTCCACTGGTTTTGGATAAGAATAGCCAAAACATATCTAAAGTTATTTCTTGTTAGTTGACGTGTGTTACCCTTGTTTCAAAAATTTCTGAGTCACTTAATCTGGTTCTCATTTCAGAAGTGATGGAAGTCAGATTAAGCAGTTTGTTTAAATGACTGGCGATGAATTATAGAGACAGGTCACCTTTTATGTTAGTGGATTGTTAAGAAAAACTCATGAACTCTCACAGCTGTTGTGGTGCAGTTGACTAAAACCAAACTTTCATAAGTTAAGATAAACTATTCTGTTCATTAAATCACTGTAAATGTAATTTAAAGATTAATTTTCTAAACCCTTTTATGCAGGTAAGTAAGCAAGCAAAATAATCAAATAAGAACTTATATGTTTTCTTATTTTTTTTTTCTTCTGTCCCATAGGACCAGCTATATTATCAGTCATTTCAGGTTTCAGAATATGGTAAGAGTCCCTCAACTTATTTTGAAAGCAAAAAACCATTTGTTACTTTCCTAAGACCTAGTGGATATTTTCAAGGGGTCTATTATTTGAAGTAAAAATTCCAATGGAGGTAAAGTCCTTGTGTTCCTTATAGGATGGGCCTAAGTATGTTTTTTCCTTTGTAAAAGCTGTAAAATCTGATTATGAAGAAAAAAGTAGGAAAAGTAACACTTCTAGCCACATGATGCTGGTCTTATGCACAATTTTTCTGTTTTTATACTTTGTTGTGGTAAGCTATGTAGAATTCTGTACTTTCAAAAAAAGCAACACACAGCATTTTCCGTATTTTTCGTAAGGACTGTCCTGTTCCGAAATCCTTTCTGTAGGTGATAATAGAGCAGTTAGGGACACATAGATAAAAACAATGGGGCCCACCTATTTTGTTGGTGGAAGAAGTGGAAGGATAAACGTTAAAGCGTGGGGTCGCTGTTTTCGTTTATCATTTCCGTAGTTATTTTGAGGCCACACACGTGCTTTTTCATTTGGTTTGTGCCCCTTTTCGAGATTTTGTTTTATTTTGGTAACAGGAATCTGGAAGTATTTTGCTTCCCCCTTTGTGGCTCAGGCTGATGTATGTCACATGGTTTTGTTCGATCTGACTCTCGTGGGATCAGCAAAGTGTTCTCCTGTAATGGGCCGGATAGTAAGATGGGAGGGTCCATGGGCCTTCTGTTTCCGTGGTAAGGACCAAACTGTGCCTATTAGCTGGACAGCAGCCACAGGCAATATGTTTGTGAATGTTGCCATGATGCCGGCAACTGTATTTTATGGACATGGACATCTGAATTTCATGTCTTATAAAATACTGTTTTTCTTTCGATTTTACTCAACCAATTAAAACAAAATTTGTCAGCACCCTGGCCATGGACATCCCAGTCCCTTCCTCCCGAATTGTGAGACATAAATGTCTGTTATTTAAGGCCCCCCCCCACCTCAAATTGTAAAAACCATTCTTAACTCATTCTGCTCATAGTCTGCTGAACCCTGATCTGGAACTGTACCATTTAGTGGGAGTGGGCACTTGAAATGTGGCTAATTCAAATAGAGACACCAGATTTTGAAGGCTTAGTACAAAAAAAAAAGAAAGAAAGAAAAAAATACTTTATTAATGATAATTTTTAATTTTGGTTACACGTTAAAGTGCTAGTATTTTAGATATGTATTTGGTTCAGTAAAATATTTCCAAAATTAATTTTACCTGCATCTTTTTACCTTTTTTGTTGTTTTGTTTTGAGACTAAGTCTCCCTCTGTTGCCTGGGCTAGAGTGCAGTGGCATCCTTAGAGCTTACAGCAACCTCATACTCCTGGACTCAAGTGAGCTTCCTGCCTCAGCCTCCCAAGTATAGGCACTACAGGCACCTGCCACTGCTCCGGGCTAATTTTTGATTGTTTTTTCTGGTAGAGATAGAGGTCTTGCTGTGCTTCTCATACTGGTCTTGAACTCCTGGCTTCAAGCCATCCTCATGCTTTGGCCTCCCAGAGTGCTAGGATTATAGATATTCGCCACCATGGCTAATCTTTTTACTTTTTAATGTGATTACTAGAAATGAAAAATTATATGTGTGGCTGACATTTATTTCCTTTGGACAGACTTAATCTAGAAAAATAAATTATAGGGGCCAACGCTTTTATAGACTAATTTCCTGCCACATGGTGGTGGTGCTGGGTGGTCCTGTGTTGTTGAATGGGGTGTAGTGGCAGTGGGACATGATTGCCAGTTTATGATGCCTGAAGAATAGGAATTGAATGTTCCTGCATGGGGGGCCATAGTTGACGCATGTGACTTTTTTGGCCTCTATGTTTTCCTGGTCTAGAGTCCAGAAGTGTCTTGGCACATTCAAGTGCTTGGAGCTGGAGATCTGCCTTACGTTGCTGATCCATTGACTTTTTTGATATTTCTGTTGTGTTAATTAAATGAGGAGGTACCTTGTTATAAGACTTTAATTGCTTTAGTGGGTGGAGTTAAAGGAAAATAAAGTTCTATAGACTGGAAAAAAGCAAGAAGCAGGAGTATGTTATGTCAAATACAGTATTAGTATTTATAAAATTTTTCATATTTCTTTTATGTAAAACTAATAAAAGTAGGGATTTATAATTTTGGGTGAAACAAAGGGCTTCCTGTCTGTGTTAACTTGTATTTGGATTCTAATGAATTTAAGTTTAGACAGTACAAATTATCAACTCCTTTAGAACAATTTTATTTTTTATTTTATTCAGTGGAATCTGATAGTAAAATGGAGTCTTTAAAAGATTTACCCTTGCTTTTATTTTCCAGTGTTACCAAAATTTGAAGTGACTTTGCAGACACCATTATATTGTTATATGAATTCTAAGAATTTAAATGGTACTGTCACAGCAAAGTAAGTATCATTTTTCTTCTCTTATGACTGTCGGCATTATAAAACTTTATGTCCCAAACTGATGATTATATTTTTTGAGACAGAATCTTACCCTGTTGCCCAGGCTAGAGTGCTGTGGCATCATCATAGCTCACAGCAACCTCAAACTTCTAGGTTCAATTGATCCTCCTGCCTCAGCCTCCTAGAGTGCTGGGATTGCAGGTGTGACCCACTGTGCTCAACCCTGGAATTTCTTTAGTGTTCACCATATTATATTCTCATCATTTTTCTCAGTGTGTGTGAGTTTAGGTTCAACCAGAGAAGCAGAACCAGTGGGAGGCATATATGAAGGAATTTATTGCAAGGAATTGGCTTGATTCCATGATTATGGAGCTGGCTAAGCAAGTCCAAAGTCCACAGGGTGGCCCGTCAGGAAGGGGAAGAGGGATTCTCAGGCCAGGTGAAGTTACTTCCACAGGTCAAATCTGTTATACCTTCGGAAGCCTCAGCTCTGCTTTTAAGGCCTTTCAACTGATTGGATCAGACATGCTCGGATTATCTAGCATAATCTCCTTCACTGAAAGTCAATTGATGATGGATTTTGAGCACAGCTGTCAGACACCTCACCCTCACACTCAGATTAGCATGTTTCCGTGGACTTCAGCTCTGTGTAGCCCTACACTGAAAGGCCTTCACAGTTTGTCTGTTGTGGGTAGCGAGGAGGCTCCTTCTTGCCATTTAAAGTCCTTGGATCTGGCTAGTTCTCATGATCTTCCATTCTGAGCAGGTCCATCCTGTGAAAGCTCCTTGTGCAGCCCTCAGCTGCCCGCACGTTGTTCACAGTGGGGCAGAGGAGGGTGGTTCTTCTTGCTAGATAATTGCCTCAGAAAGCCCCTTCCCCAGAAAGCCCCTTCCTGCTCTTAAGGTTACAACTCCTTCCCAAGCACATGGAATGGCCCACTTACCTCATCACCCTGTTCCAATTACTTGCTGCCCGCCCCAAACGGCTCTTTCCACTGGAGCAGTAACTCCTTATTGGTTATCCCACCATCCCGTCACCATTCGGAGACTTCCCTATATAAGATACGTTTCTCCTCTTTCTCTACCCCCCAACCCCCCTTCTCTGCTCGCCCTCTCTCCTCTTCTCTCTCCTCCTCTCTCTCCTCTTCTCTCTTTCTCTTCTCTCTCCTCTCTTCTCTTCTCTTTTTCTCTCCTCCTTGGTGCTGCTCTGCAGCCTCCCTCCCCCACCAATGAAGACCTTTCCTACAAGCCTCGGTGGTCCGTGAGATCTCTGCCGGTCCAGTGCCTCCCTTTCACTTCTGTGCCAGGAGGCTCGTGTCTTCTGTGTGAATTCAGCGGAACTGCCGCCCAGAAGGCCCAGGCTCCTTCCCTTTTCACCCCAGCTGTCCTGAGAGCTGGGCCTACCAGGGCATTCTCCGGAGTGTCTGCTGGTGTCTCCAGAGTGGAGAATCAGGCTGAGAATACAATCTACAGCTTTGCAAGAATAAGGAAATCATTTTGACTTGCAAGTTCTTTCATCAGCCTATAAAAATTGGCATGTAAATACTGGCATATACTATTCTACAAATACCGCATACCGGGAAAGGTGGAAATGATCGCCTTGCTCCTGACCGTCCTGAGGAAAGCGACCTCTCTTTCTCCTTCAGAGGATAGTTCCTCCACTTGGGCCTTGCTGCTCCTGTGGGAGAATCCCCGCCCACTCCCTCTCTTGCCTGTGGCTCCTCCTCGTCCATCAGTATCTTTTTCACCTTTTGCTCTTTGGGGGCAGTCTTCTCTCTGCGCTTAATCATTGTGTTACTAAAAGAAGCCAACCCTTCCTTGACCTCCAAACCCTTCCTTGACCCCCGTGCCTCCTCCCAGCTCCTCTCTCTCTCACCTTTTCTTCAGAGCTGCATTTTCCCCATATCCACATTCCATTCATTCTTCAGCCCTTACAGTCAGCCTGCCCTCCCTCACAAGCGTCTTTGAAACCGTCTTCACCAAGGGCAGAAAGACTTCCTTCTTGATCCATCTCCGCGGGTACCTTTTAAGGCTTTGGCAATTCTTTTCCCTTTGTGCCTTTGACATTGTTGTCCGCTCCCATCATTTCTGGTTTCCTTCTTTCCCTTTGGCTACTCCTTTGAAACCCTTGCAGGTAACTCTTCTGTTCATCTTTTAAAAGTTCTTGTTTCTCTGAGCTCCAACTTTGGGGAGCTCCTTTTTCTTTCTCCATTTACTCAGATTTTTCTTCTCCATGGCCAGGTATCTGATGCCATTTATAATTTGATACCTAAATCTTTACCTCCGGCCCCACGTTTCTTTCTCGAGATTCAGACCGTCACATTTTGCTGCCTACCAGACATCTCCCACTGGGTGTCCCACAGATGCTTTAAACTGATCATCTCCCCCCAATGTGATTCTTCTCTTGCATCTCTACCGTGGTGGACGGCACCACCACCCGTTTATCTGCCGGAGTCAGCTGCTCTCCCCACTCCCTCAGTGTCCATGGCCAGTGGGCATCGGTGCTGTTGATTCTCTCCTTAGTTCTCTCTAATCATCCACCATTTTCCGTCACCTCTCCCTTGATTCAGGCCAACATCATCTCTCTCCTCAACTTCCATTGTTGTTTCTTAAATATTTTCCCTGACTTCAGTTTCACCTCTTCCAATCTTTTCTCTATTCTGTGTTGAATTCCTCTTTTATCCGTTTGCTCTTTTGTATGACAATTTTCAGACCATTGTCTTGAGGGTGAATTTCCAATTCTTTACTATATTTTGTGGGGTCCTTTTCTAGATTCATATGAAACACATCATGCAGACCATTCTTTGTCATCACAAACTCTACCCTCACATTTCACTTGTGCTTTTAATAAGAATTCAAAGTGCTTTCTCTGACCAGTGGTTCTTGACTTCGGCATTTCAAGAACAAATGGATGAACAGCAACAGCATGACCGTACGAATTCAGTTCTAAGCAGAGTGTAGCATAGCAAAGGTCTTCACACCACATCAGAAGGCTGCCATTTACAGGTATGAGGGTCTAGGAAAGGACAAACTCAGTCTCTCCTGTACTCTCACTCAAGAATCAACCCTGGAGAGGTCTGTGACCTCTGGTCATTAAGAAGTGTGTGGTCAACAACAACCCCCCACCGGTTCTGCAGCAGACCCCAACTAGGTGTCGTCTATTTCAAACCAATTCTGAAACTATCTACTCGGAGGTGGCGTTAGATCAGAGGCCTCTAGTCTCTGGGTCCCAGCCTGCCCCTACTTCACACGCCCTTCACAAGTCACAGGTTGTCACCTCTGCTTCTGAGTGACTGGCTTTTACCTCCTCTTCAGGTCTGACTAATTTGCTAGAGCAGCTCACCAACTCAGGGAAACACTTTGCTTACGTTTATTGGCTTATCCCAAAGGATATAGATGAAGAGATGGAGGAGCTGCGTCAGGCGAGGGTTGTGGGAAGCAGCATGGAGCTTCCAGGCCCTCTGAGAGCACCCCGCTGGGAATCTCTGGCTATCCAGAAGCTGAGCAGACCCCATCCTTTTGGGTTATTATGGAAGCTTCATTATGTAGGCATGATTGATTAAATCATTGGCTATTGGTTAAAAAACTCAACCTTTTTTCCTCCCCAGAAGTTGGAGGGTAGGGTTGAAAGTTTCAACCCTTTAATCATTCATTTTGGTCTTTCCATTGAGAGCTCCATCCTGAAGGTCCCTAGGGGCGCCAGCCTCCAGCTGATTCATTATGATAAGGCACTTATCACTTTGGAGAGTCCAAAGATTTTAGGGGTTTTATGCCAGGAAACAGAATGAAGATCAAATATGTATCTTACAGTATCACTGGAATGAACCAAATTGAACTGTAAGGCAATAGATTTGATCTCATTGCCAGATTAGGGGGTAGGAAGTAGTTCCTGAAATCAAGTTGTTGTGTGGTGTATTGTGAAAGATGAGTTCTATGGTCTTATTCAAATGATTGTTAAGTTATAGAGATGATTTTGTAAATATTTATTTCATAATGGCTATTATAGTCCTCTCCATGAGTATATGATAAATAGTAAGGTACTACCTTGCTAGTAACCATCTGCTTCATCAAGGCTGTAGTTAATGTGCAGAGCATTGCTAGAAATTTCTCTGAGGAGAAAGTTAATAAGTGTTTTTGATATCTTTAACTGAAGTATATAAAAAAATAAAACTATGCATTTATTAGCTTGGATGTGAACATTTCATTATTTATACATCATTAAAAATAAATAATAGACTCTTTTCCATTGACCAATCTGGTGGCTTCCAAGGGAAATAGCATATTAATTATAAAGAAAATAACATATTGCGTATCTATTAATACTTTCATAATGCCTAGGGAATAATAGACTTTAAAAAATATTTAAGGTTTCTATGAAAGCTATAACCCAATTATAGCTCAAGAATATGGGGAAAGTGGAAAGGGAGGGGAGGGGGTTTCTTAAATATATTTATCATTTGATGACTTGAAATAGTTGCATCCTCCTGCAAATAAAGTGAAAAAAAACATGAGTGGGAAAAGCATGAACTGTCCTCATAGGTTCACTTTTTAAAATATTGTTTCATAAATCTTTTATTCTATGGATGTTTTCAGAAAAAAATTGTTTTGTTAATGATACTATCCCAAAATATCTTTGCTTTTAACAATATTGGCCAGCTATTATTTTATGAATAATTGATGTATCTCAAATGCTTCCAGATTTTGTTTAGAACAGTAATTGTCAGCATCCTTGTTTCACAATCCTTATAATGAACTTGGTGCCTGGAAAGCTAAATCTGCTTCACATTTAAATAAAAATTAAAAATTTTTATGTCTGAGAATACTTTGTTATGTCTGAATTTTAAAGCTCCTTGTACTCTTATTGATATAACTCTCAGTAAAATATAGTATTCTGTCATTCTAGTTTTGCTTTCAATGAATCTTTAACAAGATACGAGTAATATAAATCAGGTTTCAAAGCTTCTTGAATGACAGAATTTGATGCTAAAGTTCCTAACCAGGGTCTCCACTAACTTCACTGTTCTTCTCTGAAAGAGTGGTGCGTTTGAAGGCGGATTCATTTTTTTCTTCTTAATATAGAATGTATTGTATTTTAATATTTGTCTCTGTATTGGGTTCATCCAGATGAGGGGCCGTTTCTGTCTTGAATTAATGGATTCAGGAAGCAGACTGCTGTGATTTAGAGAGCGCAAAGCTAAATTGACTCCCATGTTTGGCTCAGCATTCTCCATAGAGATGAAAGCAACAAGGCAATGCTTTTTTTTTTTCTTTTTTCAATTGAGACAGAATCTCACTCTGTTGCCCAGGCTAGAGTACTGTGGTGTCAGCTTAGTTCACAGCAACCTCAAACTCCTGGGTTCAAACAACCCTCCTGCCCCAGTCTCCTGAGTAGCTGGGACTACAGGCACCTGCCATAACACCTGGCTAAGTTTTTCTATTTCTACTGGAGACAGGATCGTGCTCTTGCTCAGGCTGGTCTTGAACTCATGAGTTCAAGCAGTTCTCTTGCCTTAGCCTCCCAGAGTACTAGGATTACAGGCATGAGCCACTGCTTCTGCCCAAGGAAATGCATTTTACTTAAAAAAAAGGCTATTTAGTAGAAAAATGGTTACCAAAGATTGCCTCTTCTCCATATGAAGAAACTTTGCCATCATGAAAAGGGACAACATGAATAACTAGAAGGGAAAGTAGACGTTTTTGAGACAGAGTCTCACCTTCTCACCCCCAAGGTAGAGAGTGCCATGGTGTCCTAGCTCACAGCAACCTCAAACTTCTGGGCTCAAGTGATTCTCTTGCTTCAGCCTCCCAAGTAGCTGGGACTATAGGGGTCTACCGCAATGCCTGGCTATTTTTAGATATGAGGTCTTGCTCTAGCTCAGGCTAGTCTAGAACCTGTGAGCTACTTTTTACTTACAGTTAAACGACATTTTACTCAAGGGGATACATTTGATACTATGGGTTAAACACTATTATTATTTTAAATTTAAATTATTACTATTATTTAAAATTTTTCTGTAAAAGCTAAGTTATGATGGTCATGAGTACATTTGGTGCTCCACAGTATGTGGTCCAATAAACCCTTCTGAATAATGTTGGGACACACAGCAGTGGCCCATGGCAATTTCAGCTAACATTTGAAAACCTTCAAACACTGCACAGTTTTGTGTGCAAGCCATAAATGGGCCAATCCTGATTTCTAGTAATGAACGATTTTCATGATCTTTTAAAAATCTTTGGGCAGGAAACTGTCACTTCCAATTATGATCATATTTTGTCTGGGGTCTCTCAGATGTCTAGAAGCCAGGTAAAGTAAGTATTACGAATTATTTTAAGGTAAGGTTAAAAGACTTCCCATTTTGGAGACTTAATTTCAAGGATCATCATTTTTTGAAGTTTACTTTTATTCTTTTTGGATTTACTTCCAAAAATTTGTAGTATGAGTATGTTTTTAATGCAATTCATTTATGTTGGCCTACCAGCATATGTAATGTTTTCATCGTATTCTTCTGACAATGTCAGGTTGATATGTACTCATAAAAAAGCCTTGATATTACTTTTCAGGTACACATATGGGAAGCCAGTGAAAGGAGATGTAACGCTTACGTTTTTACCTTTGTCTTTTTGGGGAGTGAAGAAAAATATCACAAAAAAATTTGAGGTAACTTGTGCAGATGTTTTACAACTTGTGATAAGTGTGCTTTGTCTAGAAATAAGATTTTGTACTGAATTAATGATACATTAAGTGTGAAGATCAAGAGCTTTCCAGCATTGGGCAACTAAGAATTTACCCATTTATAGTGATTAAAATGGCATCAGAGCCATCAGGTTGCTGTCACTTAGTTTGAGTTTTATTTCTAAACTTTGAATTGCTAAAGTGGAAAATAAAATTGAACTTTTAAATAAAACAGATAAATGGATCTGCAAACTTCTCTTTTAATGATGAAGAGATGAAAAATGTAATGGACTTTTCAAATGACCTTTCTGAAGACATGGAAATGTCTCTCCCTGGGCCGGTAGAAATTTTCGCAACTGTGACAGAATCACTTACAGGTTCGTAGATGTGAAATGAAGGTAAAGCTGTGTGCGGGGTGCTGTTCTGACATCTTTCTTATAACTGGCGTTTTCATTTGGGAGTGTCATTTACCTTTCTAAAGATACTATTTAATGTGGAAATTTTAAGACAGAATCTCACTTTGTTACCCCTGGTAGAGTGTCGTGGCATCACAACTCACAGCAACCTCAAACTCCTAGGCTTGAGTGATTCTCTTGCCTCAGCCTCACAAGTAGCTGGGACTACAGGTGCTCACCACATTTTTGGAGCAAGGTCTTGCTCTGGCTCAGGCTGGTCTTGAACCTGTGAGCTCAGGGCAATTGGCCTCCCAAGTGCTGGGATTACAAGTGTGAGCCACCGCACTGGCCCTTAAGGTAGACAGTGTCATGACTGTTAACTGGTCTCCCTTGCAGAATGTTTTCATAATCAAGGGGAAACCTTTTCTAGGAAAAGGCTGCACTTCAACCACAGGTGATAGTTACTGGTAATTTTCTCCATTTCTGTTCTTTTTAGCCTGAAGACTACATGGACAGGCTTGTATTTTCAGCCAGCTATCTTTATTTATTTATTTGGTTTGTTTAAAAAAAAATCACTTAACAGCTTCTAAAATCTAACTTGCTCCTAGACAGTTTTTTCTCTCTTATTTTTATTTTTATTTTTTTTGAGTCAGAGTCTCAAGCTGTTGCCCTGGGTAGAGTGCCATAGCTCACAGTGTCATAGCTCACAGTAACCTCCAACTCTTGGGGTCAAGCAATCCTCTTGCCTCAGTTTTTCTATTTTAGTAGAGATCTTGCTTTTGCTCAGGCTGCTCTTGAACTCATGAGCTCAGGCAATCCACCTGCCTTGGCCTTCCAGAGTTGTAGGATTACGGGCGTGAGCCCCTGTTCCCAGCACAGTTTTCTCTTTTAATAAGAAGGTAAAGGTTAGTTCCTAGGACCTTTCTGGTACTATGTCAAGAGTTTTTTAACCAATCCCTTTTTTAGAATGAAAGACTAAGAGTGGCTCCCTCACTGGGGGAGGATGGCAGCGTGGTGCTGAGAAGGGGTCCACTGAGGACGTGCTACGACTCTGTGGTTTTCTTAGTGTCAAAGCCAATATGGGAATGAGGTTTGCGTGCCCTGATATTTTCAACTACTTTGGCAAGTAGTTTAGACGGAGAGATTTGACGGATAGAGACTGTTGGTGAAACATTATTTGTATGCCAAATGTGTAATTTCCAAAATAGGCATCTCAAGAAATGCAAGCTCCAATGTGTTTTTCAAGCAACACGAGTACATCATTGAATTTTTTGATTATCCTACTGTCTTGAAGCCATCTCTCAACTTTACAGCCACTGTAAGTTGATACGGTTGTTTCTCGTTCATAGCAGTAAGTTCAGTCTAATGAAGCACAGTGGGAACTATTTTCAGTGCTTTTCTAAAAATTTAAGCCAAAAAGAATTAGATTACTTTTTCTCTTTAGATATGTGGGACTTGTAAAATTGTTTCCAAATGACCTTGGTCTAATTTTTCTAAAAAATTAGTTTCTAATAACAACAAAAGTATTTTTTTGAAAATGCATTTTAAGAAGCCCTATAAGTTAGATGTGGATTGTTACATTGAAAGTTTTATTTAATTAATCATAGGAATTAGATAGTAGTCAAAAATTTTTATAATGATTAATTTTAGTTCTAGCAAAGATGTAGCATTAAAAAACTATCAACAAATCTACTAATCTTTTTGAGATAATGTTGAATTACACTTTATTAATTGAATGCGTTTTGACAAATGTGTAAGGCATGGTACTGGGCAGGACTTGCGTGGAGCCAAGAAGGCCTCATTTCCTTCCCAGGAGTTCACAGTTTTTGTGATGTTGACAAGAAAATATACACACAGATATAATTGAAGTCAGAATAAGATTAGTGGCATGAATTAATTTCTAATGGGATTTAAAGCAGGGGTTGGCAACTCTCCTGTGCTAAGGGGTAGAAAGTAAATATTTTTAGCTTTGTGGGCCATATGGTCTCTGTCATGGCTACTCAGTTCTGCCGTCATGGCATGAAAGCAGCCACAGCCAATCTGTAAGTAAGTGAGCGTGGCTATGTTCCAATAAAACTTGATTTTTGAAAATAATGGATTGGCTCACTGTCTTGCCACAGTTTGTTGATTTCTGGTTTAAAGAAAGAAGGGATCACTTTTTGTTGAATGTGTCAAGAGCAATTTTTAGGTAGTTCTTGATTCCAGGGATCTTAATTATTTAGACAATTTGAATAGGTAAGTTAAAAACAAAAACAAATGAACAAACAAGTTCCAGGAGGCTGCAGAGGGTAATTTCTGAATGTGTGGAGTGACACAATGGGAGTTCAGGGAGGCAAAGCTGGCTTTGGGGTAAGGGTGGTGATTAGGACAGGACGCTGTATAGAAGAGGAAACTCTTTAATTATTCGTAAGGGGTTTCAAATGCTTGGGCAGTGGGTGGGAGTTGGGGAGCAAGAGGAGATGGGAGCTCTGATGGGCCAGTGCAGGGTGTACTCAGGAGCTGTGCACTGCACCTGAGGGCCTGTGTCTGGGAGTGATACAATAGGAGAAGTCTGGGGAGTTGCAGGGGACCCTAAGTGTCTCACTTAGGTGTTTGATCTTTATGCTCTAGGCCAGTGGTTCTCAACCTTCCTAATGCTGTGAGCCTTTAATACAGTCCCTGTGGGTTGCGACCCACAGGTTGAGAACTGCTCTGGGCAGTGAGAAGCTCAGGAGCCTTCTGAACGTGGGTGGAGTGGTGCAAGCAGGGTATGAGGAAGGCTGCTCGGGGTGTGTGCAGCAGGACGGCAGCAGCCCAGGCATGAGGCGGAGAGCTGCCTGATGGGGGTGGAGAGGGTGGAAAAGTGCAGGGTTTGGTGTCACTGGGTTTGGGAGGTGGGCAGAGGTATGGACAGTTGGGAGATGTAAATGATAGAGTCAGAATGTTAGAAAAAATAGGAGAAGCCAGGTGGTCGCTCCACTTTAGATGTATAAATTAAGGTGACTAAGCTATCCAAGTAAAAATTAGGAATTGGTGGCACTGGGCATGAGGATGGGAATTTTGAATTGGAGGTACAATCACAAAGAGGTACTGAGCTAAGCCATAGGAGAACTAGACCTGGGGGGAAGAGAGAAGAGCAGGTGACTGATAATTTGGCCTTGACAAATCCCCACATTCAGAGAGAGGGAAGGGGAACCGAAAAGGATGCTGAAAGGATTCAGAAAGAGAAGTGGGACAGGAAGGAGCTTGTGTGGACCTGTGCAAGGCCAAGGAAGCCACAGTATATTAAGAAGGGAGTGGTGGGAGTAGCAGGTGCCGTTTAGAGAGAGGCCACTGGGGCTGGAAGCTAAAGTGCTGCCAAGAGTTGCTGAGAGTTCGATTTTATGGGAACAGTTCAGATGGAAACTGCATCCACTTTCACTTAAATCCTTTGCTTCTCTTGTTACCTGTCTTTCAAATGTCTTGTTTTGACAATTAGGTGAAAGTAACCCGTTTTGATGGCAACCGCCTGACTGTTGAAGAGAGAAGAAATAATATGGTCTTGACAGTGACCCAGAGAAACTATACAGAGCACTGGAGCAAATGGAACATGGGAAACCAGAGAGGGGAAGCCATCCAGATCATCAATTATACCATCCCCGAGAATGGAATGGTCAAGGTTGAGTTCCCAGTCCTGGATGATTCCAGCCAGCTGCAGTTGAAGGTGCCACCTGTCTCCCATCACTATCTCCATACAACAAGACCATTACAATTGTAATCTCGGGGTAGGCCCTCAACCTGTTGGAGCTCAGAGTGCACAGGAAGTGGACACTGCTTTTTCTTTAAAAAACAAAGGGGGAACTGTTATAAGTAATTTAATGATAGTGCCTGGTAGTTAGACTGAATGTTTCTTTGTCGGTTCATTTTGAACAGCACAGTAAAAAAATGGCATATGAAGACGTGCTGGAGAAGGTCCTCAAACCTCCAGTCTAGGCTGATTTCCAGTTATTTGAAGTTGGCAGGGGTCGACCTGAAAGAGCACTGTGTCTTTTTTACACTTGCACGCCTTTGCTGAGCTGTCTTTCCCAGAGTGGCTCAGCTGAGAATTCCTAACCATCTCTACTCCCTTCCTTTTGGTTACTCAGTCCCGCCCAAATCAGAGCCTAGCAGGGTACTCCTCCCATGGGTTCTGATTTCTGCTCTGAACGTTGGTGGATCAAGTGGGGGGATATGATTTTTTGCTTGTGTATGATCTTTGCGTTGTGCAGAGAGGAAGAGGGTCCCTTTTTCTATTTCATTCTCTCTTCTCACGGTGTTTCCTGACAAAATACTCTGGTTTCTGAAACAAGCTAGGACTCTGTTTTTTTCCTCTTAGGTTGTGATGGTGAAGACCCTTTCTCATGTTTTAAAACTATCAGTTCTTTTGTAGTGTAAGCCATAAAACGATGGCGTTTCCATGTCTGGGGAGTGTATTTTTCCTGCATGAAGAAAAGCGAAAGTGCATTTGGCTTCCAGTAATTGTTCTGCAGGTAGCACCGTTTCTCAAGTATTAGAGAAGATGGGAATTTAGCACCCCCTTTTCTTTCATCACAGGCCTATTTTCTTGAAAGCACAAGTAACATGGCCGTTCATAGTATGTTTACTTCTCCCACTAAGACGTACCTCCAGCTAACAACAAGAGATGAAAACATCAAGGTAACATTTACAGCTCACCTGTTAACTATAATCTGATGGGCTTTCTGCTCTTGGGTACGTGCTTATTAATCAAGATGTTCTTTTCCAGGTGGGATCACCTTTTGAGTTGGTGGTTACCGGCAACGGGTGGTTGAAGGAGTTAAGCTACATGGTAATGTCTTACAGAATCTCAACTTACGGCCTGTTACTGAATCCTCTTAAGGGATGCTTACTTTCTGTCTACACTAAACTCAGTAAAACTCAGCCTCACGCCTTTTTAACCTGTCCATTTTATATTACAGTCAAAATATCTTCTTTTCTCTCTTTACCTGTAGTTTTATTTTCAATTTGAAATGGATAATTCCATCTCGTATTGTGTTTAAAATCTAGATTTCCACGGGATAAACCACAGCTGCTCATTGTAGGAAAAGAAGAAAACAAAATTGCTCTCTGTGGCCTTGACATTTTGCTAATCCACTGCTCCCTGTTCCCCATGTTTTTTCCAATCAAAAATAGATTCTTCATTCTGCAGCCACTGTTGTTCTGACAGTGTCACTTTAATCTTCGCATTTTCTGTAATCTCTGTGTTTGTCAAAAGGTTTTCCTGTTTTCAAAAAGACTTTGAAGTTGGTTTAAGTCCGTAATTTGTGTGTACACTGAAAATTATGATACACTTAGCTTCAGTTGAGATCCTGTTGGTTTTAGCGAAATGTAACCCACCTACTATTCTTTTCAGGTAGTATCCAAGAGACAGTTGGTAGCTGTAGGCAAACAAAATTCGACAACCTTCTCTTTGACACCAGAAAATTCTTGGGCTCCCAAAGCCTGTATAATTGTGTATTATGTTGAAGACAATGGGGAAATTATAAATGCTGTTCTACAAATTACTGTTCAGCTTGTTTTTAAAAACAAGGTAAGATTTAAGGTAATGACGTTTAAAGCGAAACTTCAGCCCCTGCCACATTTCGGGTACAGGCAGAGAAAGTTAACTACAGGCAGTGGTTTCAGAGGTGTGTCAGAAGAAAATTGTACCAGACAAGTTAAATGGGCAAGGAAGACTTTGTTCAAGACTGTTGCAATAGGACAGAGAGATTGAATTCAGTGGTGCTGAAACAAGAGGCATGAGGGGTTTTGAGCCCTGAGATGAGTTATGAGAAAGGACTGGAGATGTGGTGGAGAGGTCGGTCCTTGAGATTTGGCTTCTGTGCTCGCTCATTGGTGCTTACTGAGGTCACAGTCCCACCCTCCCCCAGAGATGGGCATCATTTGGGGCTCTATCTATCCTGAGGATTACATTTCAAAGGGATGGCTCCCCCGGCTCTTGAGAACATTCCTGGGTTGTAAGACTGTCTGAGGTTGGGAGATTTATATCTTTGAGGTGCAGGAAAAAATTTACAATTGCAAGTTTTCTTAAGTAAATACTGTAAGAAAAGGTAGGTCAGGATCTTATGGTCAGGAAGAAGCCTGGCAGAAGTTCAGTGGAATTGAGGGGAGCACGAAGGACCTCTTGGTCATGCCGTGGAGTGTCGAGGTGCAGCTAGTGAAATAAAGGCAAGAAGGGCCCTGATGACAAAGTAAAGGAGATGATCGATACTCTTCCTGAAGTAGTAGCAGGACTGTGCTTTGATGTAAGGCGGAGGGAGTTCAGGTAGCCATGGAGGCCTGACCTGTCTTTGGTCTGGCCATCTTCTTCCTTGGGGAGAGCCCTCCAGGTAGCCCCGTGAGTCCCCCAGGGAGCTCTCCTTGCATGCCCTCCTGAGTCCATGCAGCCAGAATGCAGGCGTCTGCAGTTTCTTTCTTCTTTGCTGCTGCCCCCTTGGATTCTAAGACACTGCTGTCTTCTCCAGCACAGGCTGGGGGAGGAGGGGTGGGAGTGGAGGAAGGGAAGAGGAGAGGTAGAGAAAGGAAGCATAATTCAAATTTACGTCACTGTGAGAAGTTTCACGACTTGCAAACACTGTGGGAGTAGTTTTTTAATTTCTTTCTCTAGAGAAGGGTTATATATGGTTTTAAAATTATCCCTGAACAAAGGCAGATGGAGATTCTTTGCTAGATTTTGAGTCATTGATCTACTATCGGTAAGACATGTAAATAACAATGCTTTGAAAACATGAACTAAGTCAATGCTGCCTTCTCTCTCTTTTTTAGATAAAGCTATTTTGGAGTAACGCTAATGCCAGACCAGCTGAGAAAGTCTCTCTTAGGATCTCTGTGACACAGCCTGGCTCGATAGTTGGGATTGTAGCTGTTGACAAAAGTGTGAATCTGATGAATGCTTCAAATGATATTACAATGGAAAATGTGAGTTTAGCTATTTTTTAATTGCAAAAGTACATGTTAAAAGAGAAGAAGGAAACTTTATTGCATTACTTTAATAATTAAAGGAAATGTCATTAGTGCCTTTGCTTCTATAAGCCAATAATCAGTAAAGATTCCAAATAAAAAAGAATTGGCATTACAATGGTTATATTGCAAAGAAGCCTATGTGGTTAGGTGACTGGTGTCCATTGTTAGAAATACCAGCTAAAATTAGATTGGAGGAAAAGGTTCTGGAGATCTATCGTACTGCATGGGGACTATAGTTAGTAACATGCTGTGTACTTGAAATTTGAGAGTATATTTTAAACGTTCTTACCATGGAGATATAAGCATATGAGGTGATGGATATGTTAATTTCCTGACTTAATCGTCCCACAATGTATACATATATCCAAATATCACATTGTACCTCATACATATATACAATAAAAAAGAAGAAATGTCACCTAGAGTTTCTCTATTTTCATACTGTATTTAAGACACCCAAGAAAATATTAGGAAATTGACTTGCACAATTCTGTAGGACCTTGGTTAAAAGAGTGCTTCATAATTTTGAAGCACTTTCCATTTTGGTTATACATAATGGTTATAACTAATTACAGTCCCCATTCAATCAGGAATTGGTAGCCTATGGGGGTAGTAAAACCATGTCAATCTGCAGAAAACTTACAAACTAGGAAATATGTGACTGTTACATGAGCTAGTCTCATATTTGTTAGTCATTTCATTTTTGCTTATACGTTCTTGGTTCATCCTTGTATACTGTTGTCAGCTGTAATATAGATTATATAATCTATGTCCATTAATTGTTTCGGTTATTAACAATACGTCAAGAAGAAAGATAGAGATTGTTAGGTTGATTTGGTCATTATATTGTAAAATTAATTTGCTTGTGAAAAATGATACATGTTCTTTATACAACTAATATTTTTAGTCTTTTATTATTTATTTATTTATTTTTTTGAGGCAGAGTCTCACTGTGTCATCCTCTGTAGAGGGCTGTGCTGTCACAGCTCACAGCAACCTCAAACTCTTGAGCTCAAGGATTCTCTTGCCTCCACCTCCCGAGTAGCTGGGACTACAGGCGCCTGCCATGACACCCAGCTATTTTTTTTGCAGTTGTCATTGTTTTTTGGCAGGCCCAGGCTGGGTTCGAACCCGCCAGCTCTGGTGTATGTGGCTGGTGCCCTAGCCACTGAGCTACAGGTGCTGATCCTTTTTAGAAAACTTTTAAAAAAACAATTGGTCTTTTTTTTTTTTTCCTCGTTGACATATCCTAAATTCACATCATTCTTTAAGTTTTTAAGTCTTATATTTGATTTAACTCTTATTTTGTCACTTTCTAAATATATACTTTGATAAATACATAATTTGATTTTTCTTCCTTCTATACGTATATGTTCATGTGTATGTACTTATACTGTGTACACATATACACACACTCCTATCTGGGGGTGTGCTCTATTTCTGTTAACACACAATATTAAATTTTGGTAGATATTAGTATTGTTATTACAGCATTCTTTTGGTTCATAGTTGCTTGGTATATTTTTCCATCCTTTTATTTTTAATCTTTTATAAGTTTATATCTATATTACATTATTATATTATTATTATATTTTGATTAAAAAAATTTCAGATTGATATCAGAGTACAAATGATTTGCTTACAATGTTTGCATTTGTTAGGTAAAGTCCCTGTCGTGTGTGTCCCACACCCAGGAGGTGTGCCATGTACCCTTACATGGTGCCCATTAGGTGGGAGCACACCCATCTCCTCCCGCCCCCCTGACTTGTATTGAGTTGAATTTTTCTCTTGTGTGGGTATGTAGTAGTTCGACTGCTGGCTTCATATTAGAATTGAGCACACTGGATACTTGCTTTTCCTTTCTTGTGATACTTTACTAAGAAGAATGTGTTTCAACTCAATCTAGGCTAATATAAAAGATGTAAAGTCTCCATCTTTTTTTTTATGGCTGAACAGTATTCCATGGTATACATATACCACAGCTTATTAATTAATGGGTTGATGGGCATTTAGGTTGATTCCACATTTTGGTGATTGTAAATTGAGCTATGATAAATGATCTAGTGCAAATGTTCTTATGATACAATGATTTCTTTTCTTTTGGGTAGATGCCTAGTAGTGGGATTGTGGGATCAAATGGAAGGTCTATTTTGTGTTCTTTGAGGATTCTCCATACTTCTTTCCAAGCTTTTGTTTTTTAATTTCTTAGTCAATATCTTTTTTTTTTTTGAGACAGAGTCTCACTATGTTGCCCTTGGTAGAATGCTGTGACATCACAGCTCACAGCAACCTCAAACTCTTGGGCTTAATTCTCTTGCCTCAGCCTCCCAAGTAGCTGGGACTATAGGCGCCTGCCACAATGCCTGGCTATTTGTTGTTGTAGTTGTTTTTGTAGTTGTTGTAGTTGTCATTGTTTTTTTTTTGTTTGTTTTTTTTTTAGCAGGCCTGGGCTGGATTTGAACCTGCCAGCCCAGGTGTATGTGGCTGGCGCCCTAACCACTGAGCTGTGCATGGAGCCACAGTCAGTATCTTTTAATAAGCTTCTTTAACCCATTTACAAACATTGTAATTCTTGTTCTAATTAGGAATTTTTCTGCTATTTTATTTCCTATTTTAAAATAATTTAGACTATGTTCTTTTTGTATATTTTTCTTTCTGGGGGCTAGATCAAATTTTGTTTTTCTAGTTGAAAGGTTAAATATTCTATTTTTGTTATTACCTTAAATGCCTTTAACCCATGAACCATATGTATTTAACCTTATTGATTTGTTCATCTTTATCCTTATTGATTTCTTAAGGTTACAAGTATTTGTATCTTCATCTAACAAGATGATCATTTCGATATGCTCACATCTTTTCTGTCTCTCCTGCTGTCTCCTCTTCTTTCTCCTCCCCCTGCCCCAGTCAGATCATGTTGCTTGTGGAGGATTTTAGTCTGTGTTATTATTGGTTACTCTTTGAACTTATGCTTTTCCTTCATTTCTTAATTCTGGAAATCTGTATGCATTATTTCTTCATGTATTTCCCTCTTTTCATTTTAGTTTTTCTATCTTTCTAGGACTCCCGTTATTCAGAAGCTGGCATTTCTGTCCTTCATGATCTCTTAGCTTCTTGTTTCATGTTTTCTATGCTTTGCCTCTTCTGTATTTCTCCAGGGGTGTTTCTCAGTTGACTTCTGTCAGGGCTCAGGACTGGCCAGGTCTCAGGCCCAGCTTAGGTAGGTTCTGGATGCGGACCACTAAGCTACCTTGCTCAGGAACAGTTTCTCGTAGGTGCTTGAGGGCTATCTACTTTAGATGGAGAGAAAGAGACAGAGTATCTTAGAGAAAGTAAAGGTCTTCTTAGAACAGATAGCTCTTAGTCTTTGGCAGAGCTTGGTAATCTTCAGCAGAGAGACGCCGTGCTGGATGGCGTTCTGCAGGCAGGAGAGGAGACAGAGTCAGAGTAAGCGTGTCCGTGATAGAATGCGCATGCTCCCGACTGCCTTCTCCTCCAGCCTAATATAAGGCTGAGCTCGTGTTTCTCAGCACCACAGGTGTAGAGACTGCCAATTCACCAATGCTCTCATCTCGCGAGCTCTCTCATGCTTGTTAAAACCAAATCTCTCTCCATGCTCTTTTCACCAAGGTGTTCCATTACAGGTATTTCCTATAACTCTCACTCCTCCTAGCCATAGGCTATATGGACTGCTACAGACTTCCCAGCTTACTGGTCCTTCATCTGCTGAATCTATCCTTCTTCAATCCCTTATACATGTCTTTTAGGTCAGCCATTATATTTTTAATATCTATTATTTTTATTTGGTTCTTATGTTTTTGCTCTTACTTCTTAATTGCTCATGTCTCCTCTTATCTCCTTATGTGTATGTACTGTGCTTCTTTTGAGTTCCTGAGTTAACCTTTTCAGTAACTTTGCATCACATGCTGCATGTTGTCAGCTGAGTGTCTTTCTCTTACACTAGTTATACCCTCTGAAGTCTAGTTGACTTGGCAGCTGCTCTGATGATACCTACTGGGGAAGGTTGAACATCATCCTCCAATAAATATAAATCTTGGGAATTTAAAGAGAGGAGTCTGGACTAGAGAATTACTTTTGGTTCTCCCTGCTCCTGCCTCTATTGGGTTTCACTGTTAAACTCTTCAGGAAAAACAGTGCCAGGAAAAGATACTTGAGGCCACTTTGATTGTTTCTCCAGAGTTGGCTGGAGCTGATGGTAGTAGACCATTCTGGCTCCTTTCTTTCTTGCTAAATTTATATATCTTGCTGAGAGCCTCTTGAATGCCTTCAGACTCTTGAGGTTATTATTCATCAGTCCTGAGGGTCTGAAGGGGCAAGGGAAGAAAAGTGAAGGTTTGAGGCCTGTAAGTATATCTGCTTGTTTCCCATACTAGAAGGTCACAACTACTGACCTGGTATTGTCCTCAGGACACCTGGTGATTTGGGCAGTGAAGTTGCAAGGAATGATAGGGGAGAAGCAAGGGCCGAATTTAAAAACTTTCTCTCTATGGGGTGGAGTGTGGTGAGCTCCCAGGCTCACAATGTAGGGCTCCATGGCACATCTCCCAGGTGAAGGGCTCAACTACAACTTGGACTTGACCTAACAAATACAAACAGTGTAACCTAATTATATGTACCCTTATATTGGTCTGAATAATTATAAATAAAACCTTCCTCCAGTCTGTCTTCTGACTCCTGCCTTTCACTACCTTCTGTCTCAGACTGAAGCCACCACTTCCTTCCAACACTTGTTCCAGACAGAACCTACTCTTCCAGGGTTTTTTCTCATCCTACTTATCGGAGTTTCCTGCTACTTTGATTGTTTCTCCAGAGTTGGCTGGAGCCCGTGGTGGTAGACCATTTTGGCTCCTTTCTTTCTTGCTAAATTTGTATATCTTGCTGAAAGCCTCTTGAATGCCTCAGAATAATTTGAGCATACTGGATCTTCCAGGAATAATTCTTAGATACCAACCTTCTTGTCATTAACTTGTGCTGCAACTTGGAAAGTGCTTTTTTTTTTTTTTTTTTTTTTTTT
>NW_003852502.1:7085381-7090369 GCF_000181295.1 Otolemur garnettii | reverse complement strand
TCATATTGGTAATTAAGAAATATGGCCTTATTCACTTGTTCATTCAGCAAATAATGAGTGCCTCTACCCCGGACTCCCTGGGCTGAATACTAGGAGCACTGGAATAAAACAGTTATTATCCTTTTAGAAATGTATTCCTCCCTTGCACATAAACTCTTTTTTTTTTTTTTTGGTGAGTTTCTGGCCAGGGCTGGGTTTGAACCCGCCACCTCTGGCATATGGGGCTGGTGCTCTACCCTTTTGAGCCACAGGTACCGCCCCTGGAAAGTGCATTTTATTAAGTAAGAAAAAGAGGATTTTTAAAGAATGAGATAGATGTTTTTTAAAGAAATAGATTTTATTGTGTGTATTTGAGGTTTACAACATGATATTATGATATATATATCTATAGATAGTGTAATGCTCACTAGAGTGAAGAAAATTGCTATGCCACATAGCTACTTGTTGTTGGTGACAAGGGCAGCCAAAACCTCTTACTTAATAGAAAACCCCCAATACCACACTATTTTCTGAACTATAGTTCTCACGATGTGAATTAGATGTCTGGATTTGCAGCCTCTGACCTGTCTCCGCATTTCCTTCCTTCTCGCCTTGTCCCTGGTAACCACTGTCCTGATGCTGCTTCTTGAATATTGCTGTCCATCCCTGCCTCAGTGAGAGCAGAAGCCGGTCCTCATGAGTCTGTAGTTTGTGGCAGAGCTGGGGTCCCAGAACCTTTTCTCTTCACTGTGTCTGTCTCTGGCTCCCTTACCCACGGTTGACTCTCCTTCTGTTCTTTTCTTATAGGTGTCTGTTCTTGTAGCTCACCATGGATGTAGCCGTTGTTAGCATTGCAGAAATGGGCTACTGGTGTTTAACTTTGTGCTAGAATGTGTTTTTCAACTTGATTTATATTCTTTCATGGTTTCTAAATGTGCCTTGTTTTGTCTAGTTCATGTAAATAAGGGAACAGTATCAAAATAGTTACTCTAAAAGGTAGAATATGTAGGTTTTTTGAATTGTAGTTAAGAACGTGCCATTTTTACCATTTTTAAGTGTATAATTCAGTAGCATCAATTACTTCACAGTTTTGTA
Source organism: Otolemur garnettii (assembly GCF_000181295.1). Taxonomy (NCBI): domain Eukaryota; kingdom Metazoa; phylum Chordata; class Mammalia; order Primates; family Galagidae; genus Otolemur; species Otolemur garnettii. The sequence continues at coordinate 7,089,295 of NW_003852502.1, read as the reverse complement.
TACCCAAACATCACCATCCTCTATTTCCAAAACTTTTTCATACCCCTAAACAGAGACTCTGTAACCGTTAAGCAATGATTCCCCATTTCCTCCCTCCCCCAGCCCTCCGCAGCCTCTAATCTACTTCTGTCTTTGTGAATTTGCCTATTCTAGATTCACGTAAATGACCTTGTATCAGATTTGAACTTTTGTTGTTTTTAAGGTTCATCCATATTGTGGTGTGTACCAGCAACTTTATTTCTTTTTAAGGTTGAGTATTAGTCCACATTTTGTTTATCCAGTGTTCTGTTGATGAACACTTGGGTTGTTCCCACCTTTTTGGCTATGTTACCAGTGCTGCAGTGAACATTGGCATGCAAGTATTTCTTTTGATTTTCTTTTCTCAGCTCTTTTGAGCGTATACTTAGGACTGGACTTAATGTATCGTATCCTAATTTTATGTTTAAATTTTTGAGGAACTGCTAATTTTGCTCACTTTTTTAGCATATTTTACCCACTCTTGTTAGCAAGGCAAACAGTTCCCCCCAAGAATAGCATTGCCAATGTGACACATGCAAATATCTCATTATGGAAAAGAAACTGTATCTCATGGATGCTGTAATTTGCATGGCTTTGATTATCAATAAAGCAGAATATTATTTCTGCTTAGTAATAATTCGTATTTCCTCTTTTGTGAATTCACTTTTTGGTCTATTTTTTAAAATTTAGGTCTCTGATATTTGGAAAGCTTATATTAATCTTCATCAGATTTAACTTAACTTGTTTATCTCTGCCAAAAGTATGGACCATTTTTAACTTTGACTTCCCCCTGTTGGTCTTTTTAAACACTGACACGTAAGTTCCTTCTGGGCAAAACTGAAGTCCCGTCTTCTTAGGAACTTGGCGGAATTGCTGAACAGAGCGAAAATAAGAAATGTAGTTTTGACTGACTGGATCATGAACAAAGAATTTACATATTTATTACTTCCTTGATTTATGTCATTTTGGATAAGCCTGAGGGCTGTATCTTAAAGAAGTAACTTATAGAAAATGTTGTGGAAGGTTGATGTGAATCTATTCACTCTGGGTGTTTTATCTTCTCTGTAGGTGGTCCAAGACTTGGAACTTTATAACACAGGCTATTATTTAGGCATGTTTATGAATTCCTTTGCAGTCTTTCAGGTATGTTTAGTTTGCTATATTAAAAATATATGAATATGTTTTACTGTTGAAAACACTTTCAGAATTAAAGATCATATGACCTTTAATTTACTGAGTGACTGAATGGCAGTGTTATAGAAGTATAATGTGAAATGAAAAGATATTCATCCCTCCAGTTTTAAAAGCAAATGGAAATATTCACTATTAAAGAAATTAATGGGATTGTCATTTAACATATACTTATGTTCCTTTATAAATATATTTTATAGATTATCCTTGCCTTTGAAATGTTAATGTGTGTGTTAGCGTGTGTATGAAAGTTGAGAAAGAAAGAAAGGTGAAATGAATGTGTGCATGTGTACCTAAGCGTTCAAAAACGAGTGAGGGGTTGGGAGTATGGGAGCCCACCAAGGTGGCTCAGAGAACCTTTAAACTTGTGTTTTTTTAAAAAAATTAATATTATTCTTTCTAGGAATGTGGCCTCTGGGTATTGACAGATGCGAATCTTATAGAGGATTATACTGACATTGCTTGTAAGTAAAACCTGGTAATGTGCTCGTACGATATCTGTCTTTCACCTCAGATGTTCGACATTAATGATATAGGTCTGGGTATTTTCTGGCTGAATATGGATATTTGGATTTGCATTTTCTGTTCTCTTGTCCTAAGATGTTAGGAGTTTAATGTACTTGGAAGTGCGTTCAGCATGGAACGGTCTTCTGGGCTCCTGTCTAGATCTGTAAAGTGAATGTTTCCCATTGACTGTCTGTAATTCTTTGAGGTAGTTATATTTTTGGACACACGTTGGAAGGTCCTGTGGTTCCAATTTGTACCACAAGCTGTACTGTTATTTTGGACTTAGTTAAAAGGAGCAACATAGTTTTGGAACATGTTTGTTCTTTAGCTTTTTTATGTTCACCTAGAAAATAGATCAGATGCCATAAAGTATGCTGGTATACACAGACATACACACAGAGAGACACACATGTACACAAACACAGAGACACACACCCCTCATCAGTGTGAGTTCCTCCTGGGCAGGGTCAGATCTGTCCATCTTAGTTCCTTGAATTGCTAAGTAGAGTTGGCCCCATAGTAATAGAATGTGTACTTTTCACATGAGAGAAAAATCATATAAGCCCACATGAGAGAAAAATCACAGAGTCAAGAATGTAACTGGAGAAGAGAGAGGGGTCGTGGGTACGAGGTACGGGGGTGTATGGCGCATGTCCTGGGCGAAGGACACAGCTACGTCTCAGACTCTGGACTTCACCGTATAAACACAGATAATGGAACTTAATCACACGTACTCTCATACTAACCCGGAAAAAAAAAAAAAAAGAAATGTGCTTTCAGGAAGAGGCCGTATGATGTTTTGATGGGAGGAAATGTACAAATGAGAATGGTTAACTGTAGAAGTTATTCTCTTTCCTTTTAGGTAAAATGACGCTAACGTCATTTGGAAAGGCTTCCAGAATGGACAGTTTTTCTGTTGTTAAATTCCCTCTTTCTGTCAGATGTTCTCAATTATTCCACAGTAAGAGTCAGGGTCTTTTTGGCCTTGGTCTTTGTTACCCACAGGATACCTGAACCTCTGTCCTGAAGCTGAAAACCTAATTTTGTAGTCTGGAAGATTTGATGAAGTTCTGTGACCTCTATGTACTGAAGACCTGTGGTGTATTTAGCTTTCCTCAGACCTGCCAAGCATCTCTGTGTTTCCGTTCCTCGTCTCCACTTTTACCCGTCTTTGTTTTTCTTTATTGACCACATCCTGCCCGACGCCCACTGGGATGCTCATGCTTGTGTCGGTGACATTGTGTCCTTTACCTTTTTTGAGATTCTTCTGCCTCTTCACTCAAACGGGGAGACCTGATCTTCTCACTGGTGTACTATGTCGCTTGAAACCTTCTCGAGTGATGGACATTCACTCTGTGCACGAAGTTTCCCATTCGGTCTGTCTCGTGACTGTTTCCCTAACCATTGTCCATGTCCATTTCTAGTTGACAGCATGTTATATGCTGAGAATTTTGTGGAGGAGAGCAATGCGGTAGACCTTGATGACTTTTCTTCCATCAGCATTCCACGTGTCCGAAAGCATTTTCCAGAGACTTGGATTTGGCTAGACACCAACATGGGGTACACATTCATAAAGTTCCTTGCTGTATATATTTTGACTAGTGTTTGTCTTAAATAAGTTTTGCTGCATTTCTACTGTGTAAGTACAGACATAAATGATTCAGAACTAAGTAGGCCAAGAGGTTTTGGTTTTAGAATGATGTTTATTGAATCTAAGTATACAAATTGTATGTGTGGGGTATTGTTAAGGGGAGGATACGTTGTTTCTTTTTTTGGAGTGAAGGGTGATTTTAACTTCCTTGACATCTCATGGTTCTCAGTTAAGTTACATATTCTACACAATATTTTATAGTTAGCCCTTTAGGTACACTTGAGCTAAGACATGACTGAAATTTCCAAAGAAATACAAGTAATAGCATTAATGGGGATACAGTGAAAAAAACTTTAAAACTGAGAGAAAAAAGTTGGAGTTCCAATTTGAAAATACATTTTATTCTCCACGCAAAATTTATGAAAAAATATTGTTCGTTCTGAAATAGAAGCATTGTAAAAGATTTTATTGGGATGTGGATTAGCATGCAGTCTTATGACCTTGTGATGACCCATTCTTTGAGAAATTGGTATGTACTGTTTTTTTGCATAAATTGTTTAAATAGTTTTAACTTTAGATATGTAAACAATATGGAAAATTAAAATTT
>NW_003852502.1:7081745-7085090 GCF_000181295.1 Otolemur garnettii | reverse complement strand
CGTTCCACTGCCGTTAAGCTGAGAAAGTCTCCACTCCTTGGAGGATTGTAAAAACGATTGCTTATCATGTTTATCACAGTCTGGATATTACTTGGCTTCGTTTTTGACTTTTCATCTGTTCTGTATTTTAGGATATGAACTGTATTATGCTGCTAAATGTGTGAGGTCCAGATTTAAATATGATAGAAAAGTTTATTATTGACCTGATCTAACCACCCCACAGGACAGAAGAGAGTCTTTCTATGTGTCCCTTTTCAGGGATGAGCAGAACTTCTTAAGACATGTTCTGTCTGACATGCCTTCATGTTAATTTGCCATAAGATTGTGTCACATGTCGTTTCCCAAATTAGTCATGCCAAGGGGAATCTAATGAGTGGCCTTAGGCCAGCAGCTCTCACTTTTTAGTGACCAGGCATAGCGGAGCTGGAAGGTGTTACACCATAGTTAGATGTTCACTCCCTGCAGCAGTAGCCGCTGCAGAGGCAGTTTGATATATGTGTGTGGTGGGGATGTAAATTTCTGAAACAATGACCAGCTTTTGGTAAATTCACAAATAAAACAAGCTGCGATCTTCTCCTGATTCATAAAATAGTTGTATTCTTGAAAAATTCGGTGCATATTAAAAAATGATTTGGGTTTAGATTGTAAGCTTAGATCATTATAAGTAAGCGGTCTGCCTACATGAATATGTGAAGGATGTCCAAGAATCGTGAGGGACGTGGAGCAATCCTCCTGAGCATTGCAGACCTTCATCCACTAAGTGCCAGCAGCACTTCCAATCCTTGAGACAATCTGATGCCTTCAAAGTGTCCACATAAACTTCCAGGGGGCATTACTACTGCCAGTGAGGGGGATATGGTCTAAACTAATCAAGGTTCAGCCTCAGAAGCAGGCGAGGGGCTCAGCCTTTTCTCTCAAGACTTGGCCAACAATAGCAGAGTTGGTTCATCAAGGAGAAGGTTGTGTGTGTGTGTGTGTGTGTGTGTGTGTGTGTGTGGAGAGGGGAATGAGCAGAACACCACTGGGCCTGCCACGTATAGATTTCCACACTCGTCTAAAACAGGGGTGGTTTGATTTGATGAGTGGCGTTTAAAGCAGATCTGTGAGGTCCCTACAACACAATAGAAGAGCGACTTGCTTGGACATCAGACGGCCTGGGATCCAGTTCTGAGTCCTCTACCTGCAGGGAATATGAATGTGTACTAGTTACAGAGATCTCGGAACTTCAGTTTTCTTTTCTACAAAACAGGAGCTTAATAATTGACCTCATGGAGTTGTAATAATTAAATAAAATAATTCATGTAAAGTATTTGGTTACTAGTAGGCACTTAGTAAGTAAAGTGTACTTACTTTACTTACTTTACATAATAACTATCATTATTATGTGAAACATCAGAAGTCAAGTCAATTTGCTGTTATTCATTTGAGATACTTGCTGTTTGCTTTCTGTTGACGCAGGTCGACATCTCTAGGTGAAGTTATAAGCTTTGAAGGTTGTATGAGGGCTGTATTTAGTTGCATAAAATGTGAAGAATTTTGACCTGATTAAAAATATGTATGCCTTGTGTTTTTTTCCAGCTCCAAGCCTTTCAGCCATTTTTCATTTTTTTGAATCTTCCCTATTCTATTATCAGAGGTGAAGAATTTGTTTTGGAAGTAACCATATTCAATTATCTGAAAGATGCCACCGAGGTAATACACTCAAGGTTTTGTTGGTCATCTATATTTCTGGAGATCATGGGGATCACGTGCAGCGACTGGGTTGTGTAGTGTTGGGCAACTGGCCATTTTATATATTTCTGTGAGATTGAAAATAGACCTATTTCGTCAGTGATTTCCTCTGGTCATACAAGTCTGAGGATGCTGTCCACACGTGTGAGCTTTCTCTCCTAGTTTCAGCACCAGCTCCCCACTTCGGCCATCTATCTTTCCGTGTTGTTGCCGACGCACAGCTTTCTCCCCCCCCCCGCCCCCCCCGGCCCCTGCATTTTCCTTTGAGCTTCCCACGCTGAGATGTGCTGCCACTCTCACTGCCATTCTGTGCTACTGCGGATGACAGGAAGTCGGTCCGCTCAAGATCTGGCTTGAAACTCAGATGCCTTTCCTGAAGCATCTCACCCCTTCTGTTATGATTTTGTCATCCCCATGTTTATGGGTGCATTCTATTTTCCAGGATTGTCTTTTCTATCTTTTTAGAGACAGGGTCTATTGCCCAGGCTGGAGTACAGCAGCATGATCATAGTTTCCTGCAGCCTCAAACTCCTGGGCTCATGCGATCCTCCTGCCTCAGCCTCCTGAGTAGCTGGGACTATAAGTGTGTGACACAATGCCTGGCTAGTAAAAAAATTTACATTAAATTAGCATACCCGCAAAGCTTCAATTTTAAAGTTGAGTTTTTACAAAAAGTTAGTATTGAATTTTTATATTTTAATTGTTCTTATTATTTCAGGTTAATTCAAGGGTACAAAGAATGAGGTTACAATGTTTGCATTTGATAGGTAGAGTCCCTCTTATATTTGTGTCCTGCTGCCAAAAGGTGTGCCACACACCCCAACATTGTGCCCATTAAGTGGGAGCACACCCACCCCCTCTTGCCTCCCCTCTCCCTGGTACTCCTGTCCCTCACCTTGAATTGACTTGAGTTTTTCTCTTATGTGGATATGTATTAGATCATCTGCTGACTTCATATTAGTATCAAGTACATTGGATTCTTGCTTCTCCATTCTTGGGATACCTTACTAAGAAGAATGTGTTTTAGGCGGTGCCTGTGGCTCAAAGGAGTAGGATGTGGCCCCATATGCTGGAAGTGGTGGGTTCAAACCCAACCCTGGCCAAAAACTATTTAAAAAAAAAAAGAATGGGTTTCAACTCCTTTCAGGTTAATTCAAAAGATGTAAGGTTTCCATCTTTTTAATGGCTGAATAGTATTCTGTGGTGTACATATACCACAGTTTGTTAATCCATTCCTGGGTTGGTGGGCATTTATTTCCACATTTTATGCTTGGCTATTTAAAAAAAATTTTTTTTATAGAGGTGGAGTCTTGCTGTGTTGCCCAACCTGGTTTTCAACTCCTGGATTCCCTCATGAGAGCCTCCCAGCTGGGCCTCCCAAAGTGCTAGGACTGTAGTTAGTAAATCAGCTTCCTGCCAGATGGACCTGTTGAATCATGTGCCTTGTGTCTCCTTACCCAGTCCTGTCCCTGGGAGGCAGGGATTAGGCTCACTGTGTTGTGCCCACAGTAGCATTAAATGAATGATTGATTCTTCCTCTAGAATAAGTACAGATTTATAATTAACTTTATATCATAATCTCTTTATCTATAGGGCAAATTAGTTTTTTCTTTT
>NW_003852502.1:7080597-7081625 GCF_000181295.1 Otolemur garnettii | reverse complement strand
ATCTCCTTTACTTTCATTGACATCTACAAACAATGTTATATTGGATCTTATTAAATCGCAAATTGATATGTATTTAGAATATTAAAATTTCTCGGAGACAGAGCCTCAAGCTGTCCCCCTGGGTAGAGTGCTGTGGCATCACAGCTCACAGCAACCTCCAACTCTTGGGCTTAAGCCATTTCCTTGCCTCAGCCTCCCAAGTAGCTGGGACTACAGGTGCCTGCCACAACGCCTGGCTATTTTTTTTTGTTGTTGTAGTTGTCATTATTGTTTAGCAGACCTGGGCAGAGTTTGAACCTGGTAGCCCTGGTGTATGTGTCTGGTGCCCTAACCACTGAGCTACAGGCACCAAGCCTAATTTAACTTTTTAATCTAGTTATGCTGGTGCAGTGTAACAAGCAAAAGATTTAGAGTCAGAAGGCCCAGATTCAATGTCTAGCTTACCACTCACCAGCAAATGACTTAATTGTAGTTTCCTCATTGGGAAAATGGGAATGATAAATGGTTGTCTCTGCAAAAATATTTTGAGAAGCAGATGAGAAAATAAATGGGAACACTATTCATAAAATATTGGCCTAGAGAAAAGCTATTATTGATGAGACTGGCAATTTTGGGATAATTGACGAAGGTTTACAACCAAGATAGGCTTCAGGACTCGTGTCTGAGTCCTGCTTTCCTTGGAATAATATTTAAAAGAGGCCCTCAGGGAGTGCAGTTATACTTATCCCATTTGTCTCGTGTTTTTCCAATGGGAGCAGCATGTCCTGGGATGCCAGAGTTCATTAGGCTGGTGGGGATATAGGAAACAGCGTTTCCGTGACATCCTCACCACCTCATGGCTGCAGATGATGAAAGAATTGAGTGTCAGTGGAAGACCAGAAGTGGAGCTGAAGAGTGTCCTTTCCCCACATTTTGAAGTAGAGGGAGAAAGCGCCACATTTTATGCTTGGCTATTTAAAAAAAATTTTTTTTATAGAGGTGGAGTCTTGCTGTGTTGCCCAACCTGGTTTTCAACTCCTGGATTCCCT
>NW_003852502.1:7078103-7080577 GCF_000181295.1 Otolemur garnettii | reverse complement strand
CAGATGATGAAAGAATTGAGTGTCAGTGGAAGACCAGAAGTGGAGCTGAAGAGTGTCCTTTCCCCACATTTTGAAGTAGAGGGAGAAAGCGTAGGAAAGAAATAATTTTTTTTTTTCTAGGTAATCTTGAACCTCACAGATGTAATAGGTGGTGATAAAGCGACACTTTCCCGAAGGGCGTTTGTTATGTAAAGCCTTCGCTGTGTGTTTCCTCCAGGTTAAGGTAAACATTGAGGAAAGTGACAAATTCGATATTCTAATGACTTCGAATGAAGTGAATGCCTCGGGGCATCAGCAGACCATTGGGGTTCCCAGTGAGGATGGGGCCACCGTTCTGTTCCCCATCAAGCCTAGGCACCTGGGAGAGATCCCCATCACAGTCACAGCCGTTTCACCCACAGCTTCTGATGCGCTCACCCAGAAGATTTTAGTCAAGGTAAAGATTTGAAGTCTTAAATAAACGAGATGGAAATACGTAATTGAAAGGCAACAGCAGGTGTTTTTTATTTCTCGGTTACATTATTGGCAGATCTAGTAAGTAGGTCGTCTCCCCCGCCCTCCTGCCAATGCCGAATGCTTTCTCACCTGTATGTCAAAATATATGACATGGATGTTTTAGAAATAATTGTCAGTTTCCTCTTTCAATTTAATCAGTCTGATGATAAAGACAATAAAATCTCCTTTACTTTCATTGACATCTACAAACAATGTTATATTGGATCTTATTAAATCGCAAATTGATATGTATTTAGAATATTAAAATTTCTCGGTGGAGGTAGAAGAGATTTTGTTGATTTTTTTTCAGAGAAGACATTCTGTACAACCCCATCCCTGAGCACTTATGCCCAGGGTTTGAATCCCAGCTCTGCCAAGTATGACTTCGGTCAAGGTGTTTAATCCCTGTTTTTGGATAATAATAGGAATTCTACCTCAGATGAATTTTTTTGCATTTTTACATTTTTTACGTTTATGGTTTTCATTGTCATTCCATGAGGTGTTTGTTTTGTCTAATTTAACTGGAAAGTAAACACTTACTAACAGATCTGAAGTAAGAATCAAGGAATAGCAGGCACTGAAGTACATCATCAGATTTACTTTAGTTCCACGGAAGCAGTGCCAGCTAAGTTCAAATCCTGTTGACAATCACACTCCCGTTAAGGCAGGCTACTGTATTTAGGGAGAAAATCTCACAGTGGGAAAAAGTAATCAAAGTTGTGGCAGTTTGTGATAATGTAAACGGACAGGAAAAACTCATTCTGTGAAATAAATGTTCGTATTACTTTGTTCAAATAAAATACTCAAAAAGGAGACCCAAAAGAAGAAGTGGTAGGAATTTATCTCGGCATACACAGACCACAGACGCAGCAGGTCGGGCGCACGCCTTCGTGTCCACCTACTGTTCTCTGCAGACCGATGAGTATCAAGCACGCTCCTGGTGTCACTTTTTTTTCCAACAGGCTGAAGGAATAGAAAAATCATATTCACAATCCGTCTTATTAGACTTAACTGACAACAAGCTGCAAAGTACCATGAAAACTTTGAGCTTCTCATTTCCTCCGGATACAGTGTCTGGCAGCGAGAGAGTTCAGATCACCGCAATCGGTAAGGAAAGAATATGTTACTGGCATCTACCGGCTTATTCGTGTAAGTGTTATTTCTCGGTTACGTGATACAAGGGTTGTCTGGAAAGTAATCCAGCCATGTATGCCACTTTCCAGACAGCCTTCGTATATATTGTTCGCTTATTTATAGATGTATTCTCTTAATTAGTCCCATGAGACAAGAGTGCAGAAGTTTTTAGTTGGTCCTGACGACTGAATACAATATAAAGCCAGCAAATTATGTATTCTAGGTCAGTGCATCTCGGCCTTCAGAGTACCTATGACTCACGAGGGGATCTTGTTGTTTAGAAGCAAATCACAGTTTAGTAGGTCTGGGCGGGGGGCCTGAGGGTCTGCATTTCTGACAAGTTCCCTGTGGACAGCGATGCCCTCATTAGCACTTTGCAGACCACACTTGGAGCAGCAAGGCCTCACTACTCTGTGGCTGCAGGGACAGTTTCTTAAGCATGTGTTTCGTTTAATTTTGGATGAGTAACTTTGAAGACTATCCTTAATCCTTTTTGATCCTGAGAGTCCTTGGAAATACTTATACTTGGTAGTTGTACTTTGTTATTGCTAAATAGAAAACACTGAGAAACACTGCAATTCCCACTTTTTAAAAAAGATAATCATTTCTCACGTACTTGTAGTATATCAGTAAGACATCAGAATAAAGTGATGTTTATGTGAAGGATGCTGATAAGGAAACGTTTCTTGCCCATGTAAGAATGGTGGTGTCGGCTCGGCACCTGTGGCTCAAGTGGCTAAGGCGCCAGCCACATACACCTAAGGTGGTGAGTTCGAATCCCCAGCCCAGGCCTGCCAAATGACAATGATGGCTGCAACCAAAAAATGGCCAGGCGTTGTGGCGGG
>NW_003852502.1:7066342-7077975 GCF_000181295.1 Otolemur garnettii | reverse complement strand
AAAAAAAAAAAAAAAAAGAATGGTGGTGTCCTAATGGCCAACTTCTGACATATTTGTTCAAGGTTAAAAAAAATTGTTTTTCCAATTTATGCCATGTTTTTAACTGAGCTGAAAGACCCCCGATTAATCACCTGATCTTCAAGTTCAGTCCCACTGTAGTATTACATTTCCGACCAGTCTTCTTCGAATCTTGACGTAAAGTTTCTACTCTGTTCCAACCAGTGGAATCATCATAACTTGGGTGACAGATGCCTTCTGTGCTCCAGGGAAGTCTCCTTGGCATCCGTAGGAACTGTCATTGAGTATTTACTGAATGAATCAAATGTTCTGTGCTTTCAGGAGATGTCCTTGGCTTTTCCATCCACGGCTTAGCCTCACTGATCCGGATGCCTTACGGCTGTGGGGAACAGAACATGATCAATTTTGCTCCAAATATTTACATTTTGGATTATCTTACTAAAAAGAGACAACTGACAGATACTTTAAAAGAAAAAGCCCTTTCATTTATGAGGCAAGGTAAGCATTTTGGAAAATTACTTTTGTTTGTTAAAAAAAAAGAAAAGCTTTTCTTTTTCTTTTTTCAAGGCAGGGTCACTCTAGACCAGATTTCAAAACGTGTAGGTTTTGTCTTTGGTGGGTGGTGGTGGGTCTAGATGTTGCTGTGTGCTGGGGCCACAAGCAGCGGGGAGCTGTTACCATTCTTTCTGTGGCTAATTGTTCACTTTTTGCTGCTAGGATGTAGGATTTTTTTTTCCTGGAGAGGTTTGTATTAAAATAAAGGATCTGAAATTTAAAACTCTTTAAAAATCTAAAGGACTACTCATCCGTTTGTTGATTACACATATGTGGAGTGTTTTTCAGTGCCAGGATCAGCCCTAGTGCAGAGGAAACAGAGAGTCAGGCCTTTCCTCTCGGGGAATTCATTGCTCAGTGGAGAGTATGGTCTGTCCATAAACACATGTGGTCATGTGGTGGGGCCTTCTCCGCACTTTAAAAATGTCAAACAGATGGGGTTGGGAGGGAACTGTCCATGTGGGAGGACCTGCTGTCCCCTCAGAACATGGCTTACGAGGGATGACTTGACCCCGACACCTTGAGCGGTGGAAACTGTTCACACACCCCAGATGATTTGTGTTCTCAACTTGCCATAGGAACAGTTAGTGTGACTTAAGTGCTCACTGCCTGGCAGGCTGTGCTCGAAGCACTTTACAGCTCATCTCTCTCTGAACGCTCACAGTCGTAGGTCAGTCCCTTTTTTTTTTTTTTTGCAGAGAAGGAAGCTGAGGAACAGAGAAGTTAACTCACTTGCCCAGGGTCATATAGCCAGGAAGCGGCAGAGCTGGGATTCAGACTCAGAGTTTACGTTCTGTCTGCACCTGGGAGGAAACGCAGAGTTGTGAGATGTGTTTAGTAATGTAAATTCGGTTTCCCGAAATACTCCAAAAGCCAACCCAAAGTTACAGTCTCAGTCCTGTATTTCCCCTCACCAGGGCACCTTTAGCAAGGTCTCTGTGTGGCTGAGTACTTCTCTCTGTGCCATTTGTATGGTATATCTTGGCCATCAAACTCATGAGGAATGGAAGGGTTCAGACAAAATGATTAGAAAACACTTGTTCAGGCTCAGTGCCTGTAGCTCAAGTGGCTAAGGCACCAGCCACATACACCAGAGCTGGTGGATTCGAATCCAACCCATGCCTGCCAAAATAACAATGACTACAACAACCAAAAAATAGCCGGGTGTTGTGGCGGGCACCTGTAGTTCCAGCTACTTGGGAGGCAGAGTCAGGAGAATCGCTTGAGCCAGGAGCTGGAGGTTGCTGTGAGCTGTGATGCCACAGCACTCTACTCAGGGGGACAGCTTGAGGCTCTGTCTCAAAAAAAAAACAAAAACAAAAAACAGAAAACACGTATTCAGTTAATCTAAGAAAAATAAAGCACAACACTTTCTAACTCCTAATTTTTTTTTTTGTCTTTTATAACAAATGGGTTAAATGCAAAGTACAGGCAAGCTATTAGCTGTTTCGCTAAGTTTTCCACAGAAGAATCAGGAAACTCAGTAAAGACACCATTGTGATGTAAGCCTTCCTTCCAGATTCCCTCGTTATATAACCACCTGTTTATCCTAAACTAATTCTATGTAATAACAGTAAGAGCAACTAACTCTGTTTCTGTGTTTTCCATGTTTCATTTAATTTTCGTGAAAACTCTGGGAAGTGGGTGTACTCTTACTATTTCCATTTTAAAGATGAGGTAACTGAGGCACAAGAAGCTTAGATATCTTGTTCATGGTGACCCCACAGGTCGTCCGGATCCACAGTCCACCTCGTCCTCAGAGCACTGTGGGATAATTCTAGTTTGCAACATTCCTGGGTGTTAGAAGCAAAGGAATAGGATGGAAAGGACTAGGACTTGGGCCACGATGCTTGAGTACCCCCAGTGTGCCAAAGGTCCCAACGGGGTTTCTGATTAGATGGTGAGGGAGAAATGCCGGGGTCCCTAGGGAGAAATGCCGGGGTCCCTAGGAAACACCACAGGGTAGGACCAGGGGTGTTGGATTAGGCTGCAGTGAGTGGTACAGAGTTGGGTTTGGGTAAATGAGCTGGAGTCAGTGTCCAAAGATCTCCCCAGGGTCAGAGATGAAGGCTGCATATTTGAGTGCGTGAGAGGCCAGAACAAGGGACACCAGGGCTCGGACTTAGGGCTGAGCAGGACCTGAGTTCTGAGTGGGGAAGGACATCGCAGTACATTTTCCCTTAGGTTATGGCCAGGCTCCAAAGACTCGGTGGCCGGCCCTCAAACCCGGGAGATGGTTAGGGCCTCTAGGAAATTCTAGGAGATCTGGTGTTTTCTGTACAGAATTGCCAATGTAAGATTGTCGTCCTTTATACGTGCTTGTGGGTCAGTCATATGATTAGTTATATTATCTGTTTCTCCTATGCATACACATACACATATAAGAACTGCTTTTTAAAAATTTTAATTATAATTAAGTTGAAGAACTGGTCCTGAGTGGTCTCTGGGGGCATATTGTGCGCCATGCTGGAAGCAGATGAGGTCTTTATACACTGGCAGGATGGCTGTGATTAAGGAGATACAGTAAAAAATATTTGGGATCATCTTGATTTAACTTTGTACCTTTTGAAAGCAAGATGCCACTTTGTATTCAAGATTAAGTTTGTCTGGTTTCAAGTAGAAAGTACATAGGAATGAGATTGGTGCCTTACAATTTGGTATGCTTTCTTTGGGATATTTTAATAAAATAAGGTATCTTAGAAAATGCCACCTAATTTCATATTTATATGTGCTTTGTGAACTGTCAGTTTGGCTAACTTAAAAATACAGAATAAATTTTAAATAGCTTGAACCATTTAAGGAATGATAACTCATTCCTTAAAAATAATTTGAGCTTGTGTCCTGGTTATTTTGCTGGGTCAGCAGCTGTCCTCAAAATGAGTGGTTTAAGTCCTCAGTATTTGTTTTTTTCTAGAAGCAGCAGCAGTTTTTCAGACTAGCCCCGACTAGGTAGGTGCCAAACAGTAGTCTTTTTTTCTTCCAAGTAGCCCTCTGGGCATCCCTGCTGATTGCTTGAGACCCTTTCTCATATTGGTTGGTTGTTAGAAGATACAGAGTGGCCAGGGGCATAAAAAGTCCCTGTTCCCTAGATGCCAAAGAATCTGTGAACTGCTCAGAGTGATGAGCACCACTGTGCAGTAGGGAGTCTCCTCTTGGGGGAACAAAGCGGCCAGGGGTTCAGGCCCTGGCCATGGAGGCTGCCAGACCTAGGCTCTAAGTCCCGGCCCCTACCTCGGGCAGGTTTCCTCAGCCTCTCAGAGGCTTGATTTTCTAATGTGCAGGAAATACAGGGTAATAAGAGAACCCACTTGGTGAGGCTGTTTGGAGGATTAAATGAGATATTTTAGCACCGGATTCTGCACATAATAAGTGCTCAGCAAACGTCAGCTGTAGCAGCCTTGTCAGCTGCTTCTAGCTGGAGTCAGGCTCTAAAGACAGCAAGCAAATCCTGTGCACGCTGCTTGTGAAAACAAATGGTGAAACGCTCCCATGTCTCTCCATCTTGCTGGTAGTTGTTCGCTCAAACAACACCATGGGTCCCCTGGATTCCTCCATGGCTTCCCTGGCCGTCTCTCCGCCTGTGTGTTCGCTCCCCTTTACTACAATCTCCGTATAATAGAAAAGGGATCTTTTGAAAACATCAAGATCCTGTCATGTGTGTGGTTAAACTCCTCCAGGGGGTTCCTGGCCTCAGCCTTCAAGGTCCTGGGTGAGGTGCTTGGCCTTGCTCTGGGCTCCCTGGTGGTGACGTCTGGAGCCTCCCAGCTGCAGGGAGCTCTGGGCCTTGAGCCTCCTCTCCTGGAATGCTCTTCCCCAGGCCTTCCCGCGGCGGGCCCTTGGCATCATTCAGGTGGCCTTTGATTCAGAGCCGCCTCCCTCCCCATTTAGCAGCCCTCATTTGTGCTGCTCCATTTTGTTTTTTTCACTTAACATGATTGAAGATTATCCTGCCCATCACCTGTCTCTGGCACTCAGAGGGCGAGCTCTGGGACGGTGGGGGCTGTGTTTAATCTCGTCTTCAGCGTGTTTCTGTGCGGCCACCTGGTTAAATCCAGGATGGCTGGATGAGTGACCATCTGAACTTATTGGCCTTGGGGTTCGTCATCCTAACTTGGAGATTGGGCCAGGAGATCTCTGAGGTGCTTCTCCCGCAGAGTGCAGTGATAATCTATGGACGTCGACACTTCTCCCCGCCCTCAGCATGTCCTTAACAGCTGGGAAATGTCCCCAGTGGTTCTGATGTGCTCCCCTCGGTGAAGCCAGCTGGTGAAAGTCAGCACAGTGGAGCTCCCCAAATACATCATCTCACACGATGAACTCAATCGTATTTCAAAGTAGTGGACGAAAGCTTTTTGGTATAATGTTTTTCATTATGAAATCAGCGTCTCATTTCAGAAACTCTGTCTTTTCCGGCCACATTTGCCAAAGTCCTTTAAATATACCGTCGTTTTTATTTTTTAGGAAATTAAAGTAGCTTTGATGTGAGTCATGATTATGTTATTTAAATGTCATTTATGAACAGTGCATTGTTTCACTTAAATCATGGTTGGCCCAGGAGTCCTGTAACCTAACCCATTGTTTGTTTGGTCAAAACAACAGCTACATCATTGAATGAAGTGTCTGTGCTGTCAAAAACAAAAATAGAACTATAAAACAAAAACTGTTTTTGATAAGGACTGGAAATCCTGAACTTGTTAATTGGAGACTTGTTTGCCTCAAATATTTAAATCATAGTGCCTGCAGCTCATTTTTTAAAAAAGTGAGACTCAGACCAAGTTGAGTTGAAAACACTTCATATTTTCTTTATTGAAGTGAAAACAAGAGAAAGTAGGCTTCAGAATCCTGGTGCTGTCATTGTCCATGGGTATAACTTGAGGCCATCGTGAAGAAGCTTAAAAAAAGCGTCAGGTTCTCACTTTCCATTTTATGTCATAGAAAGTAAGGAAGTTGGGCGGTGCCTGTGGCTCAAAGGAGTAGGGCACCGGCCCTGTATACTGTAGGTGGTGAGTTCAAACCCAGCCCTGGCCAAAAACTGTTAAAAAAAAAAAAAAAGTAAGGAAGTTGATCATTGTTACTTTTTTTTAGTACGGAGAATATTTTTATTAGGTTTTTACCAGCACACTTGCTTGATTTAGTGAGAAGGAGCTGGGTTCACCTTCAGCTTCAGATCTTGACACTTGAGGTAAACCAAGTCAAATTGTGTTTGGAAGGTTACCTTCTGGTGGGTTTCTGTGAATAGTACTTTCATTGCATTATGACAGATTCTGAAGATTTCATATTCTTGGTTATCCCAAACAATAGGGCTGTGACCCAGAAAAGTGTGTGTTTTATCTGAGTCTTCATAAATAGCAGTTCCTAGGTCATTATCTTAAGAGCCTCTTGACTCTCTTTGTATTTCAATTTTCAGAAGTGTCTGTAAGTTCTGATTGTACTATCACTTTCCAAACTCAAGCGCCGTTCATAAAACCATTAACTTAAAAGTGATGCTCTTGGCCGTGCCTGTGGCTCAAGCGGCTAAGGCGCCAGCCATGTACACCCAAGGTGGCGGGTTCGAATCCCCAGCCCGGACCCGCCAAACAACGATGACGGCTGCAACCAAAAAATAGCCGGGCGTTGTGGTGGGCGCCTGTGGTCCCAGCTACTTGGGAGGCGGAGGCAAGAGACTCGCTTGAGCCCAGGAGTTGTAGGTTGCTGTGAGCTGAGATGCCATGGCACTCTACCCAGGGGGACAGCTTGAGGCTCCTGTCTCAAACCAAAAAGAAAAAAAAAAAAGTGATGCTCTTATTTTCTCATACACTTTTAGAGAAAACTATGTTTTTTGCCTTTCTCCTTTATTGTGATGAAAAGTCTCCAACTTGGGTAACTACACTGGAGTGGTGAGTTGTATTAACAATAGACGTTACAGCCCAGTCAGCAGTATCCTTTCTGCTATGGAACAGGAGTTAGGCCTGATACCCTGGGTGATTTGGAGATCAAACAGCTGAGGGTTTTCCATGCTGCATGTGTGGTTTGAGGTGAGGAAGGGGACCTCACAGGAGACTTCCACAAGGGGGGTCGCACACGTTCTGCTCTCTAGCTTCTGGGTCTTCCTTTCTTTTTCCATGGGAGCAGAGCTGGTGGTTTGGGTTCTCAGAAGTTCACTCCACACTGGAGATGACATGTGGTCTCTTCTCTGGGCTGGCTGCCTCTGGTGGAAGAACAGTGCTAGTTGTTGATACTAATGGGGAATGTTGGAGTTGGGCCACCTGAGGGGTAATTTCCATAAGCACTGATCTCATCTGCATGATCTCATCTCGACCAGTTTCACAACGTCTTGTACTTGGAACTGCAACTGACGGGATGGACGTAGGGGCTGGGAGGCTCATGGTTTTGCCTTGAGTGTGGTCCTTTCACAGAAGTACCTGCTGTTGTGATCGAGGGCCTCAGGAATCTCCCCCCACTCCACTGGCACCCCACCCTCGCCTTTTCTTCTTTCCTCTTTTCTATTAGTTTAGATTCACAGTTAAACTCTGGCTTATGGTGAATTTAGTCCAGAACTGAAAATTGAGGGACAATGTCCTGGGCTCTTGCTAATTTGTTTTGTGAACCTTAAAAAAATGTCCCGCCTTTCTGCGATCCCTAACTACCTCTGAAAAAGAGAAAATAATTGCATTTTTTCAAGGTTATATAAAAAACTAAAGTGAACTAATGGCTTTATTTTTTCATTCCTGTTTGTCTTACTTTTGAATATGTAGAACATTAACACACTTTTAAAAGTCACACAATCTAAACACGTATGTCCGAAGGGGCGTCTCTCCCTTTTCTCTCCCTTTTCTTTTCCCTTTGTGTGTAACTCATTTCCCAGAGGTACCGTTAGGTAACAAAGGCAAAGTCTAAAATAGCCGTGTGTGTGCACCACAGTGAATACCCCTCTCCTTGTCCCTACCCCTCGTGAGTACTTTCTAATATTTTACAATTACAGATAAAGCTGCAGTGAGTGATCTGTATATATATTTTTGGCTTGTTGGAGATCTTCAGGATTGATTCCTACAAGTAGGATTATTGGGTCAAAGAGTAAGAAATCCTCCTATATAGTAGTTGTACCCTCTGAATTCCCTCCAGCAATGCGTGAGTCCTGGTTCTGCACAGTCCACTCAGCAAAACGAGTGGTTGGACTTTTGAATTTTTGCTGATCTAATGGGTGAGAAGTGATGTCTCTGTTGTCCTACTATGAAGTTGAACATGTTTTTGTATATTAAAGTTTGTCTTTGTATGTCTGTCTTTTATGACGTGTCTATTCTAGTCTTTCGTACACTTTTTTTTTTCTATAGGACTTTTTGTCTTTTTCCTTAATTAAAAAAAGTTTTTTCTGCATATTAACATATAAATAAAATTTCGTGTATTATTGCTGTCAGTTATCTATTCATCTTATATGTTACAAATACCCTCTTTTCATTTGTTTCTTAACCTTGTTTATAGTGTGCTTTGCCAAGGGAAAGTTTAAAAACTTTTTGTAGAGTCAAATTTATGAATTTTTTAATTTGATCAAGCTCACACTGAGGAAACCTTTCCCTAACATATGTTAGAGAGTAATGCCTATTGTTTATTGAGAGCTTGCCCTGTAAAAGGGACTGGATAAGGACCTTTCTTCTATTATCATGTTTAGTCATTGAAAGAGCTCTGTGATTTACTAGGACACGGTGACTTCGGAACCTGAGTGAGCTGGGCTAATTCCCACTCCACTACCTATTAACTGTGTTGCCTTGCACACGCTGTCTGTATTCTCGGAGTTTCATTCTCTGTTGTGAGAATTACCCGAGTCCAAATCTGCAAGGGGCTTTGAACAGTTCCTGACATCTAGGCAGAGTTGAATAAAAGTTGGTTATTTAATTATTATTTGAATATTATTAAATATTTTGAGTATAAACACAAAGATTATAATCTAATGCTCCCTTCTTCAAGGTAAGAAAAATTCTGCCGTCACTTTAAATGTTTATGTTGCTTTTACCGTAAGTCTTGGAGGTCACCATGTAGCCTCGTATCTTGTTTTTTACCACGTTTTGTTTTGCTGTAATTTGAGTTAGATGCTCAAACCTAGGGGTTCTTAGCTCAAGCAAGAAAGGTGGGGACTTCATGGCCAGACCAGATTAACTGTAATTTTAAGCTATTAATGCTCATGTTTTGTTAGTGAAATGTGGATCATTATAGTCACTGATGCTCCTGAAATACAGTATTCATAAAGTAAAATGTGTTTATTACTAGGGTTTACTGGGGATTGAATTCAACGTTTCACCAATGAGTGTGGTTGCCAGCCCTGCTGCAAAGCTTAGGCTCTGGGCCCTTACCTGCTAATAGTGAAGTCCTGTGGTTTTCAGGACGGGGTCTTAATTGTCAGAGGATGATGGGCAAGGCCTTGAGCTGGAAATGTTCTGGCTTATGTTTGCTTTTTAATGATAAATTATGGCTATTTTAACTTCATTTTTAGTAAGTTAGTTTATCGTGGGTTGTTTGGTGAATTCTTTAGAGTTTGGCCTATGGTTTCTCAGCCACTGGGCTTTGAGGCCTGTATGCATCGTCTTGAAAAATAAAACATCTGTCACTTATTTGCACATATGAATCATCTGCTTTTATTAAAGCAGATTCACAAGGCTTAACCCCTGTCCTAGTTTACTTCTATATGGAAACTTCATTACCACCACCATGTACTTGAATTGGTGTGGTAGGTGGACTAGCTGCTCCTGTGGTTTACCCCAATTGGCCATGACCGAGAAGTCTAAGAGTGATTGTCTTAGATCACTTAGCATTTTTCTATATCCACACCTGGCCTAGGAATAGTTTAATCTTCAGCTTTAATTCTGATATCCCAGATTCTACTTTTCTTAGGTAGCAAATGGTTTTAGATGCCTAAGCACCAAAACCACCGTGGTGAATACTAGTGAGTTAAATGAAGCTCTACCTTTACTTTGCTTAGTTTTGAATGGGTGGAAGGGTCTTCCATGCTGTAGTATTCTTTTGAATTTACTTTCTGGAGATCATAGTTCTTATTTTACACATTCTGTTTGAAAAATTCTGGCATTTTAAATTTCCTACCACACTTAAAATAGAAAATCCTCACTGTTAGTCATTGGCTTGATTTCTTTTTTACCCTTCTCTGGCCTCATTTTCTCCGTGTGAGGTGATGGTTAGAAACTTCCATTCATTGCCCTTGACGGTGATGTTGAACATTGGTTCATTTGTGTGTCTTCAGGTTACCAGAGAGAACTTCTCTATCAGAGGGAAGACGGCTCCTTCAGTGCTTTTGGGGACGATGACCCTTCTGGGAGTACTTGGTAAGTGTTTTTGCCAAGTGGACAAGGCCATTGTGGAATGGGCTTCTACTAGGTCACAATGGCCGTGAACTGAGTAGGCACGTCTCCATGTGCTGTGGTCTGGGAGGCTGCTTTTCCCAAAGTCTGGCTTGAAAAGAGAATCTCCTCTTAAAATATTATTTTAAAACATTAAACAAATCAAATGTTTTTATTTAGAAAAGATGAGTCATAAATCCTCTTTTTGTGTGTGTGGTATAAACAGCAGTAAAACTAGTTTATGATCATGGTGTAACTGATAAGAACAATCGGTTAGAGTTGGGTGATTGTGACATAGCTGTTTTCCTAATCTGACATGATTCATACAAATGTTGTGTTAATACAGTTGACGTAGTTTCTTTAAGATTATTTTCTGTGAGAAACTAACAGTTAATGGAATTAATCATGAACATTCAGAGTTTCCTTCAGACTGGAGTCTCCATGTGGCCGATTTTGGACAATTTTACTGTACCAGTCGGGTCAGACCAGGCGGTGGTGCTAACCCACCTTTCTCCTACGTCTGAGCAGTTTGTTCTCAAGGTGTTTCCTGGGAGTGCTGCGTTTCCATTTTGGATCAGCAGGGGGCTCTGCAGACATTCTCCAGCAGTGGCCATGGCACCAGCTGGTTGGTGGCTCCAGCTTGTCTCTGTCAGGGAAGAGAAGGCTGGAGCATGTTGCTCTAGTAATTAGATACTTCAGCCTCAGGGGAACATGTCTACTTACTTTGTCATTATCAGAGCTTGTCACATGGCCATGCCTAACTTCAAGGGGACAGGGAGGTTAATTCCCTTGTGTACCCAAAGTAAAAAAGAACTGGGTGTTATATGGGGCATTGGTAATGTTTATCAGACCAAAGTGTGTGTAAGATGAAACAGATCTGCTCCACATTTTCTCTTGGCTGGGGTCAGACTATGGATCCATAAATAGAAAGTTTCAGTGTTTTATTGCTTGATGTTCTTTTGACCTCAATGTATGTTCTGTGGCGGCCGTTGGCAAACTTTTCCTTGGGAGGCTCAGATGGTAAATGTTTTAGACGTTTTGGGTCCTGTAGAACCTGTTGAAGGTTCTTCCCGCCTTTCTTCTTTCGTTCCTTCTTTTGCCCTCTCCCCTCCCTCCTTCTCTCCCTCTCTCTTTTCCTTCCATATTTACTGTTTCGTTCCTTTCTTCCTCAAAACAATCATTCTTAGGTGGTGTTGGTGGCAGGTGGGGGGTGGTGCAGGCATAAACAGGCCCTGGGCTGTGTTTGGCCTGCTGGTCAGACTTGGGCCGGGCAGATTCGGCCCCCAGGCTGTAGTTTGCCCCCGCCTGTCCTGTAGGACAGGAGACACCCATTTCTCTCAGTTTAAGACACTACGTTTGCAGAGCAAAGTGTGTATGAGATCTTTTTTGGTAAATAGCTAGAACAGTCCAAAGATGAGTAACCTTGGAGAATTTATTTAACTCTCTGGGACTGTAGAATTCTCAATCTAGAAAATGATGAGGCTGGATTAGATGATTTCTAACTTCCTTTTCAAATCTGATATTCTGTGAGTCAGTCTGGAGTTCCCTGGCCAGGTCCGCCTGCTAGACACAGTTGTTTCTACTGTCTCTTTGCTGTCATCCTTTTTTTATTTTTCTTTAAATTTGAGATAGAGTCTCACTATGTCACCCTGGGTAGAGTGCTGTGGCATCACAGCTCACAGCAACCTCAAACTCTTGGGCTTAAGTGATTCTCTTGCCTCAGCCTCCCAAGTAGCT
>NW_003852502.1:7059886-7065273 GCF_000181295.1 Otolemur garnettii | reverse complement strand
GGCTGGATTCAAACCCGCCACCTTAGGTGTATGTGGCTGGCACCTTAGCCACTTGAGCCACAGGTGCTGAGCCGAAGGATTGTATTTTTAAAATACCATGGACCAATTACAATGTCTGTTAATTTAGTGCTAGCTATACCCACACTCTGAAAGACCTGTTAAATGGCATGGAGGCCTGGATGAGAATGGGGGCTCATGGACGGTTATACCAATCAGCTTGATTTTTCTCCAGAGCCGTCCTGGGGATTGATGCCTTTACTGCTGACCGCATTTCACAATATCAAGAACCACCCTCCTCTTTATTATGCTCCCTGCTATTTTCCTGGCCCAGTACTAAGCACATAGATGATAATCTTCTTCTTGAATTTAGAGTGTCAGCACCCAAGGTCACAAAGGAGAAATATCTTCCTCATAGTATATTTTTGCTCTTATCTGAGTTTATGATATTCAGTGGGAGAGACACTGGTAAAGAAGTTTCTTGTTTCTTCTAAGGGATGGTGTGCCTGTTTACTTATGAAAGCTGAAAAGTGGTATCTTTCCTTCCTTCTCTCCCTCCCTCCCTCCGTCCCTCCCTTCCATCCTCTGTCTCACTCCGTCACCCCAGGTAGAGTGCAGTGGCATCATCATAGCTCACTGCAACCTCGAACTCCTGGGCTTAAGTGATCCTTCTGCCTCAGCCTCCTGGTTAATTTTTAATTTTTCTATTTTTAGTAGAGGCGGGATCTTGCTCTTGCTCAGGCTGGTCTTGAACTCCTGAGCTCAAGCACATCCTCCTGCCTCAGCCTCCTAGAGGGCTAGGATTGCAGATGTGAGCTGCTTTGCTCAGCTTTATTTTCAAAATGCATGGCAGATCTTTAAATGTCAATGGTTATTGTTAATTTCCATTGCTTAGGTTAATTTCCATTGTTTAATAGACACAAATTTTTTTTTAAATCAATGTTTTGAAGTATTTTTTGTTTAAATATGTGATAATGGGTTATTTTGAATAGTTATATATATATATATATATTTTTTTTTTCCTTCTTCCAAGCCTAATATTGATGTACAAGATTCTATCAACTTCTTGGAGGCTGAATTCAGTAGAGGAATTTCAGACAATTATACCCTAGCTCTTATAACGTATGCACTGTCATCCGTGGGGAGTCCTAAAGCGCAGGAAGCCTTGAATGTGCTGACTCAGAGAGCAGAACACGAAGGTAACGGGCGGGGCCGTTGAGGGGGTCAGACTCTTGTGATTATGAAATATGTAAAGTACATGAGAAGATTTTGTAGTTGATAATTTTGTAATTTGATGACATTTGCATCATTTGAGTGACATGAATAATGAAGCACGGAATGAGGCTAGGATAGGCCTTACGTGGCCAAGTGCTTCTAGTTTCTTCAGGAATTTTTTAAATAGAATTTCCGGGCTCAGAGGTCTCTTTCTCTGACGTTTGTTGTGCTCTGTCTGTGTTGGGTTCCCTTTGAGTGTCTGATACCATTCCTGGCCTTTTGTGTTTGCTATGACCTTGGGCTCTGGAGCAACTTGGATTCAAATTCTGGTTTTGCAACTCACGCTTATCCGCTTCACTTTCCCCAGCTGTAAAGTGGGACTAACTTCAAAGTTAGGCTTGCTGTGGGCATTGAGAGAGTGGGTGGTGCCTGCTCCGTAGGCTCAAAACACGTGCACTAACAGGCAACTCGGAAGAAATGCAGATATCGGAAAAAGTTGCTAGCTAGGTAGCTGCGTGTATGATTTTACTTTTGAATGAGGATTATTATTTGTCCTACAGTAGGACAAAAAATAGAGCTGTCATTACTACCCAGTGGCCTCTATAAAGTACTCGGGGATCTGTGTATGTAGGAGGGCAGAAATAATTTAACTTCAAAGTTTCATTTATTCAAGAAGGGATAGCTACAGAAAGTGCTTAGAGATGTCTGAGCCTGTACAAAACATTATGTTATTATGGAAAGAAAGTTAGATTTAGTTCTTATTGTGAATTCCAGTGCTGGGGGCTAGAAGATCCTTGCACAGAGGCAGAAGCTGTCCTTGACCTTAGTCTCTGCATGCCTCAGTGGCAGTCATTTCACATTCCACCGAAGTGTAATCAGCATCCGAACAGTAATATTTGAGAGGGGCACCAAGTAGGATGGTCCTTTGGGGCAATACCAGGATTATCTCTGGGATGGTTGTTTGAGGAGGCCAGTGCCCCTCATTGTTCTCAGGGGAGCCTGGATTTTGCTCTGACAGCACCAACTTTCAGAAAATGAAAAGAGAAGAAGTTTCTGGAACACTGAAGTCAGTTAGTGGCAGGTTTGCAGAACAGGATTCTTTCCACTGTGTCCTAAAATATTTTGGGGATGGTCCGGTCAGATAATGAATGTAATTATCTTCTGGACCGTAGCATGTTTTATCTTTTACTTTTAGCTGTTCAGTCTTAAGTCAAATGTATGGAATTCTCTTGGGAAAAAATATTTTTGTCCAAAGTCCTCAAATATAAGCAGTAGTAAAGGGGTGAAAATTTACAAGGAGTGCAGGTTGAACGTCAAATGGTCATTTCCTTTGAGTGTTACATCGGCGCTCACTCAAAAAGTTTTACACTTTGGAGCATTTCAGATTTTAGAATGTATATATTCTGCAAATATTCCAAAATTTGGAAAAAACAACCCAGAAATCTGACACACTTCTGGTGCCAAGCATATAAATAAGGAATATTTAACTTGTAATAGTTCAAAAAGTGGGATATAGGTACATGTTTATGTACATGTGTGCACGTATAAATACACACATACTTGCTTGGTGTAAGTATATACTGAGGGTGCTCACAAAAGGTATATGCATTTTAATAAAGGAAAGAAACTATTTCAGTTGTAATACTTACTATGTGCTGATAGCATTTGTCATCTTGGGTATTGAATCTTGTATCTCTTACAACTGCTGGAATCAAACATGACTTAAGTATTACAAATTTAACATGATTTTTTCCTTTCTTGTGTATACATTTCCTTGGCACCCTCTGTATACCTGTATAAAAATATATGTATTTTTATGCTAGTCAAGTAGAACTTGGACCAGGGTGTAGATGTTTAACAGAATGAAAATGTACTTTTTTTTTAATGGTAATTGATTGGAATGTCACCACTTACCCTTGCAGAAGGCACACGATTCTGGGTGTCGTCAGCGTCCAAACTTTCTGACTCTTGGCAGCCACGTTCCCTGGACATCGAAGTTGCCGC
Organism: Otolemur garnettii; assembly: GCF_000181295.1. Classification (NCBI taxonomy): domain Eukaryota; kingdom Metazoa; phylum Chordata; class Mammalia; order Primates; family Galagidae; genus Otolemur; species Otolemur garnettii. The sequence goes on along the minus strand of NW_003852502.1, from coordinate 7,062,057 downwards.
CTACACGCTGCTCTCCCACTTCCGGCAATTTCAGCTTTCCGAGGGAATCCCGATTATGAAGTGGCTCAGCAGCCAGAGAAATAGCTTGGGAGGTTTTGCATCTACTCAGGTGAGAGATGATCGATTCCCCCCGCACTTAAATTACAGTGTATGCATATATGTGTGTGTGTGTGTGTGTGTGTGTGCAAATATCTTAGAAAGTGTGTGGTTGCTTTATTTTCACTACTTCATAAAATTACATGGCAGTTTAAAAGTTTAGTAACTCAAGTCAGAGGTTGATGTCACTAGTTTTACCTTTTCTCATAGTTGTGATGAACTTCCTATGTGATATTTATATGCAATAGATCCATTCCCCACCTGTACTAGCTGCTTTTCACTTGTGGTAACGGATACAAGAATAGATTCTGGGTTCTGTTCAGCGAGCATTTTCTGAGCCTCTCCTGTATTCAGGCCAAGGAGATTCTGAGTTGTGTCCGGGAACGTTTTACTCTCTAAGAAGGAGGATGGATGCACAGCGGGCTTCCTGCTGAGTTCGCTCTTCGGAGGACTTGACATATATTTACATGCGCATGTTTCTCTCCCTTCGACAGGACACCATTGTGGCCTTGAAAGCCCTGTCTGAATTTGCAGCCCTAATGAATACAGAGAGGACAGATATCCAAGTGACTGTGATGGGGCCAAGCTCACCAAGTCCTGTAAAGTTTCTGATTGACGCACACAACCGCTTTCTCCTTCAGACAGCAGAGGTGTGGACAAGGGGTGATTATTCAGAAATTGGTGCAGATGATTCTTTATGCTGGAATCCTGCTGTGTTAGTAATCTGCTGACTTCCATAAAGACTCATTCCCAGAGTCCCTTAGAGAGAAAATGGCGCTTTCTTTTGGTTGGGTTTGCTGTGCTCTGGAAGGGTGGAGGGGATGAGAACTTTGGAAGGATTGGTGGAAAAAGAGAAAACATGGGCAGTGGCACACTGGGAAACGGTGTTCTTTATGAATGCTGTTGGGTCCCCATCGTGCACATGGTAAGACTGAGGCTGAGTGAGGTCAAGTACATGTTTAAGATTATGTTACTAGTAACAGTAACAGAGCAAGAATTCCAACTCACGGTTCCAAAGACTATTCTGCTACTCTACATGTCTTCTACTTAGGAGAGTCCGTAGAACCGGTAGTAGAATTCTTACTTTAAATGGAGTACAAGAATACGCTAGTTCTTCATTTTATTCCCTTGCTTAACCTTGTGGGAAGTTGAGGATAGTGGATGAAGGTTGTAGCTTCTAGGGTAGAAACTGAGAAAGAGGGGTAATGGCACGAGAAAAGAGGAATAAAGTTGGCACAGTCAGTGTGGGCACATCTCTGTGCTCTGGGGAAGGCCAGAGGACTGGGCTCGGACACTGGTTTCTCGTCTTTGATCCTTCCAACAGGAGGACAGAGCTGTCAGGAGCTCTAATAGGTTCTCCTGACGGGCAGAGGTGAGGGAGCCAAGGGAGGTGCGAGCCTGACCTCTTCCTTCACCTCCCTCACCTGGTGGCCTCCCAGATTTCCATGTGTGAGACCAAGCAAAGCTGTTGGTGCTTCCTAGTAATCACTTCCAGGCCTATAAGGGATAGCACTGACTTCCTGTCCATTTTGGAAGCATCGAGATATGGAAAATGAGCCTCATTTCCTTTTCTTTTTTCACCTTTATTCAGCTTGCTGTGCTGCAGCCAATGGACATTAATATTTCTGCCAGTGGTTTTGGATTCGCTATTTGTCAGGTATGGGATAATGTTTAGTTTTTGAAGTTAAATGTGACTTTTAAAAAATAATTCTCTGGTTTGAAGCATTGGTAAATCTTCAACTTAGATAACATAAATTCTTAAGTTTTTAAGGAATTACTTCTATGACTGACCAGATACATCACTCTCTTTAAGAAAAAGGATCAGAGATGTTACTGGCTAGTGAGTAGACAGCAGTTATGTGGATGGATAATCTATTTGAAGAATATTTCTTGGGAATTATTTGCTTTTTGAAGTGAGGGTTAAAATCTTCTGATATGATTCATATGAATCATTGGATATTCCTACCTTTTCTTGTGAAAACACAGTTCTGAAATTATAAGGCTGGTAAAGTTTCTCCTATCATCTGATAAACAAATAGACATTTTACAAATAGCTTCTTCTTCTTTTTTTTTTT
>NW_003852502.1:7058718-7059202 GCF_000181295.1 Otolemur garnettii | reverse complement strand
CTAATAAGACAACAGAAAAACTAGCCAGGTTTCATGGTGGGTGCGTATAGTTCCAGCTACTTGAGAGGCTGAGGCAGGAGGATCACTTGAACCCAGGGGTTTGAGGTTGCTGTGAGCTAGGCCAGTGGCACAGCACTCTAGCCTGGGGCAACAGAGTAAGAATCTGTTTCAAAAAAAAAAAAACTGGATGAAATAATTATTAAACTAAATAATACAAGAAAAACTTGGGGGTTTTAAAACCATCTTATTGGAAAACCAAGATAATATGTGATAGGACTGAGCTGTGTGCTTGGGTAGAAGAAGCAAACCAAGCAAATCCTGAAACGTTTCCTGAGAAAGTCATAAAATGGCTGTTCCGGAGGAAAAGTCCTTTTTCAGAAGTAGGTACGGTCACTCTGGTTGAGGGAACAGGTGTGCTGGCTCAGTAGGGCAGGTGGACCCTGCTAAGCAGGTATAATTTGTAAACTTCTAAATCATTCTCAGA
>NW_003852502.1:7056034-7058698 GCF_000181295.1 Otolemur garnettii | reverse complement strand
AAGTCGAGGGAAAGTGATCACAATGAGAAGGATAGAAAGAGAAAGTGAAGACTATATGTAGGTCTTGACTAACAAAGGTTAAGGGAAAGTTTTCATCCCCAAGCTCTCTTTCCATGCAAAGAGTAATTCCAAGAGTATGTGATATATTTTAGATAAAAATGAAAAAATTATAGATACTTACATCCCCAGTGGATTGGAATTCATTTCTGATAAACCAAATGCAGCTAAGTTACTGAAACCGAATTATTTTTACTCGAGGTTTGAAGGACACAGAGGGAAACGTGGTACCTACTGGTCAGAATGTTCATCAGTTTCACATCTGTCTCAAAAGACAGAACACAAAGGAGGGGACCAGTAGGCTCTTCTCATGATGGGGGAAGAAGAACTGCAAAACATTTAGCCACCCCGAAGAAATGGGAATTGAGATTACCTTCAGTTGGTACTTTTATAAGTGCCTCTGGAAGGCAAAGCAAACTCTTGAGTTTGCAGTATATATTACCCTCTTTTGGGTAATAAAATGCTAAGCTGTGGAATTAAACTGCAAATCTCTTAGATGGCTTGGCGTGAGTGGTTGAGCTTTACTGCGGGCCAATTGTAAACCTTAATACTTAGATATAAATGAGCATTAGTTATGACTTGCAAGACAAATCTAGTAGTCTTTGTTTATTTTCTGATGACCCTGGTCTCTAAAGGGACAATCACATGCCTCTGGAAAGCGGGTTGTGAAAATAACAAAAACCATCTCCCCAACTTTATGAAACCATTCTTAACTGTTCTAGGAATACTCTAATTTTAATTGCTATAGTTTAAGAAAGAGTTGACAAATATCCAGAGTGAGATATCCAGAATGATCAAGGGCCTGAAGGATTACATGAGTTTGGGTTATGGCAGAATAAAAGGATTGGAACTCTTTGATTTGAATGGTACAGGCTTAGAGACAGGATTTTTAAAAGTATATAAATCCGAAGGGTACTTGATGTGTAGTTGTCAGGGGTGCGTGTGTGTGCGCGCACGCATATCTGTTTTAATATCAGTAAAAGAAAATAAATATTGCATAGCAATATAAGCTTTATGAATCTTGGTCATTAAAAGGTGGATAAGTTAAAGCATTTAAATATTAATAGATACCAATCCATCCTAGCATGAGACTGGCCCAGGAAATTTTGAGTACATTCCTGCTTCTGATTTAATATCCTTTCAGAAACACCCTGGTCCTCAGGTCACCCCAGACACCTTTAACATCAGTGGCGGGCGCAGAATATATGCTGAAAAGATGCAGTTGACCTGAAATTCATAATTTATTTCATCATTTTTGAAAAATATATGATCAAAAAGAATCTTTAGCAGCTGAACGGATTTATGTTCCACTAGGATTCATCTTAGTGAGAGTTTCTAAGGTTCTAGTTTTTGAAAAGTGACTCAATTTGGGAAGAAGGATTTAAAAATCCATGATTGTCCTCAAAAAGTTTGCACAGTAGCTTCACTTTTTCCCTCAAGGGAATGTTTACGTTCTTTGAAAAAACAATATCTCATCAATATTACCCATAATGTTTTATGATACTTGTTTTAGAATATAGTCTGGTGATTTTTACAACTTTTAAAATAATTTTTATAAATGTTTGTTCATAATGATATCTTATCATCCAGTAAAATTAATTTCCAGTTTGAAGAATACAAATTTAATTTGGGTTTATCCCAGAAAGAATCATTACCTAAAATGTTAATAGTATTTAGACTGCATAAAGGTGGAAATTTATTGCCTATGTATTATTTGTGCTAATTTATTTATTGCAGCTGAATGTCGTTTATAATGTGAAAGATTCTGGGTCTTCTAGAAGGCGAAGATCTATCTCCAATCAAGAAGCCTTTGATTTGGATGTTACTGTAAAAGATAATAAAGATGATGCCAATCATGTGAACTTGAACGTGTGCACAAGGTGAGTATCTGTTTGGGTCCCTCTTCTTCCTCTTTCTTTTTCTTTTGAAAAAAATGTATTTGAAGATGAATTATATAGGGTTGTCTAACTATATCAAAACCAGGAGTTACAGGTAACAAAGAATTTGGTTATGCATTATACTTCAGATTATAAAATAGGAATACTAATTATATTTAAGCATTTCTTAGATGTGTTCAAAAATTATTTATGAGTTTTTCTTCTATAACAAATTAGACTAGAATAATATACATATATATATATAAATTAATAAAAAGAGGTCTAATTTAGGAAACTTTAAATCAATCATGTTTAATATGATATTAAATATAATCATGTTTAATAAAATATGATTATTTCTTATGAGTTACTTTGCTGTTGAAATAATTATTCCAATTATGTAACCTTAACAGTTCCATTATTATTCAAAAATCAATGAATAGTTTTTTTTTAAGAGACACTAAAAACATTCTCATTTAGAATATTTGCATCTTGGGTAATTAGACTTACAGTGGAAACTCCTGACAATACTTATTACGGTGATTCTTGGTCTGTCTCAGGGTGTCTGAGGGTCTTGTTAGGCCATTGGTAAAAGGTCCTGACTTAACAGTAGGTCTCTGACACTGCAGAATCTTGGTTTGTCTAATGGACACGCAAGTTTGAGATACTCCGTGTGAAAGTTCTTGAATCAAGAGGCTTTGCAAGGCCTCTGTTGTCAATCTGCCCTTAC
>NW_003852502.1:7027578-7055433 GCF_000181295.1 Otolemur garnettii | reverse complement strand
GGGTTCAAACTCAGCCCTGGCCAAAAAAAAAAAAAAAAGACTCTGAGATGGGGAGACAGACATTAATAAAATAAATCCTCTCAGCAACTCTAAAATTCTAGTTTTGAGAAAGGCAAAGAAGAAGAATCTTGTGGAGAATTAAGCTCTGGGAGGTTAAGCGAGGAAACATGAGGAGATGCAGCAGCCCCAGGCCGCAGGCCGTGGCGAGGCCTCCTCCTTTACAGGGTCTCGCGGCAGGATGCAGGATTCCAGGCTCCATCCAGCACTGGGAATCAGGGGGGCACGTGGAACCTCATGAAAGGAGATGTTTTCCCATGAGGGCAGGGGTTTTGCAAAAAGAATTTAAATACTGCTACCAGTTTTCTGGGAAAATTCTCATATGAAACACAAATGTAAGTGAATTTTTCAGCCCCACATTATGAAAAGATTACCTGATAAACATCAGCACGTTATTCCTATCAACAGGCTCCAAGACATTACCTCAGCCCAGGCTCTGTGTGGCAGGGCTGTTTAGCAGAGTCTCCCCTGGCTGGTGGAGAGACCAGGTCAACCAAGGCCCTTTGGTGATGGACTCCTGTGTCATCTGCATAGCACTGCTGCGTGTTTAAGCATCTGGGCTGTTTTTCTCATCTGTAATTTTTGCTCATATACAAACATCTCTAGTTTCAGTCCAGTTATTAGTTTTCAATAGCATCTATCTTGGCAACGCGCATCACCAGCAGATGGTTTTAGTTGCTGCGGGTTGTCAGGCCAGCTGAAGTCAGCAGTTGCGCTGAATGGCTTTTCCATCATCAGCCATGTTTGGCAGGCCCTGGTCACTGCTCCGAAAACCAAAGTCTAACAGCCCTTTGTGCTTTTGCCGTCTGAAAGGACAGCAGGAACTCAGTGAATGCTATGATCCTTTCGCGTTGGAGGCAAACTTCTCTCCATCGTCACTCTGGACTCTTTATGCTCTAAATGAAAAGCTCTTGCCATTTAATTCACTTTTAAAAAATGCATTTATTTTCAGAGAAATAAAAATGTCATTGCCGTCCTGATTCTTTGATGCTTACGTTGTTTACACAGGGCGAGGATGTGGTGTCATAAGACTTTCCAAGGCTTGTAATTCTCACAGGGAGGCCAACAGAGCCAGCCAAATGTGCTCCAAGCATGCGGGAGAACAAAAGGAAGGCCTTTCCCCCTTGTTCTCATTCTTCTAAACCAGAAGAAGAAAAGGGTGCTAAGGCCTTGGCTGGGTGGGGTCTACCCCTTAAGTGGTCAAGCGGTATCTTCTTTTTTAGGTCCTGGCTTTCAGCTGGGAAGTTCGGTGCTGTCAACTTTTGAGAAAAATGAAAAAATGCAGTTTGGGAAAGAAAGAAGGAAAGAAAGGAAGAAAACAGTAATCAGTTGCAAGGATGGAGGTGGCACCTGATACCATCCTATGAACACAGGGAAGGAAGGAGGGAGGGAAGGGAAGGAAGGAAGGGAAGGAAGAAAGAAGGAAAGGAGGAGAGAAAGGAAAGGAAAGAAAGAGAATGAGGAAGGGAGAAAGAAAGGGAGGAAGGGAGGAAGGAAGGGAGGAAGGAAGGGAGGAAGGGAGGAAGGGAGGAAGAAAGGGAGAGAGGAAGGGAGAAAGAAAGAAGAAAGAGAGAAAGAAAAAACACTTATCATTTGAAGCTGTCAACCTGAGCACAGGCCCGCCCTACTGCAGGAATTCCGTTCTGTCTGTCAGATGAACACATTGTTAGGTTCTTATTCTGCATATGGCTGAAAGTTATAAGAATATCACACATGTAAGAAAAAGACGACCTGTTTTAAATTTGTCCATGGTGCATTTTATTAATATTTGAACTTAATGTTTGGAGTTAACATCTGGTGGTTTTAATTTTTCTGTGTAGATCGCTGGCTAACAGCTTTAGTTTCTTCCTAAGTGGTTTTTTCCCCTCCTCCCCTCTTTGGTCTAGGTTCCGAGGCCCCGACAGGAGCGGCATGGCGCTCATGGAGGTTAACCTGCTCAGTGGCTTCACTGTGCCTTCAGATGCCATTCCTCTAAGCCAGACAGTGAAGAAAGTGGAGCACGACCATGGCAAACTCAACGTCTACTTAGATTCTGTAAGTAGCAAAGCATAAGTTTCATTTAAGTAACTCTGCACAAAACTATCGTTTATTGTGTTCGCATGTCTGCCTTACTGTGAGTGTGTTTTCTTTAAGTCATTACTACTGTAGCTTTTTGTGTCTCTGATTTACATGGCAGCCATATATTTGTCTCTGCTAGAAAGGCATCCCTGTAAACTTAGTGAGAGAGGATTCTATTAATGGCGAGCCTGATGAAGATCTGGCTGGCATTACCTCAATCCAGCTATAAAATGGATAGCAATTTTCATATTATAGTTTCAGAAAATTCAGTCCAGATATCAATTTGAGAATTCCCCTGCCTCAGGGAATGACTAAATATATTTGTTTAAATGCTGAAGATGAAAGCCTTTAATTACACATTTTAAAATGATTTCATGGAGCTTTTAACAAATCTCAAAGGGATTGATAGTTCTGCCTTGAAAAGTTAGGTGCTTAAATCATAAACAAATCGCAGAGTCTGGTGTTGCCACAGAATATGATACGACCTTCACGTGCTCTGGCCATGGCTGCATGAGGGCTCGCTGCGGATCCAAGAACAAGGGGCATAAAATAGGGGAGGGAAAGGAAAGGGAGGAGTTCCCAACTCTGCTTGTTTTATGTCTCGAAACTGCTGGAAGATTCTCCTTTTTGTGCAGCATCTGCACGATCCTCATACATTGAATCAATACCGAGCTCTAAGCATTCTTAGGATGTCATATTGTATGGGGGAATACATGTGTTTCTTATTCCAGTTTTGCCAAGTATGAATCAGAAATACATTGCTAAATATCTACTTTGAAAAAGCTGGTTCCTGAATGTTCCTATTTCTTTTGGCACTTCAAAAACCACTCTGATTAAAGCCCTGTTCAAACTCATTCAGTCTTTAGATTCTTTTGCTCTTCTGAAATTTTCTTATATTAAATAATGCTTGACATCCGTGGGCCTGATTTGGAACTTGAGAAACAAATTTAAGGTTTTTGTCTGGCATGTCATTGGTGTGGGAGTTTGATGTTCCTGTTAATGGTTATCTTACTCTGAGTGCTCAATACTGTCTGAGTGATGAATTTGACTGCTATTGGCAAGTAATGGGAGGTTGGAAGTAATTTAGTGATTTTTGATCCCTTAAGCAGTATTGCTTACCAAATTGGCAAAAGGAGTTCCTCCTGGAGGAGGAGGAAGCTGGCGGTGCACTCTGCACTTCAGGCCCTGGTTGTCCAGCACCCTCTGCATCTCAGGGTGGCCCCACTTACCGGGTGATACAGCTCCCTGAGCTGAGGGTAATCCACCAGGGCGGGGTACCCTGGTCCCGGGAATGTGCCCCTGCCTGCTTTCTGCCCATGTAACCACTCTGATTCTCAATGTCCCTTGTCAGCAAAATGGAACAAAGAACGATGCCTATCTTGTGAGGTCGTTCCAAGTTACAGACGATCAACCCATAGGCAGTCCTTCTAGCACTACCCAGCACATAGCAGTCTCCCTAAATGTTATCTGTTTCCTAAAAGGGTAAGACAAAGTAACATGTTTTACTCCGTTTATTGTGAACACATAGGGTGCCAACGCCTTAAAGAGTCTTTTGTGTTTTTCAAGGTAAATGAAACCCAGTTTTGTGTTGATATTCCTGCTGTGAGAAGCTTTAAAGTTTCGAATACCCAAGATGCTTCGGTATCCATAGTGGACTACTACGAGCCAAGTAAGTGTGCTCCGGAGTTCCTCACGTCATACTTGAGTTAATCCAGGTGTTCATTCACTCATTCATTCGGAGTGGCCACCTGTCAGAGTTTTTTGTGAAGGAGAAAGTGTAGGAGATGGGGATGCAGGAGGTGAGCCCACAATTTAAACACAGACTATTGATAATTTGCAAGGTCACATAACATTTTGCAAATGAACGTTAAAAAGTAATTTATGTATTTATTTATTTTTTGCTGGTAATGGTTTGGATTTTGGCTTAAAATTTACAAAGGAAAATTGACACAGAGTCCAGTATGTTCATTTCCCAAAGTTATGCTTCTATTCCAAGCACTCACTCCGTCTGATTCCTGTTTTACAGTGGGGGTTTGTCAGGACGGAGTGTGGGCAGCACCCCCAGTGTGGTGACGTTCACCTGGGTTTACCTGTGTCTTCATGGATGGAGCCCGATATTTTGCTAAAACTTACACTGGATGACAAATTTTCTTTTTAGTCTAACCAGAGAAGTATAGTCTGTTTGGAAAATAACAGAGCTTCTTTGATTTACTGGTAACTGAGCTTCTTTGATTTTTCTGGTAAATTCTTATTTTATAACATGATAGGAATTTAGGATGTGAAAAATAGTGGGCTTGTCTGGAGCTCCCCCGGGAGAAATAAGACTAAACTATATTCGATCACAGAGTGTGTGTATGTGTGATCTCTGGGCTAAGTTGTGTAATTGTGTTAAGTCTTATTTTGAATATTCACCCTTGGTGCTCAGAATTGTCAGAATGCATGAGAAGCATGAAAATGTGCACGAGTTAGGTAGTTGTAGATAATTATACTTTAAAACAAAACGAGCTTGCTTACATTGTTGGTTGTTCCTGATAGAGTCTTTAGGACTGAGGAGTGGCACCAGATTTCTCTGCTCTTAAGTCAACAAGCCGCATCTCTTATCTTTGGTCTCTTTTTAGAATTGAGGAAGGGGATACACCCAGGGACTTGTGGGACGTTTTGAGACATCTAGTTGCAAAATTCCCCAACTAATATTTTTTAGGTGCATGGAGAACATTTAAAAAACTTAAGAAACAGGGCTCAACACCAGTATTACAATGGTTACGCCGCCAGCCACATACACCGAGGCTGGCAGGTTCGAACCCCAGCCTGGGCCAGCTAAGCAACAATGACAACTGCAACAAAAAAATAGCTGGTGTTGTGGTAGGCACCTGTGGTCCCAGCTACTTGGGAGGCTGATGCAAGAGAATCGCTTAAGCCTGAGTTTGAGGTTGCTGTGAGCTGTGTCACCACAGCACTCTACGGAGGGCGACATAGTGAGACTCTGTCTCAAAGGAAAAAAAAAAAAACCCAGAAAACCTTATGAAACAAAAAAGACCCAGCTTATGAAAATTTTTTGGTGGAAAACAACTTATTTATCAGGGGCCATTTAAAAAGTGAAAGTATGGGAAAAGTCAGAATAATCAAAATCTATTGACCCATTTTAAAAAAATCTGAAAAAAAATCTGAAAACACGTTTGTGATATGGAAAACAATCTCTGAAAAATCGTGAAGAAATGAGAATGTCTTTAAAAATTATAAAAACTCATTTATGTTTTATAATGAGTTTGTTATAGAGTTGTAAGCATTTTATTATATCAGCATGTGCTATAAATTTTACCCAGGTTACGTAAATAGCTTTAGGCACTGTGTGTTCAATGTTTTAAAACACCAAGGCAAGACCCTGTGTAGGCAGCCTTCCCTTCATAGTTATGTACTTTTTAAAAATAAAGCCTAGTGTTAATACCTTTTAGTAGTTCTAATGATTAGAATTTTGTTTGACTGCATCAAAAATGTTGTCCTAAGATAAATGCTTTTTTTTTTTTTTTTTTGGAGACAGAGTCTAACTTCGTCCCCTTGGGTAGAGTGCGGTGGCATCATAGTTCACAGCAACCTCAAAATCTCGGGTTCAAGAGACCCTCTTGCACCAGTTTTTCATTTGTTTAGTAGAGACAGGGTCTTGCTCTTGCTCAGGCAGGTCTCAAACTCCTCAGCTCAAGCAATCCACGGCCTTGGCCTCCCAGAGTGCGGGCATCACAGGTGTGAGCCCCGCACCCGGCCTCTAAGATAAACCCTTGAGGACACCGAGCCGTCCTCAGCTGCAGACTCCTCCCGCTGCAGCAGCAGGAGCCTCCAGCCCGGCTTGCGGCCAGTCTGGGGCTGCCCTTCCTGCTGGCCGGGCCGGCGGGGAGACTGGCCCGCGCGTTGTTTCTCTCCTGGATTGGGTTAGCAGTTTGGCCCCCACTTGAGCGTTTCAATTCTCATAAAGAAATGTAAAATTATGGGAAGAATAGAAAGCGCAGAAAAGCGCATTGAAAGGCTCTCGTATTCTGGCAAAGTGAACGTCTCTAAACCAAGGTTGACGGATGACCAATGTCTGTCTCTGCACAGGGAGACACGCGGTGAGAAGCTACAACGCCCAGGCCAAGCTGTCCTCCTGTGACCTCTGCAGAGACGTCCAGGGCTGCAGTCCCTGCGCGGACGGGGCCTCGGAGGGCTCCTCCGTCCTTTTCACCCTCTGTCTGGCGCTTCTGTTCTCTGTGCAGCACTGGCCCTGATTTGTTTTCCAAGGACTCCACGGAGCGCCAGCATTTCCCGAAGTCACCTGCGATTGTTTTGTCTTCATGATCAAATACTGCTCCTGACTGTTTTGAAAAAGCAATTTTTGCTCTTTCTGTGGGCTTGGGGGCCGTGGTGTAAAGAAGGCCTGGCCGGGGTGGACAGCCGCGCACACGCCCTCCCCTCAGCTTGGTGTGGAAGGCGTGAGGATGGTAACCCTATTTCCCCCTCTCCACATCTTTTAGGATTTTTTTTTTTGAGGTATTTGTTTTCTCCAGAATAAAAGTGTTATTTTAGAATAGTTATCCTTCTCTTTTTGTAAAAGAAATGAACATGAGTTCTTAAGAATTATTATATATCAGTGTTTGCTTTAGTATTGAAGATGGAGTCCCCAGGAACTGGGGGAGAACATTCAGCCTGAGGGTCTTGTTCTGTTCCTGGCCCACTTCCCACCCAACCCTTCTGCCCACCTCCTACCCCAGCCCCGGTGGTCTCAGTGTGTATTTCTTAACTGGACATTACTTCCTTCTCTTAAATGTAGGTGGTGAATTTTTTAAAAAGTGAAATGGCCTTTTTTCTCACTCCAAATCTGATCACATACCCTCCCTCTCTTTTACTTCTGGAGAGAAGATGAGAGTGGCAAGGTGTTTCCCTGAGCCTTGCACACTGGCTCAGAGGTTAAGGAGTGTACTGACCACTGCCAGGAGGGGCCCAGTGTGCAGCCTCCATCCCGCATCCCTGGCCCAGGCACTGGCTCTATTTCAGGCACAAGAGTCGGAGGGCATTGCCCTGTGTGCCTTACATGGCTCAGACTGTCGGAGCCTAGACAAGGAGACACAGTGAGCTAGGGTACGACAGAACACGGTAGAAGTCCCCCTAGGCTGACCTCCCTGTTGTCTGGGAAAGAAGCTGGGTTGGTTTGCCAGGATTAGAGACTCTTGGTGTGACTGCTGATCTAAAGTATTACAGGGTGTTGACCAGGAACCTGTCCTAGTCTCAGGGCTCTGAGGGTCAGAGTGCTAGCTGTCTAGTGGTATCTGATGCTTGCTGTCAGTCTTTAAGAAGATTCCTGAATTCCAAGCACTTTAATCATTGGTTACCTTGTATTCTGAAGGGTAATACTATTTACCTGGATGATAATTTTAAAGGGAAATCTTTCTTCCCCATTTTTTTTTCTCTTTCTCTCTTCCTTCTTTCTTTCTTTTCATCCCTTTTCTTCCTTCTCTTCTAAATCTACTGAAATAATTTAGGTACACAAGAAAATTAATGATCTTTTATTAAATCTAAGAAATGCTTTCATTTTGCTCCTTAATTCCTTGGCATGTCTTTCAAGTGGGCCTGGGAAAAGTAGCTGTCCTGGGCTCCAAAGAATTTGCTGTATAATGTTTTCAGCTATTTAAAAGTAAACTTATCAAGATTAAAGTATGCAAATATATCTTTAAAGGTAATTTTAAAAAGATGCTCTTATTTTAGTGAATTTTAAGAAATTCTGGTGGGATGGATGTTCATGTATTTGTGATGAACATTTTTGATACATATTTGGGCAAAGACCTAGTTTTTTTTGGCATTTATTTTTAAGTGGGAAGTAGTGTTTAGATGTGTTGCACCTTTGACGCAATTGTCCTAACAAGGCACCAGTTAGGTTTGGGTCTCCCTGCGGTAATGTTCTCAGCCTTCCTACTCCGGGACTTCTTTAGAGGGGAAATCGTCTTATCATGAAGTTGGAAAGTCTTCACAAAGGATTTCCTCCTCCTCCTCTTTACCGGGAGGCCCTATGCTGATCAGCAATATTTTATATTCTTTAGTACATCATCGATAGCAAACTTCTACTGTAACACATTAGGATACACTAGCGTGGAATGGTCACCGGAAGGCAGGTCGTATTCTGTTTTTTAGATTATATCTGTTCATTTGAAAACTATAATTCAAATACATTTTTGTGAAGGATATTTTCAAGTTAAAAGTCACCTTGTAACTCGTATCTTTTTGTTATAAATTCATTAAAAGTGAGGAGGGGGGAAGGAGGAGAGAGGGCGAGGCCGCATGCCCCATGGTCCAAGGCGGTGGCCAGGTCCTGGCTCTTCCCCCCTCCGGCCCCTCTCAGAGAACTTGCTCTGCGGCAGGCAGCGGGGTTTGGGCTGTTTTCTTCACTTGCTGTGAGTAATAATGTTAAAAACCTCATTTTCCCTTTCGGATTGGTTATACTGATGCTCTTTTGTTTCGAATGCTGTCACTTTCATTTACCGGTGTGAATTAATTTGAAGTCCCCCTTCTTTTTCTCTGATGGGAACCTTATTAAGACACCAGCTTATCTCACTTCCATGGTTCCAGAGACGAAATGCTGGCAATATCTAGTAGCCAGACAATTCTAGGAGAGAGTAACGCTTTTGTATTTGGTTTCCCTTCTTCCTGCCTTTAGTTATAGTTCCAACATAGAAATTAAAGCCCATGACAATTTGCTCAGTTAATCAAAAGCCTCCTTTTATTGTGCTGTTCTGTTACACTTTGTTTTCCAGAATCTTTTGGTTATATTATAATCTAAGGAGCCCTGTGTGCTCATAAAGAATCCAAATACACAGCTATTACCACACCTTATATATGGGAATTCTCGGAAGTGTTGTTAGCCTAACTCTTCCTGCTCTTATTCTTTTAAGCCTAGGTGTACTTACTTTTTCAAAAAGTCATATTTAGCCTTAATTTCTTTTTATGTTAAATAGTCTGGCAACATAATGCCAAGAGTGTTTGTTTTGACATTATTCAATTATTTCATTTGATATTTCTGGCTGTCCTATGACATTAAAAAAAAAAAAACTAGAACTATGATTTTTCTTTGTCATTTAATTTTTTTATAGAGCTATTTTTTTAAGCTTGCTGCCATATAATCTGGAGATCTTTGTAACAGCCTTACTTTCCCTAATTTACTTTAGTGAACTATTGAATACTCATTTCTATAAAAATATATTGTCAATGACCCCTTGGCAAGTTTTCTCAACATAAAGGCTGTGCTTATTTTGAGTCTGCCAAGAGGCTACCGTGGGTCAAGGGACCACTCTGTACTCTTGGGCACATTATTTTCCTGCACATTGTAAATTTAAGACACTTATAGTAAGTGGACTCACTCTTGGATAAGCTTCAGCTCCTTTTTGTGTTCTCTGTAGAGGCTTCTGTGAGACAGGCAGATGAGTGTATTCCTCACTTTTCTTTGTGTTCAAATTCTAGTAAGGCATAGCACTTTTAAGAACCTAATTTTTTTCTATTACCTAGTCAATGATATTTATGTAAATGTCAGATATCTTAAGTTACATTGGGAGTAATCTGAGGTGCAATTATTTTTATCACTACTTTGAAGAGAGGACCATTACTCTGCTTTCTTCAGAAAACTAAGCAGTAAATACAACTTTTTAACTAAGTATGCATCAGTGAGAGTAGGCTTTGTTTTACAGCTTTTTCTGGCTCAGGAGTTGTGTTCCCGTGTGCCTCATCAAAAGACAGTCTCATTGCATCATTCTATAAAATACATAGTCATGTTCACTTCAATCTTAACATAGGAAAATAGACACCTCGTATTATGTTTTCTGGGTTTTCATGTCAAAGGATGCTTGCTTGTGCATTTATATGCGTGTATCTTTGTAGTAGGGATGGTTTTGATTTTTGTGTTGCTAAGAATCATTAAGAATCATTCCTCTGCGTATTGTTATGATGCCAAGATTCAGCACTCTTTGGCCCAATGTATTGAATCGGTGGCGGTAGATCTGTAAGATTTATCTTTGATTCCTTCAGCAGCACGTGGCTTGGTGCTGGTCCTCTACGCCTTTATGTTTTGGGTTTTAGTAGGATGCAGTGGATGTCACGTCAGTCTCTTTGGTACACAGGGAGCTTTATAAAATTTCATTCATAAATTCCCTATTGTGGGAAGATGTTTTGCAAATCAGGAGAGTATTGAAATAAACAGTAGTTTTCCAGGAATTAAAGCTTTATATATTGATTGAGGTGATTCTGAAAGTTTTAGTTTTGAATGTTGGAATGTTATGTTGCTAATTGTACTCTATTATATATTGAATAAAAAATCATGATTCTAATAAAAATTTAAATTCCCATCTATTTATGATATGTTCTTTCTTTTTTGCATAAAACATGTCTATAGCACGTCCTCCTTCCTAAACTTATTTCTGAGAAATGGTGTGTCTGAAGGAAGCTTAGGGGCGGCATTCATATCGGGGCGGGTTAAGAAGCCCCATAACCGGCCCCCCGTTATCTCCTTCCTCATCCTTTGCTTTAGGTTCTGGTTCTGCTTTTTTATTTGCGTCTCAGATAGATGAGATGCAAATAAAAAAGTAATTATGTGAGGTGACCCCTTACTCAACTTTTGGAAATTATATACAAGTATAGAATGTATAATTTGTGTACACATAAAAAATGGAGGCATGGGTCTTTACATCTACAGCTTAACATTTTGAGTTATCTTCCCGATTCCTACCCAGGGTTATTAAACTCCTCTCTAGCTGTCACATGCTAAAGGTAGCCTAGTAGTTAACATTTGGTGGTGAGTTTGTCCCCTGGGTGACACTGACCAATGTCTGGACATAGTTTTGCTTGTCACAAAACTCTTGCCATCTAGATAGTAGAGGCCAGGGGGCTACCAAACATGCTGTGATGCACAGGACAGCCCCCACAACAAGGAATTATCTGGCCCCAAACATCAAAAATGTGCAGGTTGAAAAACTCTCTAGTGAAGTGATGCCAGGCCCTTTTAGGTCACCTCATAGTGTTGATTAGTTTTATGTGATTCCCTGAATACAGCCTTATACAACCATGGAGTCACTGGGCAGATATTGAGATCAACAAACGAGGTTGGTATCCCAAGCCTAGGAAAGTCAGCTTGGAGACTGGGAAAAGATGTTGTTATTTTTTTGAACCAAACTATTATTTGGTTCTTTCCAAACTTGCTAGATCACCAGACTCCTCTTAAGAGCTTGGTTTAACAGAAAATCCTGGTCTTCTAGAAATCCTGGTTCACCAGCCTTGCTTTTGGATCTGAATTGTTAAGCAAACAGGTGATTCTGATGATCAGTTCAGTCTGGGAACCACTGGAACATATAATGAGTTTTCCAGACCTCACTGGCCTAGTTATGAAATGTGATCCCCAAAATAGTATCATCCAAGCAATCTAATGATAATGCAGCCCCCAGATCAGCCGTTCCTGGTTATTCCTGGGAGACTCCAGCACTGTGCCACGCTCTTACAGAAGATCCTGACAGCTGTCACCTGGGATATGCTTTGATTTTTCTCTCCTGTGTGGTCCACTGTGTGGACGTCTAGTGGAGTAGCCCTTTCCCTCTCCTACTCAACCCCTCTTCCTCCTCCCTTAGCTCAGGGTCCCGGGTTTACTCAGAGGGGTAACTACCTTTCCCAGCTGCCTTTGCAGCTAGCTAGGGTGCTGGATTAGATTTTGGCTGTGGGATATAAGCTAAACAGTTAGTGACACTTTGGACAAGTCTCCCTGAAATGAAGGAGGTAAGGCCCTTATTTTGCTTTTCCTTCACCCTGCTGCCTGGATTGTGGGAGGCTGGCTGGAGGGCTATCAGGAGGAAGCCCAGACTCTAAGCATGGTGAGCTGGAGAGCTTGGAGGGACGGAGTCCCTGATCACAACAGAATTCTCCTAAACTGCCTACCTTTGGGTTTCCTTTACGAGAGAGAAAACTTCTATCTTGTTTAAAGCAGTCTCAGTGGGCAGACTCTTGGGATGATCCCTGTCTGGGGATGTTGTAGATTCCCTCCCCTTGGGTGTGGGCTTGACCCATGACTTGCTTGTGCCTGTATGGGAAAGGTGACAGGATGTACCTTAGTAGGCTATAGTGCCCATCTTGCTGGAGTCTCTCCCTGCTTTTCTGGCTTTGAAGAAGTGAGCTGTCTACGTGGGCTACTTATACTGAGCAAGGAGCTGAGAGCAGGCGCCAGCTGTCAGCCAGCAAGAAACTGAAACCCCTACAGCTGCAAGGAGCTGAGTTCTGCCCACAGAAAAGTGGATCTTTCTCCAGGTAAGACTCGGAAGCCTCAGAAGACATTTCAACCCCTGTGGATGCCTTGATTATAACTGTGGGAGACCTTAAACAGAGACCCCCAACTATGTGCCCAGTCTCTGGACTCACAGAAGCTGTAAGTTAAACAATGGTGTTTTAAAATTTCAAAATATTAAGGGGGTATAAATGTTTTTGTCACACAGATACCTTGTTTAATGCTTTTAGTGTGTGCCCATCACCAGAATAGGGTCCACTGAACCTGATAGGTAAGTTTTTATCCTTGCCCCCTCCTACCCTCCCCCTTCCCTGGTTTCCAGTGTCCTTTCTGCCTATGTGTACCCATCGTTTAGCCCCACTTACCAGTGAGAACATGTGGTGCTTGTTTTGCATTCCTGAGATACTCTACTTAAGGTAATGGTCTCCACTTCCATCCCCATTGTTGCAAACAGCATTATTTCATCCCCTTTTATGGCTGAATAGTATTATTGCTGGTATGCAGTTATACCCCACATTTTCTATATCTTCTTGTGAATTGATGGGTACTTGGGTTGACTCTGCATCTTTATGTTTGTGAATTGTGCTGCAATAAATATTCAAGTGCAGGCACTTTTTTGATGAAGTGACTTCTTTTCCTTTGTGTAAGTACTAAGTAGTGGGATTGCTGGATCAAATGGCAGGTCTGCTTTTAGTTTTTTGAGGAATCTACACGCTGTTTACCACAGAGCTTGTATGACTTTGTAGTCCCATCGACGACATATAAGAGTTCCTTTCTCTCTGCAACCATACCGTCACCTAGTGTTTTTTGACTTTAATAATGGCCATTCTGACAGGGGTAATGTGTTATCTCATTGTGGTTTTAATTTGCATTTCCCTGATGATTAGTGATGTTGGACAGTTTTTCATGTTTGTGTGCCATTTGTCTGTCTTCTTTTGAAAAATTTCTTTTTATGTCTCTTGTCAACTTTTTGGTGGGGTTGTTTGTATTTTTCTTGATGATTCATTTGAACTCTTTGTAGATTCTGGATATTAGCACTGGTTCTTTGTTGGATGTATGGTTTGCAAATATTTTCTCCCATTCTGTAGGCTATTTACTCTATTGATTTCCTTTGATGTGCAGAAGTTTTCTAATTTAATCAAGTCCCATTTATTTATTTTTGTTGTTGCTATATTTGCCTTTGGAGCCTTAATCATAAATTCTTTGCCAAGGCCAATATCTAGAAGAGTCCCTACCTTTTCTTTTAGAATTTTAATGATTTTTTTGCCTTATGTTTAAATTTTTAATCTATCTTGAATTAATTTTTGTAGCCGGGCATTGTGGCGGGCACCTGTAGTCCCAGCTACTTGGGAGGCTGAGGCAGAAGAATTGCCTAAACCCAGGAGTTGGAGGTTGCTGTGAGCTGTGACTCCACTGCACTCTACTGAGGGTGAAAAATTGAGACTCTGTCTCTAAAAAAACAAACAAACAAACAAACAAACAAAAAAAACCAAAGAAAAACCCAATTTTTGTAAGTGGTGAGAGGTGGGGGTTCTGTTTCAATTCTGCATGTGGCTATCCAATTTTTTCTAGCATCATTTACTGAATGGGCATCTTTCTCCCAATGTTTCTTTTTGTCCTCTTTGTCGAAGGTCAGTTGGTGCAGCATAAAGTTTTATTTCTGGGGTTTCTATTCTGTTCATTGATCTATATGTCTTGAGTATCATGATGTTTTTGGTTGCTATAGCCTTTAGTATAATTTGAAGTCTTAGACTGTGATAACTCCAGATTTGTTCTTTTTGCTTAAGATTGCTCTGGCTATCCAGGCTCCATTTGTTATAAAGGTTAGGATTGTTTTCTTTAGATCTGTGAAATATGACATTGGTATTTAGAGGAGAATTACACTGAACCTATGAATCATTTTGGGAAGTATAAAAAAATGTGTATTGTGTTAAATCACTAAGTTTGTGGTAATTTGTTGCAGAGCAATAGAAAAATAATATGAATCCAAAATTTAATGCCTCACTGGTCAGCTGTTGCGTCTTCTCTATCACTAAAGGATTAGTGAACGTGTCAGGATTAGCCCTGTGCCCAGGGCTCTCTGTACCTATCACTGCCTCTTCTGTCTCTCTGCCAGGGTGGGCTGTGTTCTCTGGAGGCCTCATTGCTGCAAAGCCATGCTGATTTCCACACTGAGGTGGGGAGTTGTTCTCTTCCCATGTCTGTGCTATACTTTGTCCCTTGGCTACTCAGTGGGGCTTTCTGTGCCTGAGTGCTCACAATTTTTAATGGAAGCTGTTCTTTTAATCCTCCCCTTCCCCAAACTAAGAATCGGACGCTGGGTGATATGGTATGGACACAGCTACTATACAGTCCTCCCACTCTGCCTTCTTTCTGACACAAATTCTCTTTTTCTTTCCCTCATCTCCCAAATCCCCCAAATAAATTGATTGCTGATATCCTTTCCTCTCAACAGTTCACTAGACACACTCATAATATAGATGCTGTGGTGGGTAAGAGTCTGGGCTCAAGTTTTGGTTCTAGTTCTTGTCAGAGGGGAGAGCCTTTCCCTCTCTGGTGTGTGTGGTGGAATTTTGCCCTCAATGTTCTTCCATTCTCTTTTCCTTAACTCATTCCACCACAAGGGAAAGAGCATGTTTTTCTGCATCATCAGGTTAGGAAGAATTAACTAACTGGAGAAGAATTAATTAACTAATGAGCAGTGGGAGGCTCATCTCTGGGTTCTTCACCTTGGTTTCTACCCTGAAACCCTCCCCAGCTCCTCTGTGCTGACTTCAGTCAGCCTTGTCCAGAGCTGCCTGGATGGCTGAGGAAGTCTGGCCACAAATGGGCTGCAGTGGGAAGATCCATGGGTTCTCATACCAGGTTGGGTCTTCCAGGTTAGGTTGTGTCAGGAATAGAGCGAATGTGTTGGTTCCTTCATCTGTTGACCTTTGTATACAGGATAAGGATGAAGGATTTATTTCACTCCCTCAAAGACCCTAATGCCTCCACCAAGAACATGACTTGGGCAGGTTTTACCACATCAACCATATTATAAATTATGGTTGTAACTAATGTGTGTACCCATCAATGACTATACGGAGTTTAGGTTTCAGCTGTACATGTGTAGCTTTGGGAGGGAGGGAAGGCAATTCATCTATTCTCTAATCAAGCTCTGGCCCATGGGTACAACCCTTTGCTGCTGTAGCCTGTAGTGACGTCATCTCTAATACTCACAATGGACAGAGGTGGTGCCTGGCTTAGGGGCTGATGGATTCTCTTCTCTTCCTTGCTATGGCCTGTGCCACAATTTCTGCTAAGGTAAATTTGCAAATGAGACCTCAAAGAAATTCCAAGTAACAATTAATTGAAGATCACCATTGATATATCCAAATCATAAAGATGCAGCTACAGGAATATTTTGGCCCCTGCTTGAGCCATATTATCCTTTCAGGCTATTTAGGAAACATGAGGCCTCACTGCCTAGACTTTCCCAGTGTCTTGGTAGGACATCTCCCATGCCAGTGGGCACACTGTTGGGTGAATTCTCACTGTGGCTCTTCCTCTTCTTCCTTCACAAAACCCTATATTTTGTCTCTGTTCTCCATTCTGAGATCTCCACTTTTTCCATGTTTCCTGTCAGTTTCTTCCTTCCAGAGCTCAGCAACCCATCTACCGCTTGCCTCAGGTTTTGTCTTTGTCTCCTGTGGATCAAAGCTTTCCCTCTGCAGCCTGTCCTACCAGGTCATAAGCTGAGGGTGGAGGAGCGATGAGTGAGCTTTGGATGATTCTCCGCTGTGATTGGTAGTTAGTTGGCCTTTATTCCCTTTTATGTTATCCCAATTATCTAAAATATCAGACAGCTGACTAGTTGAGAATGAGTGAGATGGTAAATGGCAGCACACTGGAGAAAGACTTGACGACTGAGCAAACGATAGAGCAGGTGTCTCCAGTTTCTAAAGGAAAACGGCATTACTTTGAGTCCAACCTGAGTGTTTCAGGATACTGCACCTGGCTACTGATGTCGCAATTTAAGAAGGCAGACCACCTGCAGTCTGTGGGGGCAGAGTGGCTATAATCATGTCAGCATGAAAGGCTAAATGATTTGTGGATGCTCAGCTGGTGAGAGAAACAGTTTGGACTCTATCACTTGTCTTCAAATATCTGAAAGCCTGCTACGAGCAAACTCAAGTTGTAGGATAAATACAAGTGGGTAGATGTGGTCCCAGTATTAGGAGGAACCAAATAGAATATCTTATCTCAGAAGATGGTGACTCCAGCATCTCCAAAATTGGTCAGCAGAAGCTGATACTTATTAAAATTGTATCTTATCCAGTGCATTGAGTGTTAAACATGGTAGACATTAAAAAATTAACAAGTGGGACTTAAGCTGAAAAGATTCTACACAGCTAAGGACACAACAAATAAAACAAAAAGACAACCTTCAGAATGGGAAAATATATTTTCAGGGTATCAATCTGACAAAGGGTTGATAACTAGCATCTATAGAGAACTCAAATTAATTGACAAAAAAAGGTAAACAGTCTCACATACCTCTGGGCAAGAGATATGAATAGAACCTTCTCTGATGAAGACAGACAAATGGCTAACAAACATTTGAAAAAATGCTCATCATCCCTGATCGTCAGAGAAATGCAAATCAAAACCACCCGGAGATATCACCTATACCCAGTTAGAATGGCCCATATCACAAAGTCTGAAGTTGCAGATGCTGGCACATATGTGGAGAGAGGGCAACAGTTTTAGACTGCTGGCGGGACTGCAAACTAATATAACCTTTTTGGAAGGATGTATGGAGAATCCTCAAAGAACTAAAATTATGCCTCCCATTCGATCCTGCAATCCCATTACTAGGCATTTACTCAGAAGAAAACAAAATCATTTTATCATAAGGACACTTATGATAAGGACTGTTCATTGCAGCTCAATTTACAATCACCAAAATGTGAAACACCCTAAATGCCCACCAACCCAGGAATGGATTAACAAGCTGTGGTTTACATATACCATGGAATACTATTCAGCCATTAAAAGAGATGGAGACTACATCTTTTGTATTAACCTGGTTAGAGTTGGAAAACATTCTTCTTAGTAAAGTATCACAAGAATGGCAAAATAGAATCCAATGTACTCAATTCTAATATGAAGGCAGTAGATGATCTAATATATGCCCATATAAGAGAAAAACTCAAATTCGAGGTGGGGGGCAGGAAAAGGAGGGAGAAGGGAGAGAGGAGTAGGGAGGGGAAGGGGGGGTCATGGTGTTTGGTACAATTGTAAGAGGGACTTTACCTAACAACTGCAATCAGTGTAACTGAATTCTTTGTACCTTCAATGAATACCAAACAAAAAAACAAACAAAGGTAGTGTTGAGGGGTTTTCTAGTTGAGCTCTTGTTATAGGTTGAATCATGTCCTTTCCAAAAAGATGTGCTGAAGTCCTGATCCCTGGCATTTGAGAGTGTGGTTTTATGTGAAAATAGGGTCACTGCAGATGAGGCCCTACTGGCGGAGGATGGGCCAGTCCAGCGTGACCAGCATCCATATACGATTATGAGCAGGTGGTCAAGTGAAGACGAGCCATGCAGGACAGTGCACACCAGTGGCCGTGAAGGCGGAGGCTGCAGTGATGCAGGAGCAAGACAAGGTTTCTGCAGGGAAACCGCCAGAAGCTGGAAGAGGCAAAGAGGGTTTCCCTCAGAAAGCATGGCAGGCTGACACCCTGATTTCCAGAACTGTGAGACAATAAACTTCTATTTTGTTGTTTCTAATCTACCCAGTTTGTGGTACTTGGTGACATCAGTCCTAGGAAACTCATACAGCTCCTAAATTAGACTCAGACCCTGGGGGATGAAGTGCCTTGAACAAGTTCTGCAACTTCTGTTTCCTTTCCCCTCCACAACTTCTCAAGAGCAAATCCGGGAATTCCGTGCAGCCTGGAGCAGGCACTTGCTCTTTATGGAATGGACAATATCCCCACTTCCCCTTGAGTTTGAGTTCTGGCGTGTTGGTGGCTTTCCCAGCTCCTGCTTCCTACCCTGTGCTGGCTGGTGTGGAGGGCGAGGCCCCCATGCTTGCCCTCTGCTCTTTGTCCACTTGTCTACGCTCACAGGGGGGAGGACTGGACTCACCATCCATGCTGGGCTAACTCACTCATTGGGTTTTTAAATAAAACCTTCTAGCTGGATTGTCAAATTGATTTCCTCTTTAGTACAAGCTGAAATTAGTTAGAAATGACTGCCTAGGGGGTTCTGCCAGAGATTTGCAGGCTGCTTCTAAACCCAGTGGGAATAAGAGCTGGAATCAACCGTGGATATCTGCACGGGTGAGGCAAGGCCAGGAGGTGGCATTTCAGCTGGGACTTTGCCTTCCTGATTTAGGGTCTGATCTACACAATCTAGCATTTATATTGCCTTACGGTATGGACTGATTATTTTTACTGGTCTTGATCTACTTATCTTATTGTAAACCTAGATCTTTAGAATTTTCTACCCTAAACCATAGCCTCTCTTCCTCTCTCTCAATGAGATATTCATGATCGATGCTATCTGACTGATGTATCCACTGTACTCTCTAGGCCTTAAATTGTTAAAAATTTATGAATAATAACATTATAATAAAGTTAAGTATGAAAGGTCCTGGCATCCCAAACAAGTAAACACAGACAACTACTTTTCTCCCTTCTGAGAGTCCTAAGGTCACCTCTGATATTATCGCCCTCCCCCGGTTCCTCCTTTCTCTACTCTGCCCGTCAGGGGCAATGGGAGGCATGTTACTGGAGGCGGGGCCTGTGCCCTATTCAGCCTTTAATCTTTGACATCTGTACAGAGGTGGGCATATAGATAATATGGTAGGTGCCAAAAAACTTCTATTTTTTGGAATGAATGAAGGGAATATTATTTGTTTTGGGGGGGCTCACTGTCTATTCCCTCCAGAATGTCAGTTACTTGGTTTAGATACTAATTATAAGACAGAGCACATCACACCCATGCCCTCTCCCTCACAGGACCTCACATTACCTTTAACACTAGAGACGTTCAGAAGTTTAGCTGAATAGTAGAATTTGAGGTGCCAGCGGTTAACCACTTTCCTATGTGAATATGTGAAAGATGCATGAATAGCAATGCAGGAAGTACAGAAAGAAAGAAAGAAGTGCAGAGAAGGAGCCAAAGGGAATAGTTCTGAGAGTGACCGGTGAGTGACTTGTCAAATGCCAGTTATGGGGAGTAGTGGAGAATCTTAGCCGACTCTCAAACATGACAGATGTTTCAGTCCTGTGTTTTAAATGGTAAATAAAAAGTTGACCTTAACTTGTAGAGTTATGAGGAAGTGCTGCTCCATGTGTTCTTGTTAAATTATTTAATTTCTTGCTGTCCTTGTCCAAGTCTGCTGGAATAAGAAGGTTTCAATTCTCAACTGATTTCGGTAATTAATAAAGTAGTTGTGAATTACTAAATATACTTCTAGAATATTATTATTATAAAATAAGGGATATTAGGACGAATAGTAATTGACGCCTCACTAGAAGAACTTTTAAAAATCCTGAAGCTTTCCCAGATTAGGAATTCCATGTCTCTCAGCTGCGGCTCCGTCTCTTCTCCCTTCATGGCCAAACTTCTTTTTCTTTTTTTACATTTGAAAAGAGGATTTATTTGAGAAACATATTAAAACACGACAGGACACTTTGTAGACCACTGTACAAAACAAAATAGGCAGTAACAACATACATTATTTTTACAAGCGTACTCAGGTAGACTAATGATAGTCACACAGTTATAAACAGAAGTTATGAGCAGATGAACCATATCCACAAAAATTAGGCCCCCAAATGAAATGTAGACATGCACATCACTGTGGCTGGTATTTGTGTGCACCCAGCTTTACACCTGTCATGGCCAAACTCCTGGACAGGGTTTTTAATCCATCACCTCACCTCTCATGCTTCAAACCCCTGACACCTGGGCTTAGTTTGCAGAAGACATTCCAAGTAAAGTGATCAGCTCTCTCCTTTTATTTGGCACCTAATTGACAATGTCCTTCTTTCCCGACATCTTGGTAGCATTAGAGGCTGTTGGCCGCTTTCCTCCCTGAGTCTTCCGTTTCCTCTGCCCCTGTGTCCCCACACTCTCCAGTCTGTCTGACGCATTCTCGTAGTCTCCTCTGAATCCTCATTTCCCTTTATATATTCACTGAGTTCAGACTTGGGGTATTTTGGAGGTTTTATCAGTAAGATGTGGGAATAGATAGGATGTAGGAAGTGAGGAAAAGAGAGAAGTCAAAAGTCTGGCCTTAGCAACTCAGTGATGGGGGAGAGGCCTTTACTAAGATGAAGAAGAGAGATTGGAGAAAGTGTGTGTGTGGGTGTCAAGGATTCCTTTTGAGTCAAGCTCATTTTATCTCATTTCACATCCAATGAAGAGGAACAACAATTATGACCCTCCTGTAATTTGCCAACTTAGAGAATGAAGCCTCTCACTGACTTACTTCCAGACAAGGCTCTATTCCTGCTTTTGTTCTTTTGTAATTTAGAGCAATTTAAACATTACTGAGGAGTTTAGAAAAATCCAAAGGAATTCAAATTGCAGACTCATTGATGTGGACCATAGGATTTTACTTTTAAGAAATTTAAATTTTGAAATAATTACAGACTCATGAAAATTTGTAAAATAGTGCAAAAGTGTGTCCATCACCCAGTGTCTCTCAACAATGTCATCTTAAATGTTTAAATAGTGCCACTGTCCTGGCTTTACTGAAGCCAGGATATTGACTGGCATAGTGTGGTTTCCTAGGCGATAGACCGTTCTTAGCTTTCATGATTTTTAAACATGCATTTATCTTTATATGTCTTTTTTGTATAAGTTTAGGACATTTTGATCACACGTATAATTTTATATAACTATCATTATAATCAAGACACGGATTTGCTTGTTCACCACAAAGGACCTCCATCATGTCACTTTGTGGTCATGGCCTCCTTTAACCTCCAGCAACTACTTATCTGTTCTCCATCTCAATAATTGTTGTCATTTTCACAATGTTATATAAATGAAATAATATGGTGTGTGAGCTTTAGAAATATTTTCCATTGAGAAAAATGTCCTTAGGATCATCCAAGGTGTCACAGATACCAATGTTCATTTGTTTTTATGGCTGGTAGCATGTCAGAGATTTGGTGTTTCTGGTATCCCGCTGAAGTCCTGGGCATGAAGCATTTATCATTTTGCCAGCCTGATACTGTTTTCAAATGGAATCATCGAAATTGACATATTGGGGAGTAGTGAGGGTGCCAGAAGAAGAAGAATCGCAAGGGAGGAAATTCGTAGCCGTTCTCAGGAGGAAACCTGGGACCGGGGACAATGTCAACACACCAGCACTTACTGAGTTGGAGTCTACAGGATGCCAACAGGTTTGAGGTGAAAAAAAGTATTGGAAGGCAAAGTTTAGGAAACCACAGAAATTCGGATTTATCTTTAATATGACAATATACATTCTGAATTCTTAAAGGGTATGCTATCCCACCATCTCTAAACCCTTAGAGCACTGCGTTAATGTCATTTCTCCTACAGTATCCCTCCCTGGGAGTTTACTCAAAAAATATTTTGGATAAAGCTGATATAAATTAATACACAAAATTTAGGTAGTAAAAGAGTAATTTAGTTTTATCACATAGTCAAATGTGTTTATGAAGTTGGTTTATAATAGGTGTAAAATTCAAGAGTCACTGTGTGGTGGAAACGGTAACCACCAGATACTCCTAATGGCATCTCGCAGAGCTGCCACTAGAGGGCAGAGGAGGATTAGAAGAAAGGAACTAGAATGCTTCCCCTAAATTGTTGCCCAGTTCAAAAATTCCTGTTTTGTACAAAAACCGAAATGAGATCTGAGGGCTTTTTCTTCTTTCTGTGCAGGCAGATAATAAGGCTATTAAAATAGTCTCCTTATTCCTATCATCCTATGATTTTTAGAGTGCATTCTTACCTCTGGCATGTCATTTATGCACGATAATTTGTTATTCTGACATGTCATTTATGCACGATAATTTGTTATTCTGAGAGCAAAAAAATCACGTCCAGACTTGGAGTTAGTTTTCCACTTTATACAAGTAAATCTTGATTTTGGAAACCTAAGAGCTCAGTAGCCTTTGGACAGTTAAGAAAGAGGTCCGATTGCCAAATCCTCCTGTCCTTCTCGCCTGTTTTGGTTAGGGAGTAAGTCATGGCAAGTAAAATTTGACCTAGAATTTGTGGAATTTTAATCTCCGAATGGAATTAAGGGGCCCTGATTAATCATCTAACAGGTATTCATTACTATCTTTTTCCACCTTTGCTTTGTACTTCAAGTATTTTCCCCTCCATGCTGCTTCTTTTACACTTAGAGCTGGAGAAAAAGAAACAACTAAAAAGACAGCAAAACAGGCCTGCTAGTGGAGGTGTGGTTGCCTGGCAGGCTTGCCAACCCCATTTTCACTGTACAGCACCTGACTTCCACAAATGTTCTTTTTCATTGTGAACTAGCTTTTCTGTATAAAAATGTTCTATGAAAATCCAGGAAACCCTCTCCTCTGGAGGACTGTCTCGAAATTCTCTAGTAGGAAAGAGTGTTACAGGTTCCAGACTGTGATGAAGTTCCTCCGTGGAGCCAGCCGTCTTTTCCTTCCTTTCTTTCAGCTGAACCTCTTGTTTGGGGCAGGACTGTCCTGGGGAGACCGGGAAGGTCCTGGGATGGGGTGGCAATTATTCCCAGTGCCATAAATCCGGGATATTGTGGGTCCTTAGACAGGAAACTGGGAATGGGGACAGAGGAGAGGAAAGCCTGTCTTTCTCTGGACGTTGCTCTCCGGGGTCTGGACTTTGGGATAATTGGGCATGCCTGAGGGTGCTGTTAGGTAGGAGGGGTTTAGGGTGACCTCTGTGACATAAAGCCTGGGACGCTGTGAAGATGAGTGAGTTATACCACCTAAAACAAATTCTCTGGTGGCCCATTTTTTCTTCTTCATTTTCCCTTAGATGTTAGTGAGTCCTAAAGGCTTTGGTGCTATTTTAGCTGTGCCAAAGGGGATTTAAGGAAGAGTTAAAATTATCATGTGAGAGTCGAGCCTCCGTGTGAGGCTAGTGTGGAAGTGGTAGCTCTAATAGATGGGACACTGAAAGCAAGAATTTGGGGCAGCGCCTGTGGCTCAGTGAATAGGGCGCTGGCTCCATATACTGAGGGTGATGGGTTCGAACCTGGCCACGGCCAAATTGCAACAACAACAACAACAAAATCAAAACAGAAAGCAAGAATTTGAATGTCAGAACCAAAAAGCTAAAGTCAGGATCGCAAGGCGCAGCTCTCCCTTCCCACAAGAGCATTTGTGGCCACCATAATGGGCAATAGAGTCCTCCCAGAATAGGACACGCAGAGAGAGGACGGTGAGATCTCCTCTCACACAAAACGCCACCGAGAGCTGCTCTCTAAGCTCCCCCTTGGCAAAGTTCTTTGAAATCTATCAGTTATTAGGATGAAAAGGCAAAGTGGGTGATTTATTTGTTTATTATCAACTTAGAATTGATCCCCTCGTCCAACTGTTTTCAGGAAAGAAAATAGAAAACGAGTTCTTGGAGGTTAAGTGATATTCCCAAAGACACAGGGTTAAAGTTGGGGCAGGGGCTAAAACTTGGATTTCTTTGAGTCTACGTTGTTTTAATAGCTGCCTCAGACAGAGAGGTTTCTACTTTTTGAGGCAGATTTTACTCTGCAGTGAGATAGAAGTTTCAAGGTACCAGAGACAGAGACCAGTCAAAAAAGGCTTCTATTTTTTTCCTGTGATTATTTATTTATTTCAGATTAATATGAGGGTACATACAATTAGTTTATATAGTTTGTTTGATTTGTATTAAACACAAACTGTTAATAAAAAGAAATGAATAGTTTAAGAAAAGGCTTCTATAAGTTCTTTATTTTCCACTCAAGACGGTGCTAAACAATATTAGCTATTTTTTTTTTTTTGGCTGTATATAGTTGTGGTTTATTTATTCTTGTTGCTATGTAGTATTCCATTGTGTGAATATATATAGTTTAGTTTTCTTTTAATATCCACTTGCTGTTGATGGAACAATATTAGCTATTAATCACACAGTCTACAGCTTCTGTGTTGAAAGTGGGGTTTTTTCCAAGGACTCTGGGGTCCAGAGCTATGTGGCTCATTGGTTGAAGGGGCAGACACAGAAGGATGCTCCTGAATCCACAGCCATGCCTTGAAGATGGGACAAAGTGAGTGCTTTAGAGGAGGGAGGGAGGGGGGAGAGAGAAAGAGGGAGAGAGAGGGAAAGAGGGAGAGAGAGAGGGAGAGAGGGAGAGAAAGAGACAGGGTGAGGGAGAGACAGGGAGACAGAGGGAGAGAGGGAGATAGAGAGGGAGGGAGAGAGAGAGAGGGAGAGGGAGGGAGAGAGAGAGAGGGAGGAAGGGAGAGAGAGGGAGAAAGAGAGAGAGAGTGAATCTGGGTGTGACTCCTTTTATTGCCTCTTTGGGAAAGAAATCTTGGGCCATGGTGACACCAAGTCACTATCCCCTTTCTTTATCCAGTACACTGAAGGATACAGTCCTCATCTCTACGGTTAATTAGATGTGAAAGAAGCAAGCCATCCTAAATTTATTTTATTTTCATTATTTTTTTTGAGACGGAGTCTCCAGCTGTCGCCCTGGGTAGAATGCTGTGGCGTCATAGCTCAGAGCAACCTCCAACTCTTGGGTTCAAGTGATCCTCTTTGCCTCTGTTTTTCTATTTTTAGTAGGGACAGGGTCTCATTTTTGCTCAGGCTGGTCTCAAACTCGTGAGCTCAAGCAGTCCACTCACCTCGACTTCCCAGAGTGCTAGGATTACAGGTGGGAGCTACCATGCCTGGCCAGCCATCCTAATTTAAAACAAAAAGGCACTGGGCAGGGGAGTCCAGGTGTTCCATGTTATCATTTTGGTACAGTCTGTTTCCCTGAAAAGGAACACCAAGAGGTTGATGACATTTGCTTAATAATCATGGATTATCAACCCTGTGTGTTCAGGTGTGAAAGGAAAGTCATCACCTGACATCGTCAGGCTCTTCCGTGACACCTGTCCAATCTTCTCTCCGACAGGACAGCTTTTAGTGGTCACCTGTGTCGCTCGTGAGAGCAGCTAACATTGACTGCTTGTCTACAGTGAGCCCGGCACCGTTCTAAGCTCTTTACACATTTAATGCCAGGTAATCCTTCCAAACGCCTTGTAAGGAAAGTGCCATATAGCGGACGCAGACCCTGATAAAGCGAGGTTAAGTATGATCCCATGATAGTAGGGGTGGGCTCAGATCCTAGCAGTCTGGCTCCCAAGTGTGTGCCCCTGACCATGTACCACCTGTCACCTGGTAGCATTCCCCTGACACTTACCCACACCTGTTGACCATAAATCTTGCAGAATTTATCCACAATTCCTTAAGAGCTGGTGTGATCGCAAACACTGAATTATGTGTTTTATTTGGGGAACGTCATCTAGAGTCAAAACTAGAGTTTGATGATGAAATCACACTAGTGCCGTGTCAAGAACAATGTGACCTGGGATGTGACTCAGTAGCATTTTCAAATCATACAGCTCATATTTATTGAAATGTCATTTAGGACTTGATTACACATAAACCAAATGCTTTAAATTTATTACCCCTTAATGTACCTCACAACCAAATGGGGTAAGTGCTCAAGATGAGTTTAGGGTTGAGTTATTTGCTAACATTATATAAATTCTTAAGAGGCAGATGTCAGATTTGAACCCAACACTATGACTCCAGTGCTCACACTCTTAATGATAGTGTCACATTGGTACCTCGCTGGCTTTCTTGTAATAAGGACAGACATCTTTCCAATCAGTTCGTGTTCCTGAAAACCTGAGAGCAGTACAGGCTTGCTGTGTTCCTGAGTTTCGCTTGGCTGGTGCTGTTCTGCTATTGAACCATCTGTGTGCCATTCTTTCTTTCTTTAGTATTCAGCTATTATCATCTGGCTTTCATTTGCTCAAAGTCTTTTCTCTATGCAATTTGTATTGTTTTAGTTTCTTTTTCTATGGAAACCATTTTTTTTGGTAGTTAATTTAATAAGCCATGTTTTTACCACTTTAAAGTCTTATTCTTTCACTATGGTAAAGGAATTTATATAATCTGATGACTGGTATTTTTAGCAAAAAATTATACATAATGAAATGCGTCTATAATTTTTAGTTTATAAACTTTCAGTCCTGCAATTATCCTGAAGAATTGTTTTTCAAACACCGCAATTGACCCGAACCCACTTTGCCAACGTCACTTTTTCCACATGGTATAATTTGTGGGGTGTAGAAAAGTTTCTGCTCTGAAATATTTGTTAATAGCTTAAAGAAATAAAGTATTATATCCAGAAAGTCTTATGAAAATCAAATAGCGTCATCCAAAAAGGACCATGTATTAACTTAGGAGCCAAATGAGTTGTTCTGAACTGCAAAGTGGGGCGGGGGGCCCTTAGGAAAGGGGTTTAGAACAGGCGACGTCTTCCCTGGTAGAGAGCACTTTACTCAAGGCACGTGTGGGGGAGCTAGGGGACTTGAGGGTCCGAGAACCTTGGAGAAAGTGGCCGGTAGGGGTAGCACAGGGCAGGGAGAGGAAAAAAGGAATTTGAGAGTAGGAGAAGCTAAATATGGGCTGGTAGTGGACGTCCATGCTGCCTGGCCAGCTCACAGCCTGTAACTTCCCTTCCCCTTCTCTGGTAACTTCTATCCCTTGCACCCCCATTTGCTCCGGTCATTTATGTGATCACGGTGGGAGAATCCAGGTTCACACTACGTGTCTCTGCCCTTGCAGTTGATTTGACAAACATGGGCCACTGTGTCCATCCCTTCTCAAGTTTAGCTCTGAGATAGGAGATTGGTGACAGTTGGCTATTGTCCAAACAGAAGAGATATAAACCAGGACTGCAGCAACCCAGAAGGAGGCAGATGCCAGACGGTGGCAGAGATGGAAATAGGACTTCTCGGTTCTCTGCAGCGTTCAAGTCACTATCTTTTCTAATCCAGCCCCTGGGGCCGTTTGTAAGTCTCCTGGCCTCAACAGACTCCTCTGCCCTGTGACACATCTCCTTTTTGGTTTACTTCAGTGTACTTTACTGAACTTTCTACCATGCATAAATATTTTTTTGTCATGGTGAAATATATATAACATAAAATAACATCATTGTAACAGTTTTTTAAGTGTATGTTTCAGTAGAAGTAAATATATCCACATTGTGTGCAGCCATCAACACCATCCATCTCCAGAACTTTTTTCTTTTTTCCTGCTCAATTACATGTTTTACTTTATGTTACAAAGATAATGTTTTTGTTTTTTTTTCTTTTCTTTTCTTTTTTTTTATTGAATGGTAACTATGTACATTAATGCACTTCTGGGGTACAGTGTGGGGTTTTCACATGCAATCTGAAATACTTTCATCAAACTG
>NW_003852502.1:7018708-7026966 GCF_000181295.1 Otolemur garnettii | reverse complement strand
CAGCATCTCTGGTTTTGGGATTTTGTGATATGGGCTAATCTCACTGGAGTTAGATGATATCTCAGAGTAGTTTTGATTTGCATTTCTCTGAGGATTAAGCATGGCGAGCATTTTTTCATATATCTGTAGGCTGTGCACCGGTCTTCCCCAGAACTTTTTTCATCTCCCCGTACCACAACTCCCCATATCCACTAAATAATGACCCTCTATCCTCCCCTTACAGCCCATGACAGCCGCCATTCTATTTTCTGTCTCTAGGTACCTGATAGAAACTACGAACGGAATCATATAGGATTTGCTCTTTCGTGACTGGCTTATTTCGCTTAGCCTGATCTCATCAACGTTCATCCCTGTTACAGCATATGTCAGAATTCCCTCCCCTATGAGACTGAATAATATTCCATTGACGTGAATACCTTATTTTGTTTATCCATCATTCATAGATAGAGACTTGGATGGTTCCCACCTTTTGGCTATTGTGAATTACGCTTCTATGAACGTGGATGTACAAATATCTGTTCCAAGTCTTGGTTTTCAGGTTTTTGAATAGAAGCATAATTGCTGGATCGTTTGCTAATTCTGTGCTTAAACTTCTGAGGAACCACAGTATTTTCCACAGAAGCGTCACTGTGTTACATTCCCACTAGCAGTGCACAAGGGCTCCAATTTCCTCCCATCATCACCAAAACTTGTTATTTTCTGTTATTTTGATAACAGCCTCCCAAGTGGGTATGAAGTGCTCTCTCGGGGATTTGGTTTGCCTTTCCCTATTGACCACGGATGTTGAGCATTTTTTCTTTTATCTATTGGCCATTTATATATCCAGTTTTTACATGGGCTGTTTGTCTTTTTGTTGCTGAGTTGTAAGAGTTCTTTCCATACACTGGATGTTAACCCCTTATCAGATACATGATTCTTAAATATTCTTCCCTATTACATCCATGTCCTTTTCACATTGTTGAAAGTGTCCTTTGCTGTAGTCCGACATATCTATTTTACCTTGTTTTGACTATTTTTCTGGTGTCAAGAATAAGAAATTATTGCCAAATCCACTGTCACAAAGTTTTCCTGTTTTCTTCTAAGAGTTTTAGCTTTTACTTGTAGGTCTTTAATCTATTTTTAGTTAATTTTTTTTAACATGATGTAAGGTAAGGGTCTGATTTCATTCTTTTGTGTATGGATACCCAACTTTCCTAGCACCTAGACTGTCCTTTTCCCATTGAATAATCTTGGCATAATGGTCAAAAATCATTTGATAGTATGTATACGAGAATTTATTTCTGGGCTTTCTGTCCTATTCCATTGGTCTATATGTTTGTCTTTATGGCAGTGCCATGCTGTTTTGATTACCATAGCTTTGTAGAAAGTTTTGAAGTCAGGAAGTGTGAGAGCCCCAAATAAACTCTTATTTTCTTAAGATTGTTTTGGTTATTTCAGGTCTCTTGAGAGTCTATATGATTTAGAATGGATTTTTCTATTTTTATAAAAAAAGGTCATTAAGATTTTGATTCAAATTGTTTTGCTTGTACGCTTTCATTTTTGCTTTGAGTGCCTGTTTTGTAGAAGTGATTATTTTACTAAGTTTTAAATGTGGTTTCATCTGTTGCACAATAACTATTTCCTTGTGAGTATTTTTGGCTATTTGTTTCCCTGATATTCTACTTTCTCTCTCCTTTAGTCTTATTCATAGGCAAACACAAAAACATCCACAGACACAGACAAACACACACATACTTTCTGGTGGTATTCTGGTGAGGTTTATTCAATGGCTCCTTTTTTTTTTCTTCTCTCATTCTTTAATGAGCAGTGTTCTTCCTGTACCATATATTACAGGAGCTTTATGTGGAAAAGGTGTTAGGGAATTTTCCAGGCTTGTAGAAAATTTTCCTTATGAGTAATATTCCTTATGAT
Source organism: Otolemur garnettii (assembly GCF_000181295.1). Taxonomy (NCBI): domain Eukaryota; kingdom Metazoa; phylum Chordata; class Mammalia; order Primates; family Galagidae; genus Otolemur; species Otolemur garnettii. Next base: position 7,025,055 of record NW_003852502.1, on the reverse strand, counting down.
ACAGCATTATGTAGGTAAATTCTTCTAGCTTTAATTTCTCCTCAATCCCCTGAAATTGGCAGCCACAAAGCCTTGTTTGTCCATAAAGTACTTTACTCAGTCTTACCACCTGTCCTCTCAGTTTCCTAATAATATGCTGTGTGTGAGTCCACCCTTAGCTTCCTCACTCCTCCCTAATTCTGGCTACACACTTGGCCAGGTTGTCCTACCAGCCATGGACACCTGTGCTCTGATGCTTTGTTTGAGATCTTCAGTTGAAGGCTTCCTCTCCTGGTGTCTTCTCATACCTCTGTTTGACCTTCAGTGCATTTGGCAGCCCAACCTGCCAAATGTTATGTTTGGGAATTGTAAAAGTCTCAGAATTTTATTAAAAAATAGAGCTTAACTTTCTGTTTCTCATTCTCCCAGTTGTTTTTGGGTGATTTCCTGAAGGAGAAGAGACCAGCCTTATAATTTCCAACACTGAATCTGGGAATCAAGAACCTTCACTAGTTGAAATAACAATCATAGAAAGTTGACTTTCACGAGCAAGAAATGTGAGGAGAATGGATAGTATCAGAATACCAAACACTTTCTTTATGGTGAATTTCAGCTAAGTAAAGACACCTGCAAGTCTGGGAGAATTCATAGATGACCGACAGCACTTGGAATGCAGAACTGATGTGAATTAGCTGCCGTTGCTCTTAGCTGTCAACCTGGCAGTGCTCTGGAGTTCTCTGCTTTAGTCTTATGTGTATTTTTCAGATTTTGTTTGTGACTCCAGTATTGTCATTTGGTGTTTCCATCTCTAAGTATCCCAGCTCAAATGCTTTTCAGATTCTTCCCTGTGACCTTTATTGGCATTTACCTAGGTCATTCATTCTGTCATTCTTTCTTCCTTCTACTCATTATCAGTTAACAAGAATTTGCTTAGAACACTGGATGGATTTCTGGATTTTCAAGGTCATGTGATGTAACAGGGGACAATTAGTCTTCTTTTCCATCTAAGCTGCTGTAACTGGAGTTATGAAGAAGAGATGGAAAAAACCTATGGTTGTACCTTACAGTCAAGATATGATCAGAAATTGGAGTCAGATATGAGTAGAGAAGAATTACATATTCCATGTGATATCAGAAATGTTCAAATAACACTAGGGCTTGGCCAGTCAAAAAATAGCAGCAGTTGTCCTAAGGACATGTCATGGCAGAAAGGCTCAGATAAGGGTCTGTTTTTTTTGTAGTTCACACTTGCATGAATATTATCTGGGACAAACTGCTCCATAAAATACATTAATGGATAATGTGGCAAAGGGGAGTGACAGGGTGGAGGGTCACTGGAGCAGTGGATTCTTCCAAGTGGTGGCACAAAATCCATGAAACATTCTCCACAACAGCAGGTGGGACTTCCCCTCTCCTTTTCCCATTCTGCCCCTTTTTTACACTTCTTGTGATTCCTTTTCCCCTGTGGATCTGCTTTGGATATTCCTACTGCCTTTTATGGTTGGTGAGCTCACAGTGGTAGAGGCGGCCTTATCTCAAGCCATATAGATTCCTTAATATTACAACAGAAGTAGAAGAGTTTTCCAACCAAGGTCAAAAGATTAGTGATCAAAATACTAGAATGCTTTTTTTTTTTTTTAATGAGACAGAGTCTTACTATGTTGTCCTTGGTAGAGTGTGGTGGCGTCACAGCTCACGGCAACCTCAAACCTCTGGACTTAAGCTATTCTCTTGCCTCAGCCTCCCAAGTGGCTGGGACTACAGGCGCCGTCCACAACGCCTGGCTATTTTCTTGTTGTAGTTGTCATTGTTGTTTTAGCTGGCCAGGGCCAGGTTTGAACCCACCAGCGTCGGTGTATGTGGCTGGCGTCCTACCCACTGAGCTATGGGCGTCACCCTTGAATGCCTTTTAATGTTCATTTAGGCATGGTTGTAGTTTCCCTTATGTTAATGTATACTGCTTCTAGACATTGCTTCTAAAGAGAAATATTGTGCCTTCTGATCCCATAGTTAGGAAGAAAGGGAGGTGCATAGGCTGTTATCAACACAAACATAATTAAGTGTATATATTCCAAACTATATAAGTAATTTAAATATTTTTGAAGAGTGGTTCCATAATATACATGTCAGTTTCTACGTAGCTTAGGGTACTAAATATTAATCACTTACCAAATGAAAAAATCAGCTATGTTAGAAAAAGTAAGGGAGAAATCACATACATGTTTCTTAAGTGAAACAAGGTATTGCCACATTCTTTTAGAGTTATCTGTAATTTCTTATATGCTACATCTATATCACAACGAGAATGAATTGATCTTATTCTTTTCCAGCTATGCCTCTTTGTATCATATGGAGTTTATGTTTTTCAAGTTCCAGGAAAGATTCTTTCTCAAATTTATATTTGGCTCCTATAGTTCCCCAGAGCTTGTGAATGATATCAGAGTGGGAAATATTATGCATTATCCTAAATCATTGGAACTTTGGAAGTGAAATCAGTACTCCATACAAGTAAAATAAAGTGTTTGCCTGGAGTATGTTAATATTAATTTAATTACCTATCTACTCTGTAAAGTTTCTCCACTTTTTATATGGAAAAAGTAAGGAATAGAATGGCTATCCACATTCAGTTATGAGAAACTACAGTAAAATAAGCCAAAATTAAGAAAAAATCTTACACTTTTAGAGCAAACGTTTCCATTTCTATTATATACGAAAGGGAATCTTTAAGTGCTGTTTTCTAATTGAGATATCCCTTTTTAAACAGTGTTATGTGCATTTATTTGAATGATGAACTCAGAATCCAGAGTATAAGTTCAATATTTCAGATGTCCAAAGTACAGTGACCAAGTTCTCTTCCCCTAAAGGAGAAATAGAATCTCTGTTTTTCATTTAAATAATAGAGAATACTGTTGACAGAGATCTAATTTATTATACATTTGAAATCCTTACAAGTTACTTTTTTCAAGCTATTTATTCTTGATGATTTCCTTTTTTCCTAAGTTAGGAAGTCCTAACTTAGTTAAGTATTGCAGGTTACTTCTTTTAAGCCATTTGATCCAAGAATAAGGGGATTCTTCCTGGTTGTTAACTTTGTTTCCCAAGTGTTGCTAAACTATAGTATCAACAAATTCCAAAACAAGAACTGCGCATTCCACTTGGGGTAAATATTTTTGTGTAATCCCTTGGCATCCATTAAATAGATTTGATACTTCTCTAGGAAATGATGCTTTGGCTGTTCTTGCTCTTTTTTGGGTCTCATGTGAGTTTTAGGATTATTTTTTCTAATTCTGTAAAAAAAAAAAAAAATGACATTGAGGGTGGTGCCTGTGGCTTAAAGAAGTATGTCAGAGGTGGTGGGTTCAAACCCAGCCCTGGCCAAAAACTGCAAAGAAAAAAAAAATATATACCTTGATATTTTGATAGGAACTGAGTTGAAACTGTAGATTACTTTGGGCAGTATGGTCATTTTAAACAATACTGAGTTTTCTATTTCATGAGAACAAAGTGCTTTTTTCATTTGTTTGTGTGGTCTACAATTTCTTTCATCATTGTTCTATAGTTCTATTTGTAGTGATCTCTCAACTCCTCCTTGGTTAAATTAATTAATTGATTGATTAATTAATTTATGGCAGCTATTGCAAATGGGATTGAGTTTTTGTTTGGTCCTCAGCTTGGTCATTATTGGTGTACAGAAATGCTACTGATTTGTGTATGTTGATTTTGCAACCTGAGACTTTTCTAAATTCATTTATAATTTCCAGGAGTCTTTTGGGGGTGTCTTTCAGGTTTCTAGATATAAGATTAGTTTACTAGAAAACAGAGGTAGTCTGACTTTCTCTTTTCAAATCTGTATGCTTTTTGTTTCTTTCTCTTGCCTGATTGCTCTGGCCAGGAGTTCCAGTAGTATGTGAAGTAAAAGTGGTCAAAGTGGGCAACCCTGTCAGGTTCCATATTTTCAACTCTTCCTCATGCGGTATGATGTTGGATGTGGCTTTTATTATTTTGATGTATGTTCCTTCTATATCTAGTTTGTTGAGGATTTTTTATCATGAAGTGTTGTTGGATTTTAACAAATGTGTTCCCTACAAATATTGAGATGATCATATGGCTTTTATTTTTAATTCTATTTACGTGGGGAATCATACTTATTGACTTGCTATGTTGAACTATCCTTGTATCCCTGGGATCAAATCCACTCGATTGTGGTAAATTCTTTTTTAATGTACTGTTTGATTCAGTTTGCTTGTATTTTGTTGATGATTTTTGCATCTATGTTCATGAGGAATAAGGGCTATAGCTTTCTTTCTTTCTTTTTTGTTGTTGGTTCCTTTCTTAACTTTGATATTAGGGTGATACTGGCTTTGTAGAATAAAATATGAAAGATTTCTTTCTTCTGATCTTTTGGAAGAGCTTCAGTAGAATTGGTACCAGTTCTTCTTTGTATACTTTTGAATTTTGTCATGAATCTGTCTCATCCTGGGCTTTTTATTTGTTGGAATATTTATTATTGATTCAATCTCTCTACTCATTATCAGTCTGTCCAAGTTTTCTATTTCTTCCTGATTCAAGCTTGGGAGATTGCATTTTTCAAGAATTTATCCATTTCCTTCAGGTTTTCTAGTTTGTGGGCACAGAGATACTCAGAATAGTCTTGGATGATCTTTTGTATTTCTCTGGTATCCATTGTAATATCTCCTTATCATTTATGATTGAGCTTATTTGAATTTCCTTCTTTTCTTGGTTAATCTAGCCAGTAATCTATTATTATTTTTTAAAAGAAATAACTTTTTATTTCCTTGATATTTTGTATTTGTTTAGTTTTGCTCTGATCTTTGTTATTTCTTTTCTTCTGCTAGCTTTGGGTTTGTTTTACTCTTGTTTTCTTAGTTCCTTGAAGTGTGATGTTAGCTTGTTAATTTATGACCTTTTGATCTGTCTTTCTTTCTTCTTTTTTTTTTTAATGAGACATCCTGGCTAGGGTGTGGTAGTATCATGATAGCTCACTGCAACCTCATACTTCTGGGCTCAAGCAATCCTCCTGCTTCCCAAGGAGCTTGGACTACAGGCATGCACCCCTAGTCCAAGGCTAGTTTTTCTATTTTTCAGTAGAAACAGGGTCTTACTCTTGCTCAGGGTGGTCTCAAACACTTGAGCCCAAGCTATCCTCCTACCTTGGCCTATCAGAGAGCTAGGATTATAGGCCTGAGCCACTGCATTTTTCACTAATTTTTATTTTTAAATGTTTTTTTAATTTTTCCTCGATTTTTAATGTTTCAAATTTCCCTCTTCATACTGCTTTTTCTGTCTCCCAGAGGTTTCAACAAGTTGTCTCACTAATTTCATTCATTTCAATAAATTTTTAAAATTTCTGCTTGATTTCATCATTGATAATTCATGAGCAGAGTGTTTAATTTCCATATATCTATTATACAGTTTTGAGTGTTTTCTTAAAATTGATATCTAGTTTTATTCCATTGTGTTGTAAAAAGATACTTCATATAGTTTTGATTTTTAAAAGTTTATTAAGTCTTATTTTGTTGCCTAAGATTGATCTATTTTGGGAAATGTCCCATGCATTGATGAGAAGAACGTAATTCTGTGTGTTTTTTCTTTTGCAGAATGTTATGTAAATGTCTGTTAGATCCGTTTGTGCTAGAGTCCAGTTTGAGTCTTGCATTTCTTTGTTGATTTTCTGCCTTGCCTTGACCTATCTAGTGCTGTCAGTAAGGTGTTGATGTACCCCTGTATTATTGTATTATTGTATGGTTGTCTATCTCTTGTCTTAGCAAGATATGTTTTATGAAGGTGAGTGCTCCAGTGTTGGGTGCATCTAGATTCAGGATTGTTATTTCCTTCTTATTGAACTGACTTTTTTTTTTTTTTAACCATTCTATAATGACCTTCTTTGTCTTTTATTGTTATTGATTTAAAGTCTATTTCATGTGATATAAGTATAGATATTCCCACTCACTTTTAGTTTCCATTTGGATGGAGTATCTTTTTCCACTTCTTTACATTCTATCTATAAGTGTCTCTATCAGTTAAGTGCATTTCTTGAAGGAAGCATATGTTTGGGTTCTGTTTATTTTTTTAAATCAATTCTGCCTATATATCTTTTAAGTGGAACATTTAGTCCATTTACATTCAAAGTTAATACAATATGTGATGTTCTGTTCCCTTCATAATGTTCTTTGTCACCTAGTTGCTTTGTAGCCTCAATTGTGAAATTGTTTTATAAGACCTGTGAGTTTTATGGTTTCTTGTGTTTTTGTTATTGACCTTTTGTTTTCATGTTTAGAACTCCTTTGACTATTCTTATATGGCTGGTCTAGTGGTGATAAATTCCCTTAGTGTTTGCTTGCCTGGGA
>NW_003852502.1:7013518-7018681 GCF_000181295.1 Otolemur garnettii | reverse complement strand
GGACCCCAGTCTTTTCTGGATTGTAAGGTTTCTGCTGAGAAGTCTGCTGTTCATCTGATGGGCTTTCCTTTATAGATAATTATGTATTTTTATCTTGTTGCTTTTAAATTTTTTCCTTTGTGATGACTTTAGATAGTCTGACATCTATCCTTGGTGAATTCCTTCTTGCAATGTATCTCCCTAGTATTTGCTGAACCTCTTGTATCTTGATGCCAAAATGTCTTGGAACATCATGGAGATTTTGCTCACTTATTTCCTGAAATAGGTTTTCCATGTTTCTTCTACTTTTTCTTCTTATTCTTCAAGAATAACTATGACTTGTGTGTTTGGATGCTTTGAGTAATCCCATATTTCTTACAGTTAAAATTTTTTTTCTTAAATTTTTTTTCCTTATATTTCTCTGACTGGGCTAATTTAAAATATTATCTTCCAGTTCTGAAACTTATTCTTCAGCTCGATCTATTTTGTTCTTTAAACTGACTTTTGTCATTCCTTCACATAGTTTTTAATATCTAGAAGTTCTGTATTTTTTTTTTTTTTAAACTGTCTCTTTGGTAAATTTTCTAACCAAGTCCTGAATTATTTTCTTGTTTCTTTGTGTTGGTTTGCAAATTTCTCTTAGATTTCCACAAGCTTTCTTACAATCTGTATTTTAAAATCTGTCATTCCAGAAGTTGCATTTTGGTTGGCATCCACTGCTGTGGGTTTAGTATCATTCTTAGAGGAGGTGGTTACACTCTGCTTTTTCATACTGCCAGACTTCTTATGCTGAGCTTTTCTCAAGCTGTCACTTCTTACTTTGGACTTTGCTTTTGTTTTGATGAGACTTCCCCTTACCCCTTAAGCGTGAAATCCAGCATATGATGGGTAAAGACTTTTGATTTTGCTTATGGGTACTTTCGGGGGCCAAGGCTCTGAATAAATTTCTTGGTTGTAGATAACCTCACTGTGGTTTTTTTTTTCAAATGTTAGTTACTGGTAGGTTGTAGTATGGTGCAGCAGATGTGTGGGTTGGTTTTCTGACCCTACTGAGAACGGGAGACGAAGGTCTTTAGCCTCTTATCTCACTTTCCAGTGCTGTGCACTTGTAACAGCATGAATTGTGTTTGTACCGCCAGTTTACCCTCCAGAACAGTAGATGGTGCTTGTGGGTAAGAATCGGCTGAGCCCTGCAACAATGGTGTCAGCAAATGTTGTGATGGACTGCACAATTTGACCTCCTGGCCAGTAGGTGGCCCTTGTAGGAGAAAGCCAGCTGTGGTGGTGGCCATGAGATTTATGCTTGTCTTTAGTTAATCAGAAGTGCTCAAATGTTCCAAGCCATGAGCAGGGCCTTGGAACTCCCAGGGTTCCCTGTCCATCAACACCAAGGCAGATGGAGAGAAATTTGGGGGCATCTGGGTTAGGCAACCCAGGGGTCCAGGCTCCCCAAAGGCAAGTACAAACTTTTACCCTAATGAGGGTTGAGAGGCAGTTCCCAGGCCCCTGGGCAAGCTTTCTAGGAGGATCAGAGGTGCCAAAGAATCTGCATTGGGGGAAAGATGCAACCCAGAATCTACAGCCCAGCAGGTGGTAGTGGGACTTGCTTACCTTCCCCTCCCCTGACTTGGTGTATTTCTTGGGTCCCTCTGGATCTAGTCACCAGAAGCAGGCCAAAGTAGCTAGACACTGGTGTCAAATAGTCTGCATTCAGGTCATGTAATTACCTCAGGCTTGAGCCTCCCTGCCTGGGACAGAAGTTTCCAGGCCACATCCTCCTGGGCCACGCCTATGCAGGGAGGGGTGCTGTGCTCATGCCTGCTGCACCAGGAACCCTCTCAGTTCTGAGCATGGACAACTTCCCTCAATTGCAATGACTGTGATAAGGAAGGGCAGGTTGGTCCTGGCTTCTGTGGTACACTCAGGCAGGTTAACAGTGGTTGTGTTGCAAGCTGGCCACCAGGCAAGGCATGTCCCTCTTTTGGGGGCGCTGGTAGGCAGAGGGGTACCTGATCCAAACACCCCTCTATTCTGCTGTGGCCCACAGCTGCAGCAGTGGAACTTGTCTTTGGAGCATGTTAGAATGTCCAGGTTCCTGTCCCCCCTCCCTTGTTCAGGAGCCTGCAGTGGCAGAGGTGGCTTCAAGGGCAGGGCTCAGGGCCTTGGGGGGATGTCTTCCCAGAATGTCTCTCACTGAAGCTTGCCAGTGTTTGGAAGCCTACCAAACTCCATGTGCATTCAAGCGATGCCTCTGTAGCTCCCTATGCCAGTCTGGAGGGCTGTGGGCATCAAGGAGCTCTTCTGTAGCTGGGATTGTAAAGGTTCCAGGTGGGAGTGTAGAGGCCCAGAGTCTCTCACTTACTCCTTCCCAGTGACCCTAGGCAGGAAGCCCCCCTCCCTGGCTCTCTGTTACATTCCAGTGATCTTTCCCAGATTTATTCAGGGTGTGGGTGTCTAATCGGTGTCTTAGTTCTTCTCTGAGGAAGAGGCTGAGTCTGCTGCCTCTAGTCAGCTGTCTTGCTGACCCCAGTTTGTCCCCTTACTGATGTAAATTCTTCACTAGGTTAAGGTGGTATTTTCTAGATTTCATCACTAAAAGGGTTTCATTTGCTCTCCTTGTTAACTAATTAACAAATTATCTGTGGAGAGATATTTTAACTTGGTACAAATTATCTGTTTCCCACAAGCTTGCTTTCAGTGATGGGAGCATCCAGTGATAATTGGTTCTTGCCTGAACCAATTATTAGTATAATGGATGCAAAAGGGAGGTATTTTAGCTCTATTATTTCTTCTACTTTTATTAGTTAACTTGCTACTTTAGAGACCATTTTTTCTGAATTAGTTTGTTCCTTGTTTTTGTATTGGTATGAACTTGTGGATTATTTTTATTCAAGTTGCTATTTAATCCGTGACTTTCATTATTTAAAATGTTGCAAGTATGGGCATTGGGAACTCTGTTAGTCTGGTTCCTGTGTCCTTTGGATATATCCTCATCATTTTTTGAGCCCTACTTTACTTGTTAGTACAGTAAAATACACCAGCTTCAATTTATACTGTGGCTGGGATTAGTTCTTCTCCTGGGTGAAGGAGTGTCCACTGGCACAGTGGTGTTTTGCCTCTAAGACATTTTAGTACTTGGAGCTAAAAAATAAAAAAAAAATTGATTGTGGTAAAATACATACAACATAAAGTTTGCTATCTTAATTATTTTTAAGTTGTATTCAGTAGTGTAAGCTACATTCACAATGTTGTGTAACAAATATCTGAAGCTCCTTTTGTCTTTCAAAATGAAAACTCTATACCCATTAAACAGCTTCCTACTCACCCACCCTTCCAGCTCTCGGCCACTCCTGCTCTTCTTTTTATCTCTATGAATTTGACTTCTCTAGGGACCTCATCTAGGTGAAATCATACATTTATCTTTCTGTGACTTGTTTATTTTGCTTTAGATTTATAAAAAATCATAAATTCAATGAGACCATTTTTGCAGCTAGGTAAGGAATTTTATTAAGGCTGATGAAACTTTTTTGACAAATGCCATTTTAGAAATAGATGAAATTTCTAAATATATTTATTATAGTTAAGAATGTTGATCAACTATTTAGTGTCCATATGACTATCAGTTTCATTGAATAATAAATGCTCAGTCTCGGTAACTTATGAATTCCTCTACTTTTCCTGAGTAAGAAAGACATAAATGAACTTATTAATAGCTAAGTGAAATGATCATTGATGAGCATGAATTTTATGTTTTTCAAGCTGCAACACTGAAAAGTCACCTAATTAGTTTTTAAGACACGTTATACAAGTCTACATATCTATCTGTATGTAGGAGAGACAGATATATTACAACATAAAATACACAATTTTCTACGGGAGTGTTTAACGGACCAAAGAGGCCAAAAATTCCTGAAGGCTGTAAAAGATGGGCACTTTGGAACTGCATGTGATTCAGAAGATTTTTGGATGGGTTCCCAAAGTCTGGGTAAGGCAGAATACTTGAACAAATTTGGATTTGATTGTGAAGAATTTCCTTAGCACATTACACAGTTGCGAATTTATCATATAGTAGTAAAAGTTGTTGGAGCACCAGTTAAATGTGAGCAAGAAATTGTCTTTAAATGGTAAAACTTTTCTCTTGAAATCAAAAAGCTCTTTAAAGCAACATGTATGAGGACTATCTTTTGGATTTAGATAGAAGAGATCTGATGAAATTTGCTATGAAATATGGGTTCAAGAAGTGGTGTTGGGAATGGGAATTGGTTCCCCCAAACATAGTTTTCATTAGGGCCACTTAATCACTGGGCTTGGACACTCTGGCACCATAAAGATCATCTAGTCCCAAACTCTAACTCTGTCTCACAGAGATTGCCAAGCCTGTACCCTCTTTCCCAGGGTTTGTCCTTCCATCATTAGAAAGCAGGTTGCTAGAAAATTGTCTCCTTATAGCTTTTGCTCACTTTTCCTGGACCAATCTATTAGAGCCAAAGAGAAACATCTAATCTGTCACACCTGACTGCCCTTCAAATATTTAAAGACAATAGGATTTTATTTTCATAGTCTGGACTCTTTCATCAATATTGCCTCAGGCTCAATTTGAGAGGCAAATAAAGAACTGACTGACTTCAGGACCTGGTTATCCCCTTTGCTTCCCCGTATAGCCCATAAATCAGAGCAAGATTTGCTAGTTCCACCATCCAGGTGTGGTTTTCCTACTCCAGCAACTCCTGTTGTCAGGCCGCCCAGTGAAGGTGTGTCCCAAATTCCACAGCCAGCCTCCACAGGGTTTTGCTGCTTTTGGTGGACAAAGGTTAGCACTCATGGATAAATTGAATAAGTACTTTACTTTGCGGCCACCTAGGGATGAACATAACTTGCTTTCAAAATTAAGAATACAACAGGGAACTGAAGTTCTCATTCTTGTCAAAATAGCAAGGACTCAGGATGAAGGTCATTATATCCACCTTTTCATTTGACTTAGAACATTGACTTTACTATAGGTACTGTGTTTGGAGTGCTGATTGTTATAGAATCATGTGAAAGTGGTGAAAGGTTTATAATGTGTGAATATAAGAAGTCAGGAAGAAAGAGCGCTTGGGATTAACCTCCAGCATTCTCATTCTTACTGGTCTCACTGGTTTGCACCCCCAGCAAGTACTGATGGTGCAGACTCCCTGGCAGAAT
>NW_003852502.1:6996741-7013052 GCF_000181295.1 Otolemur garnettii | reverse complement strand
GTGGCTGGCACCTTAGCCACTTGAGCCACAGGTGCCAAGCCCTCCCTGGCATTTCTTTATGCCCCACATGAGCAGGGTATGGGGGTGCAGTAGGAGGACATGTTGGGTAGTTGATCAGTGGTCATAGTTTCATGTGAGAACCACCAGTCTGGGGCAAGCATGGAGACCCCTTTCCTTTTGTCAATGATTGGGGTAGGTTTGGAGATCTCACACAATTGTGGCCAGTGAGATGAGGAGATTAAAGGTCTGCTGAGTGCTTCTGGGAAAGTTTTTTTTTTAATTTTTTAAAAATATATATATGTTTTATTAAATCATAGCTGTGTACATTAATGCAGTCATGGGTGGGAAAGTTGATAAAATCAGACACGTGAGAAGCAGTTTTTACCTGTGTGTTGGCTGTTGTCATGAAGATATGGTGTGTAGAAACCATGGCTTCCACTTGCAAGAGAATGAAGTGAATTTGCAGAAGACAACTGCAATAAAGGAAAGAATTTAATTTTTCTTTTTTTGGCCAGAGCTGGGTTTGAACCTACCACCTCTGGTATATGGGACCGGCACCCTACTCCTTTGAGTCACAGGCACTGCCCAGAATTTAATTTTTTTTCTTTTTATTAAATCATCAACACATAGCTCATGTATACATTAATGCATTTATGGGGTACAATATGCTGATTTTGTATAGAATTAGGAATGCTTACATCACACTGGTTAATATATACCTCATCTCATTTACTTAGTTACTGTATTTAGACATTTATACTCTACACTAATAGATCCGGCATGTAGTTAATTTTTAACAGTGCCATAGAGGTGCTAACTCAATCAGTCCTGGAACTACTATGTGTTTTGACTTTTTACTATGTGAGATAATAAATCCCTTATTGATCGAATCATTTGAGCCAAAGTTTTTATTTAAAATCATAAAAAATGATATGCCTTATCCTGCCTCCTACTTCCCACCTCTTATCTTAAAGGTCACTTAACTGACACAAATTAATATTAAAAATATTCACACCTGAGTGAAACACCAATTCTCTTTGAAAGACAGACCTTTGTGACAGTGTCTTCTACATTGCTCATTTGTCAGACTGACATAAAATCATAAAAATAAAGGCTATGTCTTAATTCCAACACATGATTACAAAGCCAGAACTAATTCTATGAGTAACTAAACATTTTCCTTTTAAAAGCTTATGGTATTTGAATACTGCTCATATGACATCATGTCATGTCACAACACCCAGTCATGGTGGCCTTCCCTTTTATCTCTGCATTCTTACTTGAATCATAACATTATCCTGTAATATGTCTTCCAGCTGGTATTTCCCAATTTGACCATAGCTTTTGTCTGAAAATAAACACATTCGTGGCAATGAAGGGCAGTGTCTCATGAATGAATCTCTTAGTGGGGATTAGATCTTATTTTAACAAGGTTTAACATTTTTCACAGATCTGTGGAATTTTAATGCTTGGGTGGACATCAGAGGTAACCTGTATGTGTAAATCCTTTAAAAGTCCTTAACTGGAAGGGGGGAATTGGTAGCAAAGCGTGTTTTAAAGCAAGTTTAAACCCTTTAAGCAACAGCATGTCCTGGTGAAACAAAGGGCATGGTATTGGATGAGAATCCTTTAGTTTTTCTGGTTCCTGCTTTGCTATTTCCCTGGTGCATGACATGAGCAAATCTTTGTTTGTTTGTCTATTCAATGGGTTTAAAAATACTAGCTCTGCTTTCTTGGAAGTTTGTTGTGAGGATTAAGTGAAATGGCATGTTAACTACATAGCAGGTGTTAAAAACACCCAGCATAACCCCAACCACATCAGCACCCTGTTGGGAGAATTTATTTTGAGTAAGAACCACGGCAGATACTAATTAAAAGTAAAAACTCCTTTGCTAGCTGGAATTCCTTTTTCCCTTTTGTTTTTAGTTTCCTTCTTTGTCCATCGCCAGCCTCGGCCCAGACATTACTTCCTTTGAGAAGCTTCTCTGCTTCCCTCCAGAGCAGGCAGATGAGGTGCTCTGACGTGTGCTAAGTGCCCTGTTGATAAGTCATTCACAGCACTTGTCTCTGTCTTCCTCTTCGGCAGTGGCTCTCAGTGTTCTCAAGAACCATCAGAGAACCCATTAAATAAGCGATTATTGGCCTACTCCTAGAGAGTCTGATTAAGCAGGTTCTGAGACCTGGGCATCTGAGTGTTTAGCATGTCATTGCTGGTGATTCTGATGAACTGATCTATGTGCCATACTCTGAGACCTTCCCCTCAAGGGTGATCTCTGTGAGAGCTGAGCTCTTATTTTCTTTTTTGAATTCCCTGTACCTAGAATAGGGTCAGGTATACAGTAAACACTCAGTAGATAAAGACATAATAAATTCCAAAAATTTTCTGAGAGTCAGTCTTAGAAATATATAATTACTTTGACTTCCCATTCACAATTTAGACATATTGCGAAAAGTGATACACACCTGAAAAGTTTTGCCTTTTGTGGCCCAAACGTTCAGATTTCTGAAATTATCGTCATTCTGTTAAAGTAGAAAAGAACTCTTTCAGCATTTTTTAGATGTCGGAGAAATGCAAAGAAAGTACTCATTTATTAAAAAAAATCCCTTATGAATTGTTTCAACGTGGATACACTGTGTTGGGTACCATCGAGGTGGAGGTATTACAAACAAATGTAAGGGTTCATTTGCTCAGGAAATAAAAGCCATACAAAATAGCTCTGCATTAACATGAATGATAGAGGGCAGATTAGATGAGGTATCAGAAGTAGGATTTCTTAGGAAGGGATCTGAGGACCTGTTGAGCCTTAAGGAGTTGGAGAATGAGAGGGAAATACTTTTGAAGTACATGACACCACTGCTAAAAGGCTTGGAATCAGCAATAGTACAGCTTATGCCAATACAAAAGAATAGATACCTATGTGAGATGATGGATATGTTAATTTTCTTTACTATGCAACAATTTTTCTAACTATATGTATCTTATAACATCATGTTGTATGACTTAAATATATACATGTATAATAAAATTTCTTTAAAAACATAAAGCACTGAGAAGGAGATATAGACAAGGTCAACAAGACACGGCCACCACCAGGACCATAATAACAGTATTGACACATTTTTGTTTTTTGCAGTTTTTGGCTGGAGCTGGGTTTGAACCCACCATCTCCAGCATATGGAGCCAGCACCCTACTTCTTTGAGCCATAGTATTGACACTTTTTGGGAATGGTGGCCACAAGTACTTTGCTCGACCCTTGTACAGTCTCTGAAGACTTGGTCCTAGAGCATTTTTCTCCAGAGAGATCAGGAGTCCTCACAGTCTGGGTGGGACTCATCACCTTGTTTGTGAGTAACTTGCCGTGTTGTGTCCTTGCTGTGTTCTTTGTTTATCACAGTGGCCTACGCCATGGCTGTATCTGTTGTCAGCAGGAGGGAATGGAGTCTTTTGCCTGAATCTCAAGAGAGGTCTGTGCAGAACATCTCCTGCATAAGCTGTGAGGTGAGACCCTCTGGTCAGGGGGGACCAGGCATCACTATTGAAGCTGATAGCGCTCTGTCTCTCCTTTTTGAGTGAAGCATTATTCTATTCAAATCAACAACCACAATAACAACAGGCATGGCTCTAGCAGATAGTGGGAGTCTCCTTTTTCTTCCTCCTGAGCTGAATGAACATAAATAAAACAAGAGAATGGCAGATGAGAAACCAATATATGACTTTCACTTTTGATAAAGGCTACATCTGAGACCACAGATATGTGTGAGACACCAAAGACCTGTAAACACATTCTTGGAGGCGTAGCATGATGGATAATGTCTATAGGCAGCTGGCTCCTAAGAGAAGGAAAGAACTGAGATGAGCATGTTCTCTGCATTTGATAATCGCATATGTCACTGAATCTCCCCTGCTTAGAGAGACGGAGAGGAGGTTAGAATTGCCACCTCTCTTATGCTCCCTCCACCTGGAAGGAAACAACAAGAGTGTGGAGGAAATGTTCCCCCTTAACCTTCCCTGCTTTGCATTCTCCTACCTGTTGGGCTTCCTCACAAAGCTCAAGGTCAATGGGGGCACAACCATCTCCCTTGGTTAAGTTGGTCTGCTATCTTCAGGACAGTCCTGATCCCACCTTCACATAGCCACCATTCAACATTTTTAGGTCTCATTCTGGGACTGATGGTGGGCAAGATAGGCTTTGAACCAAAAGGTACAGAAGTGGTTAAAACATATATAAATTAAATAGACTCAAAGATCACTTTGTGTCTAACGTTGTCCCAACCAAATATATATCTAGTTCAACTGTGTCCCTCAAAGTTTCAGTGAGCTCATATAGGACTATTAAATAAGTCTCATAATAAAAACCAGCATAAGTCCTTTCTCTGTAAGGCAGGTATTAGTTTAATACTTTCCACAATAACGTGGAGATGTCCAAAATCTAAATTCAAATTTCTGCCCTTACAAAATTCCCTCAGAGAAATTAAAGATGTACATTAAAAAAATTAAGGCCTAAATTTATGTTCTATTGCCTTTGTGAGTTAAAAGCGTAAAGAAATT
Source organism: Otolemur garnettii (assembly GCF_000181295.1). NCBI lineage: Eukaryota > Metazoa > Chordata > Mammalia > Primates > Galagidae > Otolemur > Otolemur garnettii. The sequence goes on along the minus strand of NW_003852502.1, from coordinate 7,008,502 downwards.
ATAGTCCTTCCTCCTTTCTACTTCTGCTCAGGCTTGGCGAGAGGGTCTTGGTCCTTGTGCGCACACCTAGCCCAGTGTGCTGCTCTTGTGAATGGATAACATGGCTCAGGGCCTCAGAATCTCTGATGTCAGTTCTCTGCAAACCTTTTGAAGAGTCCAGAAAGTCAGCAGAGCCTCATAACATTAGACCCACACTCAACAACTCTAGTGAGTAACCTACGCGCAGTTATATTCCCAGAACCCACTGTGCAGTGTTGCCAAAGGTCAGGGAAGAAACCTGCTGAGATCTGATGGAGTCAGAGCAGATGAAACAAAACAAAGTGGTTACAGCCAAATGAATGAACCAACCAATGAACAAAGAGGTGGTTTTACTTTTATCAGGATGCCAATTAATGTCAGTTGTCCATGTCCAGACACCCTGATGAGTTAACTTTTCACTTAAAATCAACTGGGAGAAATTCCTCACCATTTGTGTTTAAGGAAAAATGCATCCTATTTCCATTTTCAGAGAGTGAAACTTGAAACACTGCTATTTGCTTGCAAAGTTTAGAAACTTGCATTTCTCCCACCCTCTCCTAGGTGGGATCCTTCTGGTCTCACATCCAGTGGTTCTTTCCACTATCTCTTCCTGTGGAATTGCTTAGGCCTGTAAACTCTGCCTCCTGGGGAAGGCTGCATTTTCATGTCTGACTACATTCAGAACTGACTTTGTAGTCAGGGTCTTCAGCAAGCTGGGCCTTAAGCAAAAATGAGGGAGGAATGGGGAGTGGTGCAAGGAGGGCTGGCTAGGACCTGGGGCTTCAGGCTTGAATCTGTCACTCCATGTGGGCGGGCTGAGCCTAATGAGCCCTCACAGGCAGGGCACAACTACAGAGCTTGACCTTGGACTTACAAATCTGAGGGAACTTGTGGTGGAAGGAGGTTAAGAGGTTGTGCCTTAGGCGTCCAACAGAAGCCAGGGAGCCACGAGGGTGGGCTGGGGTAAGGATTTAGCTAAGGTGGATGGATTCTTTCCTAGCGGTTGTGTTTCTCAGCCAAGTCTGCAAGGCAGATGAGTTCTCCCTGCACTGCTGAGCACTCTGCAAGGCTCTATATTTAAGTCTTCAGTGACAGGATAAGGTGACACAGCTTTGGACTGGCCTCACAGAATTTCATGTTGCATTTCCAAAGAAGCTGTAGCACGACCAGCCTCCCAGTTTGTCTGTATGTGTCCAGTCACCCATCAGAAAAGACTGCCAGGCGCTCAGGACAGAAGGAGCCAGGCTAGACAGGACGTCGTGCTGAGCCATTTGGACTTTACAAGGAAGGAATGTTTTTATTGTTATTTCTTTACTTATCATTGAGTTGGGGAATGTCACATGAATTGTGTAAACTTTTCTTTTTCCATAAAGGCGAATGTGGTATGTGGGTTGATTTGGAATGGTTAAGAGGGTTGATTTTGCGGTGTATGAGAAAATTTTTAGAGATTATTCCAGTAATCCAGACCAGAGAGGTGGCATAGACAAAGGGAATATTTCCAAGAATTGGAAAGAATAGGTGACAAGGCAAAGCGAGACAAAAATCCCATGAGCAGTCTTGGCTGCAAACTGCACACACAGGGAGGGACGCCTCCCTCTCCCTTCTCTCTGCCCTTATGGGGTTTGAAGGGAAGGGCACATCACCTGGGGGGGCCCCCAGGGGAAAATTTATTAGGTGACAATGAGTGGTTTTAACAATGTCATGGAAGAGAAGAGTCTTGGCGACTCTTGGCATGTCTTGAGTTATCCTGACAGCCAGGGTTGGAATGTGTGTCTGTTTTTCTCTCTCAGGTAGTTGAAGGATGCTGTCCTGCACTGAGGTAGGACTCATCCTGATGGTAGTTTTAGACATCTGGTACTAAGACAGTACCCTTGATGAATAGCTAACATTTTAAATAAAGGAAAATATTACATCAGAGGATTTTACTTATTTCTCAAAACCAAATGGCACCAAAGCCACTAGATGTGTCATTGTTAAAAAGTCTCCTGGACTCCAAGGAGCTGGGAGTAATGAAGAGAATTTTGTAATTTCTTCAAATTTTTAGGCCCTAATTTAAAGAACATTCCTCTGACAGACTCATCTCCTTGCGGCCTATAAAGGGCGAGAAATTACTTTCTAATCCAATGACTATTTGGCCTACAGGGTAATGATGTCCACCTGTTTTCTGCAAACACAGCTGCTTTCTTTCATTTCAGGGTTGCTGGGCATAAAGTGTCTCACCCACCATCAGCACTTGGCTTCTAGGGCCTGACTAGAATCCAGATTAACATAAATTCCCAGCGATCTCCTAATGAAATATAGCCTTATAATCCATAAGTGATGTAAAGTGCCTTGGCCTAAACTGGGCCATGCAATTCACCCCAGAAAAAATGGGGATGAGATGTTTTTGTCTTAGTGAATTTTCCCACTTCTGTCCCCAGGGCCATTTATAACCCATCACTGAGATATTTTAGTTAATAAAATGTTTTACTAAACTGCTAGTTAGAAGGGAAACATCTGGAAGAAAACAAGAGTCTGTTTTTGTATTTTTTAAAGGAAAAATGCCACTTGGTAGTTACCACAAAAATGGGCCTGAGGGAGAACTGAGCATTGCTTAATAGTGAAGCGCTGAGCCTGGTGCTGGACAAGACTGGAAAATGAAGCTCTAGGCCCTGCCAGTAGGAAATTTGCAATGTAGGTGGGGGATCCTTGCGGTTGGCCACTGGCTGGACCTTGAGGGCATGGTCCCCTCGTCAGGGGGCTGACCCCCATCTCTACCCAACAGGCTTCAGTGAAGACACTTCATGGGCGATGTGTTCTTAGTCACCCTCAAACTGAGGGAGACACTCGATGCCCAGCGATCCTGGAATGAAAGAAAACAGCTGTGTTTGCAGAAAACAGGTGGCCGTCATTACCAAACTAGCTGTTCAGGTGTTTGCGACTTTCTTTACTGAAGGGTCTGGGCAATTAAATATAAAAACAATTTAAACAAAGGAAGTGGAACGTAAAATAATGCACTTAGTAAGATTTTTCTCCAAAGTCCAAAGGACATGTAGTTAAGAAAGAAGCAGGCCCTTCTGTCTGGGAGGCTGCAGAGCTCAGGGCTCTCAGCAGGTCCAGAGCGGGGTTCCTCTCTCCACCTGCACGTCTCTTTGTGATGTGTACCGGTGAGGGAGCTGCGGTCTCATTTTTTTTGTTTTTGTTTTCACTATTACTCCTGTTAAGCCCAGCAAGGGCTCAAATATCTCCCAAGGTTAAGTTTTAATTCTTGGACACTGAATAGTCTCAATTCTTAGGGACAACAATACTGTTCTCTTGCCTCCTCATGCACCATTTTCTTGTTTTATAATTTTCACGCAAGGTTGTGCTCTATTTATCCCGATTTCCCTACCAGGAACTTTGTGGACTGTGGGAGCAAGAAAGGGTCTCCCGTCCCTTCTCTGTCTCTCCTTTGCACGTGTGAAGGGAGTCTGTAAGATGACAGTTCCAGCAAGGAGTTTCTTAGTCAAGGGGCTTATTCTTTTCTGGGAGGCAGAAAGAGGGAGGGCTACTAGTCCTATCCCATCATTTCACATCTTGCTGATAAGACTAAATATCTTCGTTATTTAATTAACACCTTTGGTTACTAATGAAATAGAACACTTTCCCCCTGGCTCGGCGCCTATAGCTCAACTGGCTAAGGCGCCAGCCACGTACACCTAAGGTGGCGGGTTCGAATCCCCAGCCCGGACCCGCCAGACAACAATGACGGCTGTAACCAAAAAATAGCCAGGCGTTGTGGCCGGCGCCTGTGGTCCCAGCTACTTGGGAGGCGGAGGCAGGAGACTCGCTTGAGCCCAGGAGTTGGAGGTTGCTGTGAGCTGTAATGCCACGGCACTCCACCCAGGGGGACAGCTTGAGGCTCTGTCTCAAAAAAAAAAAAAAAGAACACTTTCCCCCTACATTTATCTGCTAATTTGTATATCTTTAGAAAATTAATTGCTTGTTTGTATTCCTGCAGATAAATCACATTTTCTTTATTTCTTTGGGAGAGTTTAAGCACTGAGTTTGGTAGTGCATTCCACCCAAGCGAAATTAATGTTTTTTCTCCCCTCGTTTTATATAGTAACTATTGTGTTGTATACAATAGTTGTAGGACAGATAAAATCCTTCCAATTCTGTTTGTGGTAGAATGCATATCTTGATTGGAAGGAACAGGACGGGGGAGCTGTACTGAACAAGGAGTGTGATACCTTACTTGTTTATGGCTTAGCATGATCTTTTACACATAGGATCACATTTGGAACATAATGATGTGTTCCCTGAGCTCTTACACCAAATGGAATGGAGTTTCTTAGTGTGTCTCACACTGATTTGAACTCTGCCAGCTTGCTGTTGTTTTTATTTCATGCGACCCTGGACAGCTTGGCCTGGGTCCTTCTCTTCAGCTCATGGTGCTAACTCCGTGCCTCATTAATGCCCGTGATGAAGAGAAAGGAGCCCATTCCTTGACTCTGCTGTTCAGTTTGACTGATTCAGGATTGGGTTGGGATTCAATGGATCTTGATGGCAGGCACCGTTGCATCTTTAAGTATCATTTTTTTTTTCTTTTTAAAAACAAAACCTGCTTTATCGAAGTAGGATTGACAAATGATAAACCGCCCAGTTTAAAGTGTGCATGTTGATATAGGTACGTCTGTGAAAACACCATCACAGCGAAGATACTGAAATTTACCCTTCTACCTCTTTGTAGTCCCTCCCTCTTGCCGCTCTCCACAACCTCCTCACGTGCCCTGTTCCTGTCTCCAAGTAATCATTGATATTAATCTGTTTCCTGTTACTAAGACCAATTTGAATTTTATATAATTTTACATAGATGAAATCACTCAATAGATACTCTTTGTTTCATCTGGCTCTTCTCCTTCCTTTTCTTTCTTTTATTGTTGGGGATTCATCAAGGATATGGGATACCAGGTTACACTTATGGCATTTGTTAGGTAAAGCCCTCCTATAGTTGTGTCTGGACCCCCAAAGGTGTGTCACACACCAAGACCCCACCCCCCTTCCCTCTCTCTGCTCTTCCTTTGCCCTAACCCCACTTCCTCCTCTCTCTCTTTGCTGTCTCCCCCCCCCACGCCCCACCATGTACTAGGTCATTAATTGTCCTCATATCAAATTGGAGAACATAAGATTCATGCTCCTCCATTCTTGTGAAGCTTTACTAAGAATCATGTGTTCTACTTCCATCCACTTTAAGTATCATTTTTAATTGTGGCAAAATACACACAACATAAAATTTACTATCTTAACAATTTGTAAGTGTGCAATTCAGGGACATCAATGCAATCACATTGTCGTGCACTGTACCCAGCCATCCCTGCCCCATTTTCACCCCGTGGCAACCACCATCTACTTTCTGTCTCTATGAATTTGCCTACCCAGGTATCTCATATAGGTGGAATCCCTAAGTATCTGTCTTTTGGTGCCTGGCTTATTTTACTTAGACAACTGGCATTTTTAGGAGGGGCATTCTTGGCTGTGCGTGGGTTGTCTAACTGTCCCCTTCTATGGCATTTGGCTCCTTGGGTTGCCCTCGGCCACCAGATGCCTGTGGAAACATACCACATTGTGATGGTCAAACTGAAGGGGGATACTTTTCTCAGTTGAGGACTCAGCCTTTGGCCAAGTCTCCAAATAAAACCTCCGAGCCATCTGAAGTTGATTCTTTCAAAAGCAAATATGTATTTGAAATGTAAATAGCTTCTTATCCCAATCTGGGTAAATAAGGCCCAGATGCCACTCTCTTAGACCTGAGAAAACCAAGCCAAGTTTCATCAAAGGCTCCTTCAAAGTTCAGTTCCTCACCAGGCACTTGTAAACAAGTTTAGATGCTCTGGTTAAAGAGTGCGGTTAGCATTGGGGCCGTTAGGATCTAGAGCCCTTGACCTGTTCCAGAGGAAGCAGGTGGCAGCCATCCCCTCTTCTTCCACTCCCTCCCCAACCAATGGCTTTTGGTAGTTTACGCTTAATGTTCTTCATGTAAATACTATGGTGCCATGTTTATTTCTTATTGCATTTGCCATGTATTTATTTTAGTAGAAACACCAAAAATAGCTCAGATATGCTGTAAGTAGTGAGCTTGTCTTAAATGGTAGTGTAGAAGTTGGAGTACCCTTCCTGGAAGAAATAGGCACCCCACTAATGACTGGGCTTTCATGAGTTACAAAGAACAGGTCATCTTGAGGGTCATTATTGTCAAATGTAGTCATCAAGTAAATCTTTATTTTTTGAAAGGTGTTTTATATTATACTAGTAACAGAAGCATATAATGAAAATATAAAGACTAAATAAAATCATGAAGAGAAAGAATAAGGAGAAAGAAGGAAAAAAAGGTCGCACGTAATATCTCCATCTACATGGTTCACCTACTGGCTGATTGACTTTCAGTAATTTAATAAGGATGGATTTAAAAACCACAATTTTTGCCTATTTTCTACCTTTCATTTCAAAGGGAACATTCTTTCATTCATTTGTGCTAAACAGATTGATCATAAAATTATGAAGCTAACATTGAATTCAGTGATTGGTAGATCCACCTCCCTCATTTTATAATGAAACTCTCTGGGGGCGGTTAAATGTTTTACTGATGGCCACACTACTCTCCATATCTATGTTTGGAAACTCTTCAATTCCTGCAGTTGATAATTTCAATGATACTTTAAGGTAAGTTTGGAAAATGATAAGATCCATCTAGGAAGGCCTGTTGCAGCTATGTTAGGATGCGTGTGTGGCATTTGCTAGTCTTTGTGGCTCTGTCTTTCTGCCTCTGAGATTTCATTCTTCTTTTTCCTGGTAGGTCTTACCATGCATTTCTCCCCATCTACCTTTAGCAACAGCTTTTAAAAGTTATCTGATGTTATGCCAACTCTGAAAGTATGCCACCTGGAGAGATACTTTGCAGTAAATGATACTTCATTCTGGTGGAAAGAAATAACGTGGAACAAGAAGGCTGAGTCTGCTTTTACACCCGGCAAGTCACTGGATTTCTCAGAGCCTCAGTTTCTTTTCCTGTAAAATGGGGAGAGTAATGACCACCTAAAAGTTTCTATAAGGACGAATGAGAGTACTTTGTACACGGGTGCTAGTGTGAATATAGAATGCCTAATCTTTGAAGTTATGCAGACATATTATATGCAACTCTGATTTTTGAAGAAGGAAGGCAAAACTGAAAATCACATGGTCAAAATTATGTATCCAGATTAATAAAGGTAGAGATGTTTCTTTTTCAGCAACTCCTTTTAATGTGAATTAACCACGTGGCTGGTCTCTGCTACACGGTTAACATGTATGTTCTTGAGAAACCTCTGCTGGGATTTGTGCATTGTCTCACTATTCAGACTGTACATCTCTGGAGAGCCTGACCTATCACTTATGCTTCCAATGTCTTCCTTATAGCACACCACGTGGATGTGCTGGGTTCATCCCCATCTGCAGTGGGGTGTCCAGGGAATAGTTTGAAGGGCATTGCTGTATCACAGTGTTGCTTTGCTTGCAGGGCTGGGTGGGTGGTGGAAAGTAGAAGAAGATAATGGGTGATCTGGGGATGCAGATTAGGCATCATTGGAGGGAAAAGAGCAAACAAAAGATGGAAAGAAGGTCTTTAATTTCCCAGGACAAATTTCACCTGGTCAAAGAATTTGCCTCATGTTTAGCAATTTAGGGAAGAGTACTTGAAGAGGCAGGCGTGGGTGCCACCTTGCAGGCCGAACCCTGCCCTGCCCCCTCTGCTGGATTGCCCCGCCTGCCTTCAACTTGTCATTCAGATCTGGCTCGAGTATCATTTCTCTGAAACGCTCTCCTTACCCACCCAGTCTGAGGTTATCCTGTCTTCTCCCTCGCCAGATCCTGTTACATCATCATTTGAGGAAATGAACTTTCATCTTTCTTATGTTTTTAAATATTTATGAGTGTTAAGGTGAATTTTTGTTGCATTGCTGATTCATTTCTCTGCGGTCCTTGTTATTGATTGAAATGATGCTCAATGTATAAATTGCCCTTTTCATTTCTTGTTTTCCTCCGAAGATCATAAGTTCTAACGTTTCTATCTTAATCGTCTCTTAGATGTTGCTCTGAGAACAGTGCCTGCTGCTCAAAAGTGGTGGTTGAATAAGCAACTAAATTACATGTAATCATAATTAGCTATGAGGAGACATCCAGTTATTTTGTTGACTTGAAATTTTATTGTCAAATGTTTCTTTAAAATTTTGCTATTTGACTAGTTGTATTTCAAATTGTATATAAACCCAGCACATTGTACCCCACGAATGCATTAATGTACACAGCTATGATTTAATAAAAAAATAAAAATTCTGCTGTTTGGATAAGGGCTGGAACTCCTTAAATATAATCCTTTCGTAGAAAGATGCAACTTGAGCTGTAATTATAGTATCTATTATGTTACCTGTGAATGGCACAACAGGGGCTGGGCACGACAAATGAAGACGGGGGAAAACCTGATATAATGTTGGGGACTGAACAGGGATGGCGTAAGGCTCCCTTCATCTCGATTCTCTGAACTGTCAGTTGACAGGTTACGGGGTTGATGCTCTCAAGGGTCCTTTGTAATTCTGTGAGCTTTCTGTAAGAGAATATATAAACATGTCAGTTTATATGAGCAAAGAGTTTTATTAGTGTATATAAACTGACGTGTTCAAACATTTCTTTAGAAGAATATGGGGCATCTTTTTAAGCCCTTGTGAAGCATGTTCTTTGATGAACTGATTATGATTCAATCTTGTAGGAAGAGCTTAGCGGGAATATGAGGTAGGAAATAATTGCCAACAGCTTTCATTGTTGAACAGACAGCCGTCTAGTCTGCAGGAATTTTCCTTTCCTTTAGACGCTAGTTGATGACCTCAGTTGGCTAGTCCGAGCATACTGTGAAATCTGTAGCCAAACTTGAAGATTTTTTTTTAACCATTAGTTTTAATCAGAACTCACACCCCCGACTCAAAGAATTAATTGCTGCTGTTTTCCTTTCCAGCCTCAGGGTATTGATTTTAGTCTTATCTGATTGTTTTCTCTGCACTAGGCTTGGTATGTGTGCTAACAGGAGCATTTGAAGTAGAAGCTGATAAAAGGCCAGTGCTTCATTTATAGAGGCAGGCAATCGGGACCTCTTACCTGTGGCCCTTTTAAAATCCATTATGAATAAGTAAATAAATAAGGTGACGGTAATGCTTAATGAATGGAGTAGCTGAAAAGCATTTCTCGTGCCATCCTTGTGGGCTGTGACAGCAGCATGCCAAATGATAATGGTGATGTTTAATGTAGATAGAGGGTCTCTGAGCAGGTGTAATTCACTTTCAACAGAAGCTAGAACCTTCTGACTTTTCTCTGGAACCTGTTACATCATCATTTGAGGAAATGAACTTTCATCTTTCTTATGTTTTTCAATATTTATGAGTGTTAAGGTGAATTTTCTCCAAATAAATGAGGAAAAGATGGCTTGTGTAATATAAATCTCAGGCAGGAAATCTTGATTAGTTGCCATTTGTTCCTGATGTGCTGATAAAGCTATAGATACCATCAATGATTTTATAAGGACACTTGAATGTGTTCTGATTTTTCAAATGAGAACATGATAGCTTTAGTGAGATATCTTTAAAAAAATTATCTTAAAAAATACTTCTATGCATCATAATCAGAAAAGCAACATAGCAGAGTGTAAAGAATTCTAACCAGTGGTCAGAGCACCTGGGTTCCCATCCTGCACCTTACTTATTTATAAAATGCCCCGATTTGGACTTCTTCCTTGCCATATAGTCCTGTGGATTTTAAGATTGATATATAATTATATTGATCTCTGAGAACAATGAATTTGGGGAAATCAGAATGAGATTAAATGATTTTATGATCGTTATTGATTCTCCTTATTAAAATTTTTTTAATTCTTGCCCCATTCTCTTTCTGAAAGGGAATAAAAAACTCACTGCAAGTTTTAGGGAAAACCATTTTCATCTACTCAGATCAGAGATATAGTTGATTCTTCCTGTGAAGGACGATTCTGGCTAGAAACCTCACTCAACTGAAGATTATCCTTCTCTTGGCCTCCAACTGAAAGGCAGAAAGAAAAGAATAAGTTAGAAAATCCTGAGATGTGCTTGGTCTGACAGCTGCAAACCTTGGTGCCATCTGGATTCTGCTGTGGAGTTTGGAGTCCGTGCCAGGAGCCCACTCTCTCTGGTTTGGGGTGCGTGTGTGTATGTCTTTGTTTAGGGGGGGCATTTTTATCTGCCTGGCAGGATAGATTCATCTTTATTAAAGAATCAGTCTCATTATTTTTTAAAAATAATAATTCTTAAAAAAAAGAGCAAGGATCAAGACTTTTTCCCCAAGAGTTATGGTTTTGTGTCAGCCCTCAGGCACTGTTGCATACCAAGACACGTGACCCAGAATGCGGTCTGCTAGTTAGTCTAAATACGTGCTGTCCTTTTTCCCCTGGCTCCTGGGAAGGGATTTATACTGCTTCTGATGTCAAGGAATGACTTAGAAAATGCCTTCTCTAGTCCTTGACAACTAGCTTTACTCAGACAGTACTAGGAAGAAAAATAAAATAGTCAGTCCTGGCATTTAAGTGCTTTCTGGACCCAACCAGAATTTCTGGTGGAAGTTGATGAATGTGAGTTAGGGTTTTCTTACTTCTGGAATGTGAGCAGGGTCAGTCTGCAGCACAGTCAGCACGGCTGCTGCTCTGGGGACTTAGTAAGGCCTGCTGACCCCTCTCAGCATTCTGAGTTTCTGGGAACAAAGCCTGCACCTCTCAAACGTCCTTCCGCATTTCATCCCCTGGATGTTACCCCATCATACAATGAATACAATTGGGATGAGTGGAATGAGTGCAGTAAGGTGATCCTTCCATGCACACACACGAGCTGTATGTTGTCCTTGTACGTAACACAATGCCTTACGTTAGTTATTGTCCTTATCCAGAAATTCACATGTGATGAGAAGATATTTCTTGTACAGGGTCATTTCAATGCTCATCAAATTATGGCAATATAGTTGTATAATTTGCTTATAGACAGGAATCACTACTGATATTTTCATTATTTTGCTGGTGTTCTCCTCGGATGAGTAAAACATAATCAGTTAATAAAAGCTCTTGTGGGGTCTCTAACATTTCTAGGGTACTGTTTCCCCCATATTGGTTTAGTTTCTTCTGTCAGCTCTACCTGTGTTCGTAAGTGACAGGAGCCTGTATTTTCTTTTATTGCACTGTCCTTACATAGTTTGGGGGAAACACGGCCTGACCGAATAGACTTACCTTCTTTTACTGTTTTTTGGAATGACCAGTATTAATGTTGAATTGAATGATTTCTTACAAGTTTGATACAATTCACATATAAAACTATTCAGGCTTGTTTTCTCTTTCTCTTTTTCTGGGGGAGGGACGGCTTTACCGTCTTTAATGCTTATTGTTTTATTTAAGTTTTCTATTTCTTCTTGCATCGACTTTGGCATTTTAAAATTTTCTAGAAATTTAACCTTTTAATATAGGGTTTCAAATTTATTCCTACATACTTGTTCATAAATATATCATTCTTTAAATCTCCAAAGTTTCTATAGCCAGTCACCATTTTTTAATTCTGCATTTTATTTGCCTCTTATTTCTATTTTTCTTGAATTTGCTAAAAATTTATTAATCTGTTCAAAGAATCATCTCTTGGTTTTATTACTTTTCTCATTTAGTATTTGTTCTCTATTTTACTCATTTTTCTCACTG
>NW_003852502.1:6961923-6995779 GCF_000181295.1 Otolemur garnettii | reverse complement strand
TAAAATTGTTGATTCACTTATTTCTATTTACTTTATCCTCATTTGTTGATTGATGTATTCCTCAATTGTTCCTGGTTTAATTTATTTCATTTTTTGAGCCAGAGTTTCACTATGCTGCCCTTGGTGGAGTGCTATAGCATCACAGCTCACAGCAGCCTCAAACTCTCGGGCTTAAGTGATTCTTTTGCCTCAGCCTCCCAAGTAGCTGGGACTATAGGCCCCTGCACAACACCTGACTATTTTGTTGTTGTAGTTGTCATCATTGTTTGGCAGGTCTAGGCAGGGTTCCAACCCACCACCTCAGGTGTATGTGGCTGGTGTCTTAGCTGCTGAGCTACAGGCACCAAACTAATTGTTCCTGTATAGTTTTTACCTAACATTTAAAAATTTTAGGTATTATGATTACCATCCTATTTTTCTTTTTCTTTTTGTTTGAATTTTTTATCTGTAATTGGAACATAATTATACATATTTATGACATACAATGTTATGTTTCAGTGTATATATGCAGAGTATAATGATCAAATCAGAATAAATATCATAACCGTCACTTTAAATGTTTATCATTTCTTTATGATGACAACATTTGAAATCTCTTTTTAGATATCTTGCAGTACATAGTATATTGCTATTTGCTGTAGTCACCAGACTGTATAATAGGCCATCAGCACTTCTTCTCATTTGACTGTAACTTTGTACCCATTGACCAAACTCTTCCAGTTCCCAGCTTCCTGTTACCCCCAGCTGCTACCCCCGGTAATCAGTTTTCTACTCTTCAATTTCTATGAAATCTATCTTTTTAGATTCTAGATTTGAGTGAGATTATATGGTGTTTATCTTTTTGTGTCTGGTTTATTTCATTGGGCATACTGACCCCCAGGGTCATACATTGCTACAAATGACAAGATTTCATTATTTTATGGCTGAATAGTATTCCCTTGTGTGGGGTATATATATATATATATATTTTTTTTTTTTTCTTTATTCATTCATCTGTAGATGGGTATTTAGGTTGATTCCATTTCTTAGATACTGTGAATTGTGTTGCAATAATCATGGATGTATAAATGTCTCTTTGGTATACTAATTTCATTTCCTTTGGATATATAGCCAGCAGTGAGATTGCTAAAATATATGGTAGTTCTATTTTTAATTTTTTGAGGACCTTCTAACCAATAGTATATATAATCATTTCCTTCTCTCCAGGTCCTTGTGAACATTATTATTTTGTTTTTGTTTTGTTGGTAATAGCCATTCTAACCGGGGTGAAGTGATATCTCATTATAATTATGATTTGCATTACTCTGATAATTAGTGATGCTGAGAATTTTTTCATGTGTCTGTTGGCAGTTAGTAATGTCTTATTTTGAGAGTTGTCTATTAAGGTCTTTAGTATATACATGTATATACTTATTTATTTATTTGGCATTGAGTTGTTTGAGTTCCTTCTATATTCTGTATATTTACCCCATGGCAAATGCATAGTTTGCAAATTCCCTCATTCTGTGGGTTGTCTCTTCACTGTATTGATTATTTCCTTTGCTGTGAAGAGTTTCAGTTTGGTGCAATCCTCTTTGTCTATTTTTGCTTTTCTTGCTGTGCTTTTCCGGTCTTTGCCAAAACCAATGTCATGGAGCTTTCCTCCTGTTCCCCTCTAGTAGACTCATAGTGGCAGGTCTCCATTTATGCCTTTAATCCATTTAGAGTTAGTTTTTGTATATGATGAGAGATGCAGGTTCAATTTCCTTCTTCTACAAGTCCTATTTCTCAGCACTGTTTATTAAATATACTGTTCTTTCCTCAATGTGTGTTCGTGGCACCTTTGTTGAAAATCAAATTGCTGTGAATGCATCCATCTATTTCTGGGTTCTGTATTCTGTTCCATTGGTTTATGTGTCTGCTTTTGTGCCAGTACCATGCTGTTTTGATTTCTGTAGATTTGTTTTAGACCCAGCCTTCTATTATCTCAATTCACTCTGTTCTTTATTTTGAGTATTTTATTTTTGTATCTAATGTTTCTACTGGGCTTTGTTTTCTTATAATTTCTTGTCTTTATTTCATGTGATTTCTCTCTTATCTTCTAAATAATACCTATCAGATTTAATTTAAAATCTTGATTTGTCTTTTCTAATAATTTGTCTTATCTGATAATTGATTTGTCTTTTATAATAATTTCAAATGGTATATGTTTTTCAGTTTGTTTACTTTTTTAAAAATCAAAGTTACATTCCTCAGATACCTTGTTTGTTCTTAGAGCCTGTGAGTTCAAGTTCCACTGTGATTATTATACATTCTCTGTAGCAATGTGTAATGGGTTAGCTCCTAGCCAGTATCATCAAATTAGGAAGACACAGATCGCTGATCTTGAACCCCCTGGGGAGAAGCATCACTGGAGGAGATAGTTACCTGATCCACAGCCCTGGGGTTTGAAGAGTTGAGAGAGAGTGGTCAGTGAGTATATTTTCCAAACTTTTTATCCCAGATGGGCTTATGCATTGCTTCTGATATTTCCTCTTTGTGATCATAAGTGGCCCAGGCTATTGCTACTGGACCTCTGAGTCAGGAAATGAGTATCCCAAGACAAAACAGGATGAGGCAAGAACAGACTTTTACAAAGCTTTCCTTCAGCCCATTCTCCAACTGCTGGCTCCTGAGACATACATGGCTCCTGGCTTCAGCTGCCCTACGCCCACACAAACCAGTCATGGCAAGCTTTAGCCTCTGGGGTTTTCTTATCTTTTTATTTGTTATTAATTACTGCAATCTGTGTCTCCTTCTAACATCTATAGTTTTTCTAGAGTTGATTTTGGGAGAGAGAGCCAGCAGTCTGTCCTAGATTAACTCTTGGCAAAAAGTTAATCTGTCTTACAATTGCTCCTTCCATAGCCCTGCCTTCATGAAAACCTATTCAAAGAGTACAAAGCAAACGTTTGAGACCTAATTTAAGAATCTTATTTGTTTTCATTCAGTGAAAGTAAATTATTTAGGCAGTTAGAGACCCTAATGCATACTCCTAGTAGGAACAAGATGCCCTAATTGGTCAATGATATTTAGTAGCAAAACTTTCCTTGTTCTTTACTTTTTTTCCCAACAGACATCTAGAAAAAAAACCTTTTAAAATGGGTGAAAGTGAAGCAGCTCAGTTGGAAAGGTGCTGCTCTGGGTCCCCAGCTCATCGACTTCATGGTGTCGCACATGGGTTGGCTCCACGGCTTTGCTGCAGAACTGCAGGCTTCCATCAATTAGGAAATCAGCTCTTTTAGTCTTTAGAATATCTTTATTTAAGATTTACTAGTGTTGAATTAAATAAGCAGGAGGCCATTGGCCTGATGCTGTGCTTTGTGTTCATACATAGCAAACTGCAACCTAACTTGGTATGTGAATAAACCTAAGTCTAATTTAAGAGTAACAAACAGCTAGTTCTCAGCCAATCAAAAATAACAGAGCTTCAGCCAATCATAGGCAGCCAACTGATCAGATCATGCTCAAAGAAAGCAAATGCCTTGTCATACCATACTCCAATAAGGCAAATGCCTGTCTGTAACCAAACAGATGATATTATATACTTTGTTTCCATGTTTGGCCTATATAAGCTCACTGTTCCCAGTGCTGGACAGAGCTCTCCCAACCTCCTCTGATTCTGAGTGGTGCCCAATTCATGTATCCTTCTTTGCTCTAATACTCTTGTTAAATCTCACTTGTGTAAAGTTTTTATTTTATTTATTTAGATATATTTATTATTAAAACATATTTATTATTTGAATATGTTTATTATTATTTCAATCTGTCATCCTGGCTAGAGTACAGTGGTATCATCAGGGCTCACTGTAGTCTCCAACTCCTGGGCTCCAGCAATTCTCCTGCCTCAGCCTCTAGAGTCACTGCAACCACAGGTGCACACCACTGTGCCTGGTTAATTTTTTTTATTTTTTATTTTTAGTAGAGATGGGGTCTTGCTCTTGCTCAGGCTAGTCTCAAACTCTTGGTTTCAGGTGATTCCCCTACCTCAACCTCCAAGAATGTTAGGATTATAGGCATGAACCACCACTTAAAATTTTTAAATTAAAATTTAACCATCATTTAAAATTTTTCTTTTAATACTAGTTATTTGCCACACTCTGCATCATATTTTGACTTCTCTCTTTCTATGACTTCCTCAAATAAAATAATTAGGGATAATTACTCAGTATACATTATATTAATTCTCATTAGTGACAATTACTCAGCATACATTATATTAATAATAAAGTTATTCATATTCTTTGTTAATAAAAACCTATTACTTTTATTACTTAAGTTATTCTAATGTTGGAAATAAATGAACATAAAATAAAATTTGTAGATTTTAACACAATCTGTTAACAGATTGTGTTA
The DNA here is from genome assembly GCF_000181295.1 of Otolemur garnettii. NCBI lineage: Eukaryota > Metazoa > Chordata > Mammalia > Primates > Galagidae > Otolemur > Otolemur garnettii. The sequence goes on along the minus strand of NW_003852502.1, from coordinate 6,991,405 downwards.
TGAAGTACATTTATGGGAATATAACTGTTTAAGAAAAACAGGTTTTAAGATTGTTTTTCCTTTGCAATTACTAAATACACTTAAAAATAATACTTTCATTGCTTTAAGTCCACATAGCTATCAAGAAATGGAAATATTTCTTTGGCATATATTACATTTGGTTTTACTTATTACTAGATTTTTATATATTCATTATGGAAAATTATGATTACAATGTGTTTGTAGAAACACAAAAGAGAGAAGGAAGGAAGAAAGGAAAGAAGGAGAAAAGACAAGTTATGGTTAATTCCACCAACCACTGTTAACATTTTGGCCTATAGCTTTGCTGTTCTCTCTCCCTTTCCCCTTGTGAACATACATTTTATTTTAGGATTATATTATTTTCTATTTAGGTTTTTAACATTTAGCATATAATCAGTATCTTTCCATTTCATGATTTATTCTTTCAAAATAAACTTTCCTGTTCTTGGGTACTTAGGATGGCTCAAGGACCCCATTAGTGAGTAGTTTAGTACATTACTTAAGATGCTTTCAGTGGCAAGCACCAGAAAACTCTTGATGTATGGGAATGTCTTCCATTGATATAGACAAATGAGGATCTGGGAATGGGGTTACCTTTACTTGACTCACAGCAAATCATATTTGTAAGGAAGAAGGAAAAATGAGCTTTGGTTAGGTATCCAACACTGCTACAGCAGAATTTACACTACATTATTAGCTCCCAGGGAATGTGCCAATATGCTTGCAATAGCATGATGGATGTAGAGTAGGATGTAGAGTAGGCTTTATTAGATCTTCTCTGATAAGAGGAGCAGCTTAGGAGAGAAACACTTTGTGCCTACTTCCCTCCTTCTTACTTGGAATGCTGAGCTCATGATGCTCAGAGCTTTTGCCACTTCCTCTTGTCCACCCCCACCCCTGTGGTCATGAGTGAAGGCACTACTATGCTGAGGATGGCAGATGGGAAGAATGGGATGGGGCAGAGTCTTAGTCAACATTGAATCCACCATGGGACCACCTACTTCTGGACTTTTTGTTATATAAGCAGCAAATGTCCTCATGGTTTAGACCACCATTCTGTTATCTACAGAGAAATATATCATAGATGAGACAAAGTCTATCTAATAAGTAAATTAAAGCATGTCATCTCTCATTCCCTTCTTGATTTTAAATGCTTACAAATACTAAATAAAACATCAGCTAATCATTATAAATCCAAATGTACAAATGAATATTTTTTCACTATATTTTCATTTCTTTTCCAAATACCCAAAGTGGTATAGATATTTTTGTGGAAGACTACTTTGGGCTAATGTTCTAGAACCTCTGTGGCAGAATGATGCACGTCAGAATGGTGTTCCGAAACCTAGTTTTTGTCACACAACAATTGTTGATTTGGACAAAATACAATGTTCAAACACATAAAAAAGCATACCAGTTTGTGTCACAATTTTTTAATAATAGAAATTGTATTTTTACCTGACACATTTTCTTAATTTGGGGTGTGTATCTTTATGTTTGTCCTCCCTCTGATGTGAGATATTTGTTTCAAAGTCCATACTACAAGTCACTGGTTTTAAGTTCTAGAATTAGCAAGCCTCCACTCCCCAAATTTTGTGAATGTTGAGGTCTTTGGTAGGACGAAAGGGGCTGAAATCTAGAAAGTGGACATTTTAACTAGAAGACTAATAAGTCTGATGAGTTCAGAATTTTAGTGGATTTCATGGAAGAAGAGACAGTATAGATACTCATTGTACATAATTAATATTTATTCCTGGATATAATAAAGCATATGATCGATAGTATATGTAAGCTTAAAGCATTGTTTCCTATCATTCTTACCTGTTTTTATATCACTCCAGATGTTTTTAGTTTCAAGATGATTTGCTTTCTTCCTGAATTTAAATTTATGCAAAAACTAAAATTTAGATTTTTGGAACTAAAAAAAATTTTTTTAAGTTGTATTACTTGACAGTGACAGAACCTGTAGCCTCTGAAAATATCCCCCCCCCCCCATTATGTTCTGGACAAAGAACAGCAAAGAGAGCACCAGCCTGATGATAGCTAGGACAACCAAAATACTTTAGTTTCTAGACACATTTTGAATACTTCCCTGCTGCTGAATTTATGGCTTATAATGCCATATTCATACTGTTCATACTTGTAAAGTATTACCAAGGACATGAAAGTGTCCAGGATATATGAAGCAGAAACTCTGATGTTGTAGGTGCATTCTGAGATGACCCTCAATGACCCTTACCCTTGTATTAATACAGTCCCTCTCCTTTGACAGTGAGTGGAATCCGTGACTATGTTTATGCTATATTCTTTGACAAAAAGAGATTATACTGGGCAAACCTAACTTAATTGTGTGAGTCCTTTAAAGCAGAATTTTCTTTGGCTGGTTGTGGAAGAGGAAGTCAGGAAGACTGGGTGGTGGGATAAAAGTGAACTTCTATATTGTGAATTGATTATGGTGGCCACTTGTCAAAGAACTTTGGGTGGCCTCTATACCCTGAGAATGATCCCTGGCTGACAGCTATCAGGAAAATGGGGACCTCAGCTCTACAACCACCATGAAGCAAATTCTGCCAACAACTAACAAGCTTAGAAGAGGGTCCTGTGCTGAGGTGAGAAGAGCAGCTCTCACTGACACCTTGATTTCAACCTGGAAGACGCGAGCAGAGAACACAGGATTCCTGACCTACAGAAACTGTGAAGCAAGAAATTTGTGTTGTTTTAAGCCACTCAAATTGTGATTTGTTATGCAGCAATAGAAAGCTAATACAAATGGGAACGGGGAAGTCATAGCAAAAGGGTGATGATAGCTCTGCACTTGACCCCCTCTGATGCACTGTCCTCACACGGTTCATTTCGGTGATGTCGGTTATTATACGCTAGATGTCTGTATCCTGTGACCAAGCATAAAATCACAGGTTTAGAAAGCTGTTTTGAGTTCTCTGTTGTGTTTGGAACCTCATCAAATATTTGCAATTAAAGATAATTAACAAGATGGTTATTTAGGTGCAGAGCAAAAGGAAAGGCATTCCATACCTTTTCTTGCCATTCTCTTCATGACGTTTCCAAATTTGTAGAGGGAGAAAGTAAAAATGGAGAACCTAGATGTTTCATTGCTATGTGATAAAGGGTGGTAACAAACTCAGTTGTTCTCACAAGCAAGAGAACTTATGGTATATAATGTTACCATAAGTACCAATGGTACCAATGTTACCTCTCTTAGGGAGAGGCCAAAGTTAATAACTTGCAATATAATTCTGTATAAATAGGCTGAGAAAGAATAATTTACCAAGTAAAAGACTAGAGGTCTTGGGAAAGCCTTCCATATAGCAGATCTAAGAATTTTATGAGAAAGTTCTAGAATCCTGTCATTACAAGTTAAATTATGTCTCCCACGCAACTATGTTGAAGTTCTAACCCCCAGTACCTAAAAATGTGACCTCATTTGGAAACAGAACTATTGCAAATAATTCTGCTAGATATAGAATTAATGCTATCCATGTATGATGCACATCTTTATCTTTCCCTTAAAAAATTGCACAAAAAATTATTTAGTATATGTGGCAAAACATGGTAGTTAAGATGAGATTACGCTGGAGTAGGGTAGCCTCTAATCCAGTGTGACTGATGTCCTTATGAGAAGGTGACTATATGAGGGGGACAGAGTCATACAAGATGAAAACCAGGTGAAGGTGGAGGATTGGAGTGGTGCAGCTATAAGCCACAAAACCCCAAAGATTCCCATCAAACTAGCAGAAGCAAGGAAGGGGCAAGAAAGTGTTCCCTTACAGGTTTCAGAGTTCTGGCTGCAGAACAGTGAGACAATAAATTTGTTTTGACCCACCCACTTTGAGGTGTCTTGTTACAGCAGTCCTAGGAAACCAATATAACTGGTAAGGCATTTACTGGATCAACCATGTCTGTCCCACTGCATCTGGCTCTAGGTGATATGAAGGTATTTGAACAGGAGGTCAGCCACCCCACAGGGCTCAGCAAATTGCTAACAGCAAAGGGAAAGGTGGGACAGAGTTATCTCTTGGAAATGTTTCTCCCCCCCTTTTCTGACAATTCTTTCAGTTTCAGGAGATTGTGATCCTAATGAACAGTTCAGTTCTTTATCAAGGGATTCATTTAAGACCCTTTAAGTTGGGTCTTTGGGTCACAAAATGCTAGATCTTTTCCCATGTATTTACATATCAAGTAGAAAAGTTTACCACCTTAAAATTTTTAATTACTCCATTTTCTTGAGGGAATTTTCTTTCTCGAGAGTAATTTTTTAAAGAAGTAATTGTTGAGAGTAAGTTTTAACTACCGACATTTGCTGATGCATTGAACAATGTCATTCAAAGTGTGTTTTGTGGACTGTCAAAAGATACTATTTGATGAAAGGTTTCTGAGGCCAAACTCATTTAGGAAGTGATGAATTAAACAAAACTAAACACGTTTCTCCCTCCCTTCTTTCTTTTTTTTTGTTTTATAAATTATTTTATTATATCAACCTTGTTCCATCAATTTTATCAAGTAACAATTTTTTTTTTTGAATGGTAACTATGTACATTAATGCACTTCTGGGGTACAGTGTGGGGTTTTCACATGCAATCTAAAGTACTTCCATCAAACTGGTCAACAGAGCCTTCATGTCATTTTCTCAGTTATTGTTTTAAAACGTTCACATTCTACTCTTAGAAAGATTCACTTGTACCCCTGTAAGATAAACCTCAGAAGTGATCCCTCCAAACCCCCTCCCTCCACCCATTCTCCCCCTCCCTTCTTTCTTTATAAGGTTTCTGATGGCCTTCATCATGTTCATTTGTATTGGGAATTTCTAAGGAATAAAATAGAAATAGGAAGAGATTTACAGATCTCATGAAGTTATTTTCATACACACACTTTTTATTTTGGGGGAAACATCTTGCGGATCAATGTTTCCCAAAATATACTTTGAAAATTGATAGTAGCAGCATAGGATTTTTAGAGCTGAAATACAATTTGGAGGTGATTTATCCCAATCTTGAGATTGGAAGTTATCCACCATCACACAAATAGTTAAAGGCACAGCAGAAATGCAAAGCCCAGGCCTACCTTTAAATGTAACTTACCACTTAAAAAAGAGCTTTAAAAATCATACAAATCAATCATATCAAAACACAGGAATTAAGCCTGGGATTTAACATTTTAATTAAATGTAAAACCAAAGCTCTATCTTTCTGTTATCTGAATAAGATTCTCTAGAATTGTTAGAATTTCCTTTTTGATCAGAACTGTGCCTGCTTTTCATGAGAGGAAAGTGTTACCATTAAATTTTGGCATTGCCTGTTCATGCAGAAGGCAGTTCAGAAACAGATGGAGACCAGGAGGTCTGCGCACAGGAGTGAGGAGCGTGGGGGTGAGGGAGACAGAGACAGAGCCATCCAAATGAATGATAAAGGAATAGCTGAGTCAAAGCTGAGTTTTCCCAGGATCTGTCTGAAATTGGAAATTATTAGCATTCCTAATTTCCTCTGAAGTTCCCCCAGAGGTTTCGACTTGCCTTTGCACAGACTGGAGAGGCAATGGCAAGGGGCCTCGTTCCATCATCAGTCTCGGGGAGCTCTCGCATCTCCGGCCCTCATGCTCTGTGTGCCTGCCAGCAAGTTGATAACTCCAAGAAGCTGATCTCATCTTTAGCACTTGGGGAAAGTATGTGTCCTAGGGCTGGGAAAATCTTTGTTAGCTCATGCTATTGAGCAACTTTGAAGATAACTGTGACAGTCTCCTCAAATCATTTTCCATGCGTTTTCCTTACCTGATATGAGTATGCAAAATACAAGGATTAAATAGACCTTTGGAGAGGTCTGGGATCTAGTCCAGGAGCCCATAACCATAAGTCTTATAGACCTTTTGAAGGGCTACAGATGAAGTTCAAAGGTTCTGAAAGTCCCTGAAATGGCACCCAAAATTTGTGGACAAGTCTGTTCTTCTGGGAGAAGAGTTCACAACTTCATTAGAATCTAAAAAGGGTTGATATCCCCCAAAAGTTTAAAAGTCACTATCCTAAATTTTCCAGCTTGCACATTTGAGGAATTGTGTCTTGGAGAAGCTTAAATAATGAATGACATTAATATAGTGGCAGTTAGTCCTGTAGGACTCTTCTAATCCAATTAAAATTAATCATCTAGCACTGAATGAGCAACTTCTAAAGAAACATTTCTCTATACTGGGGCCTTCAAATTTCATTTTGTTTTTCTTTAAATTGTTTTAGACACAGAATGTCACTCTGTCACCCAGGCTGGAGTGCAGTGGCACCCTCATAGCTCACTGCAGCATTGAAATCCTGGGTTCCAGCGAGGCTCCAGAGTAGTAGGACTACAGATGTGTGCCACCATGCCTGGCTAATTTTTTATTTTTTGTGAATATGAAGTCTTGCTATATGCAAGACTTATTTCAAGTTCCTGGCATCAAGTGATTCTACAGCAATGGCCTCCTAAATCACTGGGATTATAAGCGTGAGACCCCAGGCTTGACCTGGCCCTCAAATTCTGCGGAGAACCTGAATTCCATATGGGGCTAGCTATCCCAAAATGAGGCTCTGAGAATTGTCTGTGAGTCATTCAGAAGTAAGAGGACAGAGTTACTCCCTTTGCTATGTTTTTGCACATGATTTCTCATGCACCCTTCTGGCAAGCATCTCTTTTCCAAGTTACTTACAAGTAACTGCAATGAGAGAAAGAAATTGAACGGAAGCCTGTTTTGTGCATGGCTTAGCTTCTGTGTCAGCCAGACTCTGGCTAGGAAACAGCATAATCATCCTAGGCTTTTCAGCAGAGAGAATTTAATAAAGGGAGTTGATCAAATTGTGATGAGCAAGAGCTCAGCAGCCAAACAGTGTGGTGAAGCCGCCCACAGAGAACAGCAGCACCCTGCTCCCTCCATCATGTCTCATATCATCCAATCCCAGAAGGTTCATTCTCATTTTCTCCTTTTTCATTTTCTGTGATTGTCTTCTCCAGCATAATAATAATAATTATTACTTTTTGCAGTTTTTGGCTGGGGCTGGGTTTGAACCCGCCACCTTTGGTATATGGGACCAGCACCCTACTCCTTTGAGCCACAGGTGCTGCCCTCTCCAGCATTATTTTGTACCCAGTTTTCTACCTCTGCTGCTTCTCTTCAGTCCAGTGGACTCCATGGCTCTCCACGTCAGGCTGCCCCTCATGTGAATGACCTCCTGACCCTCCTTGAGCTCCGACACTGAAGGCCACACACCTTCCCCACTATGCTGAGGTTCTGATTCGTGACCTCCTGCCATATAAACATATGCCATATAATCTTGCTGAAGCTCTGAGACCCCCCTAGCAAGTTCCCCTTCCCATGAAAGGTGTCCTCCTCATCCCACTGGGGCCCTGACACCTGACTGTGGGTTCCTGTCTTTTCTGCGGACATCCACCTTGTTTTTCTCCAGATAATGGCTTTAGGAGTGAGCAGTTAACTAAGGGGAGGAAAGTGAAGGAAGGAAAGAGAAGACAAAGGGGAAGAAGTGTTAGAGGCTGACTCGCCCCCTCCACACTTCTGTGCTGAAGCTCTAAACCCCGATATTGTCTTTCAGAATGTGACTGTGTTTGAACAAGGGGTCTGCTCTAGTCTGTTTGCATTGCTCTAAAGAAACACCTGAAGCTGGGTGATTTATAAAGAAAAGAAGTTTATAGGCAGTCCCTAAGTTACAAACATCTGGCTGATGTTTAACTTGCTCTTACAAATAGAAGCCATTCCAAGTAATAGGTAAATGTACCTGTTCCAACTTACAGACAATTTCAACTTAAGAACCCACCTACAGAACCTATCTCATTCATAACTTGGGGACTGCCTGTGTTTGGCTCACAGTTCTGGGGACTGTAAGAAGCATGGTGCTAGCATCAGCTGTTAGTGAGGGCCTCTGACCACTTCTGCTCATGGCAGAGGGGAACTGGTATGTCACAGGGCAAAAGATGGAGCAAGGGAGAGGGAACGCAGGTGCCAGGCTGTTTTTAGTAACCAGCTCTCATGGGAGCTAATGCATTCCTTGCAGTGAGGGTGGCACTAAGTCATTCATGATACCCCCACCAGGCTCTGGCTTCAGCACTGGGGGTTAAATTTCAACATATGGTTTGGAGGAGACAAATACCCAAACATATCGGATATCCCCAAAGTCTCCCTGAACATTGCCATGGGTAGGGAAAGTGGGAAATTGTAGGTAAATATGCTTTTATTTACAAGATATTCATTAAAAAGTTAAAAAAATTTATAATATATTCTCCACATGTTGGCCACCGCTTTGAACATTTCGTAATGAATATTTTGTAAGTTAAGGTGCATTTAGCTGCAGTTTCCCATTTCCCCTACGCAAGGTGACTTTAGGGGCAACTTTTGGGACACCTGAGTAGGAGGGTCTTTAAAGAGTAATTAAATTGAAACGAAGTCATTAGAGAAGGCCCTTATTCAATATGACCTGTGTCCGTGTAAGAAAAGGAAATCAGGACACAGACCTGCACAGAAGGTAGACGGTGAAGGCAGGGAGAAGGCGGCCATCTGCTGGCCACGGAGAGAGGCCTCGGGGCTCGGGCTTCAATCCTCCAGCACACGGAGAAAATGACATTGTTTTAAGTCACCCAGGATGCAGACCATTGTTCCTGCAGCCCTAGAAAATTAATATAGGAAGGATTTAACTTTAATATATTTTAATACATATTTTGAGGTAGCAACTTAGTTTAATGCAACTCGCCTCCAACTCCAAATAGCCATCCAGTTGTCCCAGAACTGCTTGTTAAATAATCTTTGCCTTCCCTGTGTATTGTAAGCATTTTCTTATCAAATCTTAGATTTTTATATGTATTAGGGTCTATCTGGGGGATTTCCGTTTTGTTTAATTTACTCGCCTACTCTTGACTCTATTCTGAACTATTTAAATCAATACATTCTTAAAATATGTTATTAATATTTGAAAGCATACATCTTTCCTCCTCCTTCCCTCTTTTTCTAAAATGTCTTCATATTTCCACACACAGTCATTTTGTACAATCAGATAATAATCCTGTTCAGATTTTCAGTTGTAAGTGTTTGACACGTCTGTTAATTTACGACCAACAAACACCTATAAAATGTTGAGTATTCGCCTTCAGGAATGTAGGATATCTGTTCATTTTTAAAAAGTTTTAAAAAAGCTGTGTTTGCATAATGCATTATTATTTTCTTCAGAAATGTTACCTCCTATTAAGCTTGCTCCTGCCGTCAAGGCTACTGAAGTGGCCTGGATTGTTGGCTACAGAGCCGAATCTCCTGGGACTGCTCTGCTCACTGATTTCTTGCTTCTGATTTTATATTTCTCACTGTTGATGCCCGCTGTGTTTTATTTATATAAATTTGCAAGTTTAATTTGTATGGGTGGTACGTATGGTGATGCCTCTAGTATAGCAAATTAATTATTATGAGAAGGAAAGGAAGAGATATATACATATATGTTTTACATATTGGTTTAGTTACATGATTTTTTCCATTAACAATTCCTTTTGAAATCCTTATCTTCATTCACTTTCTTCATTTCTTTGGAGGAATTGAAAGTGACGAGCACAGGGTGCATGTGACACAGAAGGATTGTAGCCGAGCTCTTTGGCATTTAATCCCTTTTCAGTCAGAATATTTTAAAAGACTAGTATCTCATTTCATCACGGTTTTGATCTGAGGGAGATGAAAAATGAAAAGCTATCAATTGAAAGCTCGAGGCTGTAACAGAGGAGCCAGCTGTTTGGTCACTGTAAAGTGCAGAGTCCTTTGAAGCGACGCTTACTCCTTTCATTTCAGAGGCTTGGAGAGGTCTGGAGTCTAGTTCTGACGCTGCCATTTACAGAGCACAGACAAAGCGGGTAACCCTTTGTGATTTAGTTTCTCTCTTTGGAACCTAAGACGACTGGGGTAACATGGTTCAGTTTCTGCCATCTCCACTGTCCCCTGACATCCTCTCATATCTAGTAATTCTCGAAAAGTCTCCTGTATTCATTTTTCTCACTTTAGCAAAAAGCATAGATTCTTTTGGGGAGGGTTTGGAGCAAAATTTATAGTTTATTCTTGTGACAATGCTGAAGGATTCTCCCTCCGAGGGATCTGGCCTTTCCTTCAATCAAGAAACAACAGGTCTGTGAATTTGCTTAGTGCAGGAAGCTTAGCAGAAGCTGTGACTGTCCAGCGTAGTAACTCCAGTCAGGTTTTTGGTCACTGAGCCAGGGGAGTTTTCAGAGGTATCGGGGTAGTAACATTTTAGTAGGCTCTACGCCCCCTTTTCTTTTCTGGGGACACTGTGACTTAGCCATGCTGAAGATTCCTGCAGGTCGAGCGATTCTGGTTATTACACTGCGGGGCTGCCCTGTGGTCAATGCAGCCCCCTCGTTTCTGGCAGTAAAGATGGTCACTCAGGCTTTGCTGCTCCACGATCCCATCATCCGGCTGAAATCCGGCAGCCATCTCGGTGGTGTCCATGGTACCAGGACACTGCGCCTCCAGAGGACAGAGCCGCAGAGCTTTCTAGAATGTGAGCGCTCCTCTCACTAACATTTTACTCAAGGCCTTGCTAAAGGGAGTAATCCCTGGGCACCCTCAAGGGCCGTAGCAGGGGAGGTGGGAGCGTGGGGGACACATGACCAATTTGCTTTAGCAGTTCCAGCCCCCTTCACCTTTGGTTATGTTTTTTGTACGTTATGCTGGAGAGAGTCTCATGCCTCCACTTTATTAAATGTAGACCAGAGTTAAGTCAAACAACCAAGTTTAGCCAACAACCAAGTAAACTTCCAGATACACACCCTGCAACATTAAATCTCAAATTTCTAGCAAGTGTGCTCACATCAATAAATTTAGGCTGCTCCAGGGTTATAGCCCATTCTGTTTGGTCTCAAATTTCTATCTCTATATGTGAATAGCAGTAAAACCTCATAATTCTTTTGGTATGTAAGATATTTCTTTCTAGTTCAAAGTTTGTTCTTTCTCTTCCCAGATGATGAGATGTCACCCTGGCACTGGCTCTAATGGCAACAAGGGGTGGTTGGGCTGGTCTGGATAAGGATTTACACCCCTGGAAAGACATACTGTCCCAGGTGGATGTTACCTGACATTCAAGCGAGGGCTGGCTAGTCTCCTTAGACCGGGGAGGACACCCTGCTCTCATTTGTAAGAACAGCTACTCCCTGCCTTGATGTTAAGTACTCACGAAGGGGCTGGTGAGAGCTGAAGCTCATGTAAGGGCATGCACTGAAATAATTGACTATTGTATGTGACAGAGCACAGCTTCGGAATGAATTATGCTTACAAGTCATGTCTCTGCACCTGCTTTATAGCGTCTTTCCGAGAAAGAGGAAAGGAATAGAAAAACAAAACAACAGCCCCTGATCTCAAGGTCATTTTCAAGTTGCCTAGTGCTGCAGTCTCCCCTGAGCCTCCTGCCATTTGGTTTTCGGGCTGTCTTGACTGTGAAGATGTTATCTTTACAATAGTACAATTATGGATACCCCCATGGGCTAGCGCAAATAGAAAAGGCTGACTTACCCTTGCCGTAGTGTACACAGAACCTTTACTTGCTGTTCAATCCTCTTATCTAGAGGATTTATTAGCAATGGAAATATCCCTTCTGTTTGTTGTTTGTTTTCTGCATTCTACACGGTTTAATCTTCTCCAAACCCTGTAGCCCTCTTCACTCCCTCCCAGCTGAAATTTTCATGAATAGCATGCAAACCAGAACTGAGTTTGGATAGTTCAATTTTATTGTTTTCCAAACAAAAAGAAAAAAAACCCCACACACCGAGTGCTGGCCTTTTGTCTTTTGTTGGAATATAATTTTCCCCCGTGTACCTTTCAAATTCAGCTGCATTCTAACAGCGTAACAGCTTTCATTCTTCTTATATTTGCTCATTTTTTAGAAAGTTCATTTAAAAATGATTCACTCACTTCACACACTCATCATTTTTGGACAGGGAAAAACCCTGCCATTAGATCATCTGGTTTCTCCCTTCCTCCTAGTGCCAGAACTATCCCCATAATGCATTTGCCTGTGCTAATCTCAGTTTATTTAAAGCGTTACAAGCAACAGTGCTTACACTATGCCCTTCGGGTATAATACACAGGATCAGAGGCTTGATGTAGGACAATTGTCATAGATTTTCCAAATATAGATTTACTTGACCTTCACAAAACACTTAAGAGTGGCTAACACAGGAGTAGTAATTTGACTTGGTTACCGTGTTAGGAATTTTCATAATTCAAGAGTTTCCACTGAATCAACTCTCTTCTATAAATTCTCTCTCTCTTTCTCTTTTTTGAGACAGAGTCTTACCTTGTTGCCCTCAGTAGAGTGCTATGGCATCCTATCTCACAGCAACCTCAAACTCTTAGGCTCAAGCGATCCTCTTGTCTCAGCCTCCTGAGTAGCTGCTGGAACTACAGGCACCTGCCACAATCCCTGGGTAGTTTTAGAGACGGGGTCTTGCTCTGTCTCAGGCTGGTTTGGAACTCTTGAGCTCAAGCAATCCACTCCCTTGGCCTCCCAGAGTGCTAAGATTACAGGTGTGAGACACTGTGCCCAGCCTATAAATTCTCTTAACATTTGAATTTTTCTGCTTTACACACAGCTACCCTGCTTATCTAGCTGTCTTTGCTTTTTTCTTTTAACGTTAAAACGATTTAATACACATCTGTACAGCCATGGTAGGTGCTAGCAGGTCAAGTACATCTATTTACTTTTTATGTACTTACATGAAAACTACTCTGCATGATAAAGTTAAAAGCAGTGAAGTGACAGGCTTAATTTTAATGCATTCTCTATAGTGCTCTGGCTGTTCCAAAACTATCTTAAGCCTCTCGTTCAAGATTTAGCTTGGTTCCTGTGTCACTTCATCAAGCTTTGTCTTGCTAAATAGGTGTCATGTGCATCTCTTACATCATTTTTAACTTTGGAAATATATACTGTTATTTGCAATTTCCATGCAAGCTTGTGGTATAAAGTGGAATATAAGTTCCTTGAATTTAGGGACTTTGTCACATTCAACCCTATCAATGACCAATAACAGTAAACTAACTTAATAAATGTGCTGGATGGGTAGGTGGATTAATTTTTTAAATAAGTCTATTTTGTGTTTTTATCTTACAATTGAACTTACTATATGACTATAGCTTTTCAAAAAGTTTTAGTAATGTGGTTGTTAAATCTAAGTGAATAGATTTAGATTTATGGTAGAACAATTGAGGGGTTGTGACTTTGTGATTTTGAATTCCATGTGGGCAGAGTCATAGTTTTTGATTTTTCTCCTCAGTTTCCTCTGTAAGGAATTTTTAATTTGACACATCATTTTCTTATTTAATGTGTGTAGATTTTTATGCACTATGTTCAACTTGGGCACAAAAACTACAGAATCAATTATCTAGATGCTGAGCTAAATTTCTACGAAGAGTGGAAAACTTATCTAGACTTTTCCAAGTAAACCCAATCCAATCCAGTGAATTTTTTCTTTCTTCCTTTCTCTTTTTTTATTATTGAGGTAGAGTCTCACTATGGTGCTCTCTATAGAGTGCTATGGTGTCATAGCTCATGGATCAAGTGATTATCTTTCCTCAGCCTCCCTAGTAGCTGGGACTACAAGAACCTGCCATATACCTGGATATTTTTTTTCTTTTTTTGTTTAGCAGTCCCAGGATGGGTTCGAAGTCACCCACCCTGGTATCTTAACCCCTGAGCTACGGGCACCCCCTAATCCAGTGACTTTTTATTCAAATTCAGCACCTTTTTCTTGGTTATAGTTTTGTCCTTGAGATCTACTCAAGTTCTTCTCTCTTTCCTTCTTTCTGGTCCTGCCTTCTGTCTGATGGAGATATGTCTGTGTGTGCGTGAGCTGGGCGTGTTGTGTTCATTTGTGTCTTTGTGTGTACATGTGTTTGCATCTCTGTGTGTGTCGTGTGTAGGGATGTATTTGTGTCTATATATGTCTATGTGTTTGGTCCAAGTATGACTGCACGTTGGGGCAAGAACCCCCTACCATGACTGACCCCACGCTGGTGGTGTTAGTGCTTGGTTCTGTCTGGCCTCATAAGCTGCTCAAGTCTGTGTGGTGTCTGTGTTTGCTTTTCTGCTGTTGTTGCCTGTGCACCATCTTCTAGGACCCTTTGTGTGGATGGTGATGTCCAGTGCGGTTCTCTAGAGTGGTCATCGGGTGGTCTGTGGGTTCTTTTGGGACCTCTGCATCGTTTCCTGATGTTGGTGAACCCCTGGCGATGCAGCCATTCCTGATCCCCCCAGTCATCAACCTACCCACCGCACTCATGGAGGGATTGCTGGTATGTTGGCTCATTCTTCCAGCTAATCTGGGCCCATAAGAAAGTATAGTTTCTCCGACAGCAAACTTGAATGTGGCAGAATCTTTGGAAAAAGGAATTTTAGAATGCTGATGTCCTGCATTATTTAATCTCCAAATTTCAAATGGGACACACTTGTATCTGCTTCTCTCCTCTCCTAACCCCCTACCTTCCATCCAGCTTCAGCTTTAGCTTCAGAAAAAGGGTGGTGGTGACAATTTTATGATAACAGGGGACAAATACTTCAGACTTCTTCCAACCTTACCCTGCCTCCTCTTCCATCAGCTCACTGTCTCCTTCTCTATCAGTAGGGCAGAAGGCCCTGTTTGTGGGTTTGCATAACTTTTTAGTTGATTTTCCTGCTTTGCACCTGTCACTATGTCCTAGGAAACTATAGTTTTAAAATCTCAGCAGTTCATGTGGGATGATTGCTGGGAAGGCTAATAGACAATACCATTTGAGATATTAGGTTTAGCCCACTAAAAGTAATCCTTCACCTGTCCTGTTTTGTTTGAATTTGCTAACGCTTAGTCTTTAACATGTGGCCGTACAAGGCAAGAAATTCAAGATGCCTAACTCTCCTTGGTGGAGTGGACACTGCTGTGACAATCAGGTTTCCTTAGGATGCCTTATTTCACTGAATTCTTCATTCCCTGACTCACATTCTACTTGAGGCTTGAAGGCCATCATGAACAAGAATATGAGTGTAGAGGGCTCTCTTCTGGAAGCTTTTGTGGAAGTAACTTCTGTATATCCCTAATCACCCTACTTTTATCATTCTGAAGAGGCTCCAACATCTTTTAAATCCCAAATTGCTTTCTCTTCTGCAATCTCTGGGCCTAAAAGAAAAAGGAGGTACAAGGATTCCTTTGGCAGTAACCGGTCCCTGGGTGGTATTTGCTGTGGCTGTTGGGAAAATTCATCCTACAATGAGCAGAATGACAAACAACTAGTGGAGAGAAGTTGTGGAAATTTTGAGCAATAAAAATTTCCTCTGCTTACTTTTAACAAGAAGAGTTTATTTATTCATCTATTTATTTATCCACTGATTTACCAATTTTCCCCTCAAATGTAATATTAAGCCCCTGGCATAAGATATTCAGAAGGTTGATGAGGAATCTAATAAAATGTTGAAAATGTTTTTTCCTTATATACTTGATTATGAATGGCTTTTACTGTTTTTCAAAGTTTTAAAAATAAAGACATTAGTTTTATCATTAGGATAAAGCCATGATAAATATTTTTTCTTGATGGCTCTTTAAAAAAATTGTGTAAGAAAGGAAACAAATGAATGGATATAGTTAGAGGGAGATTTGGAGGTCAAGAGGAGAATATTAAATATGCACTAGGTTTGTTCATGGGAAGAGGCTGAAAAAAGAAGAGAGTGGCAAGTGAGAAGTAAAAGATTGTCTTGATATGATAGGGTTCCCAGGAGAAAGAAGGGTTGGGGTACACAGTAGAGCAGAGAGATTCCCCATAGACAGAAGGAAAGACAGTGCTGCCTGGAGATGCGAGGGAAACAGGGGAGGATAGATGCAGAGAGAGGACCTCGCCTTGGATGGTGACCAAACAGAGCAAGGTCAGGGTCTAGAACATTCCTCCAGTCTGCTCTTGCCTATGCATAGACATTACCTTGCATAGAACCAGCAGTTGTGTCAGCAACCTTTATTTTCTTTGTGTGACAGGTAAGAGGGTTACCTAGGAAGGGGAGGGGGGAGTGGCAGGACTCAGTGGTTGACCAGACTTATAAAGATATGACCCGTCCTCCAGATGGAATGTGAGGAGAAGACACTTCAAAACAAAGAGAACTCTCTACCAGCCTTGAAGATATAACTGGGGTTCTCGGTGATAAAGATGTAGGAGTTCAAACACTCTCATCTCACAGTTCACGTGCAACATCTTTGCATTCAGTGGCACTCAACCTGGATATGGAGCAAAGAAGATGATCATTTGGATTGGTTTAGAAGTGGCATATTCCCAGAGAAATCAAAATGCCAAGGCGAGCAGCAGGGGAGTTGGCTTTCAGTAAAGGTCTGGCAAAAGTGACGGTCATAGTAAGTAGGGGAGAAAAAAGTGGAAGAATAAGCCATATTGGAGGAGTCAACAAAGCTGAAGAATAAGCTCAGTGAGGAAACAGGGAAGGAGAGACCAAGGAGGATGAGAGGGAGAGAAGAGAGAGCAGAGCACAGAAATTTGACCTCTCGGGGCTGGGGAATGGCTAGAAGAGGATGGGATGCCAGGCAGTGGGCAAGGAGAAAATGAACATTACGAAATCAGTGAGGAGGTGGGGCTCACCTGAGCCTTGAGTTCCTTCAGGGTAATGACCACCAGGGTGCTATACATCCTTGCTTGTTGTCCAGAAGATAAAGACAGCTATTCCTGAAATATTAGCAAAGAAAAGCATAAGACCGTGAGCTATTATTGTCTGGAATCTCTAGTACATGATGTGATGCCTGGGACATGATCAGTGCTCAGTCAATCTCTGTTGAATGAATAAATGCTTGAGGTAATAGGTGAGTTTATGTCCTTCTGACTATGTTTTATGAGACAAAGCAATGATATTTCTTGTTGTCCACCAGAGAAAGGAGTGAAGTAGGTAAGTAAAGCTGAGAATGTGCAGAAGTTTTGAAGGTTCCTTATAAAGAGGCTTGTGATCCTGGCTCAGGTATCTGAGATTATTACCATTATTGATTGCCATGCCCAATCCTATAGTAAAAAACTCTTTAAACCAGATCAACCTGTCCAAAATCCATATTTTTCACGAAATATTCTTTTGGCATTAATCCTGGGCCAAGAAAAATCTGGAAACTTGGGGCAGAAATTGGGAGCAGAGCCAGGTTAAGATCTTTAGGATCTTTTTGTGTCACGCCCACATCATCCAGCAGGTGTGGCTGAAAGGACAATTTCTGCTCTTGGTTCCATGGAACTAGGAGTCAATCCTGCTTCTTGGGGCCTTCAGCTGCCCTGTTTGTGTGTCTGCTGCCTTCAGCCAGGGCTGACCAGCACATTCCTACCCAGTGTCCCCTCCACTCCCAGTCATCAAGAAGAAGTCAGAAGAGGAGCTACTAGCAAGGGCCTCTTGGCCAGGGGGTTCCTTAGGGGTTGAGATGAGCTGGTTAGGTCAGGAGTTTAAAGAGAACTGGTTCAGATGGACCTGTGGACCTTCAGAGATGCAAAGTGAAGAGGAGTGTCAGGGAGCCTCTAAACGCAAAATGAGCATAGGACTAAAGAACTGCTTCTCAAAGATAAAAGTGGGACAATATCAGCCTCCCCCTGTTGTCTGTATAACAGTTCAGACTGTCTGTATAAGTTTGGATGGTTGTAGGAAGTCTGAGGGCAAAGATGGTGTCTGAGCACAGTTAGCTCCTTACAGAGTCAAACCTTGTTCCAGCACATCTTGCTGACTGGCTCGTTTAGATCTCACAGTTGGCATTCACAGAGGTGCCACCAAACAGTCCCCACCCCAACCTTGCATCTCTGCCTTTTGGCTGCCCCTGCGCTTACCCTCCTGTTGATATTTTGTGTTTTCTTGGCTGAATTCCTCCAGCCTGAAAGTTCTTTGGCTCCTTCTTCAGTTTTCAGCATTTGGCTCCTTGTTTTTGGCAAATGTGTTTGCAATAACTGATCCTTGGGGGATGGAAATGGCATGGATGGTGTGAGAAGGGGATGGGAACAGACCCAGGAGACCATTTACTTTATTTCAGGATCTCATTGGTATTCCAGTTATGAGGAATTGGTAGTAACACTAGACTTTAATAGCTGTAAATAATTATTGTTGCTTTTGATGTTTTTGAAGTATTTGCTTAAATATCAAATATTTGGAAAGTGTCCACAGTGCATTTGGTAGTGTGGGTTTGGTTATCATCAGGCCATCCTCCCATTTTCTTATAAAGGGTTTGAATTACAAGCATACCTTCAGACATCCATGGAGAGGTTTCCGAGCTGAGTAAATCTAAGTTCATATTAAAAGTATCATGGTCCAGAGGAGAGATTCTGACTGCAGGGAGTCCAACAGGGCCTCTGCCTGTTTGAGTGTGCCAGGTACTTACTATAGTATCTGCTGTTATTTTCTTTTTCTTTCTTTCTTCCTTTTTGAGACACAGTCTCACTCTGTTGCCAATGTTAGAGTGTTATGACCTCAGCCTTGCTCACAGCAACCTCAAACTCCTGGGCTCAAGCAATCCTCCTGCCTCAGCCTCCCAACTAGCTGGGAATACAGGGTCCTGGACAACACCTGGTTCATTTTTCTATTTTTGGTAGAGACAGAGTCTCACTTATGCTCAGGCTGTTCTTGAACTCCTAAGCTCTAGTAATTTCTCAGCTCTGAGAATGCTAGGATTCTAGACTTGAGCCACCATGCCTGGCCATATCTGCTCTTCTTGGAAAAAACTCCAACTCTATAGCACTATCACTCCTTTAAATATAGTCTTTCATAAGAATTTTTCTTTTCCTCTATTTGAAGATTTGTAGCAATAGAAACAGTAGGAGGCTTTCCAATAGAATGTTAATAACTTTTTGGTGAAAATAGTTCTCTGTATTTCAGAAATGCTTTAAATAAACATGGTTTTCAGTAATGATATTACATAAAGTAAAAAGGCATCAGACATTTGAATAACATGGACTGCAGGTCATTTGGTCCCTCCTGTCTTTTAGAATGTACTTTCTTTTCTCGGTGGCAGCGTTTGTCTCCCGTGGCTCCACACACACTTGACACGTTTCGGGAATGTAAAATACAAAAGTTGTTTCTCTCACAGACTTTCTCCTTCGCACTTCAGCAATGCCTCTGTCTTTATGACCTTATTAAACATTATTGATATTCTTAAAATCATGCTAAACTCTTTAGGTTTAGTGTTTATCATCGTAATCATTTAAAGACATTCTATGAGCAGAATATTTTTTGTAATTTTGCGTTTATTAAAAATGTGTTTAACAATGATTAATGCAATGTAAATATACACAAATTCAAAGACCAAATTTCAGCTGTTCTGTTCCTTTACTTCTCCATTAAAATGGTCTTATTTACTCTGCTCAAGAAAAATACACAGGGACCCAAGTTTGTTCATCTTTCAAAACTGAATGGAGACTTTGAAAGTTTTCTTAAGATGTTTTATTTTGATATTGAGGGTTGTCCACAAATTTAATCTTCTGAATAAACTTTATTCTCTGTGGAATTCTAGCACAGTTTTGATTTTCCTGTGTTTTGAGGACAGAAGTGTTTACATTATGAACAATGGGAATTTGGACTGAGATTAGTCTGGTTGGTGGTGTTTTTGCTATTAACCTCTCTCAATATAACTAACTGAATGTGTAAAGTTTTGTTTGAAAACAAACTGACCAGGAAACTTTCACCAGCTTCCCACAAGATCTCTTAGGTTTTGGTAGGGCAAAAGCAGTTTGGGGCTGCAATCTTGATTCCTGCATTTACAAGTCTCATGAGGTACCCTTTGATCAAAACCTATAATAACTTTACTATTGAATTACAGTTAAAATTTGAGGTCAAGGCTCAAGGTTTTTTTTTGAGACAGAGTTTCACTATATTGCTCAGTAGAGTGCTATAGCATCATACTCACAGCAACCTCAAACTGTTGGGCTTAAGCAATTCTCTTGCCTCAGCCTTTCAAGTAGCTGGGACTATAGGTGCTGGCCACAATATCTGGCTATTTTTTGTTACAGTTATCATTGTTGTTCAGCTGACCTGGGCCAGGTTCAAACCCGCCAGTCTTGGTGTATATGGCTGGTGCTGCAACCACTGTGCTATGGGCACTGAGCCAAGGCTCAAGTGTGGGCTCAAAAGAGACTGTGGGCCTTAAAGCTTATGGGGCTCAGGTGCTAATGTTATTGGTCACAAAGGGTTTTTGTGGGTTATGCAAAATAGTCGTAGTGTAACCACGGCTGAACCACTATACACACAGGTGGGGCCATTATGGCAGCATGAGCTGGGCAATAAGTGGACTCAATGTCAAGGATGTTTATTACAGTGAATCTATGAGGGGTGAGACATCGCTAGATCATTTCTACCACCTGATGACTGATTGCCCTATATGTTATACATAGAAGAAAGAGTTTGGTTTGGTTTAGAAACTCAAAATCACAGTGTGTGTATGTAGGGTTGAGGGAAGCGAAGGGTACCCTGGCCCCCCAGGGTGGTGGGACATAGTGTCAGGGTTACATGTGGCAAATAAACCATAGCCCTTAAGTGTTGAAGTTGAAAGCATCATTTCCGACAGTGTGGTCTGCTGACTGCCTGCAGCAGATTACAGGGGCGCCTGTTAAATGCACATTTTGAGGCTTTACTTCACACCTCGTGAATCAGAAACTCTGAGGGTCAGAAGTGGGAACGTGTATTTCCAAAAGGCTCCCGGCATGATCTAAGGTGTTGAGAACAACCACATTCCTAATAAACAAGGCCTTTCTGCTTTCTGTCACTTCAATCACTAAGATACCAACTGCCACTCCTTCCACAGTCAGGGAGATTTTAGGGGGCACTTCCCAGGGGGCAGCCCACTGGCTCCTGACAATAAAACACTGCAGATTTCAGTCCAAGTGAAAAGAACGTTTACAGGATCCTAAAACTCCCATTGTGGGGTAGCAATCTCATTGTTTGGCCACAATGAAGTTTTAACCTCTTATGTGAAATTCCTCTTTTGGAGAATGTCTCTGTTGCCTCTTGGCTATTAAGCAAAATGCAAATATGACTGTCCAGATCTACACAGAAGAGAAAGCAGGACGTAATTACATATTTCATAATAATGTTGTTTGCATTTTAAAAATGATTTAGAATATTATTATTATTATTTTTTGAGACAGAGCCTCAAGCTGTCACCCTAGGTAGACACCCTGGCATTACAGCTCACAGCAACCTTCAACTCCTGGGCTTAAGTGATTCTCTTGCCTCACCCTCCCAAGTAGCTAGGAATACAGGTGCCAGCCACAATGCCCAGCTATTTTTTTTTGGTTGCTGTCATTGTTGTTTGGCAGGCCTGGGCTGGATTCAAACCCGCCAGCTCAGGTGTATGTGGCTGGCGCCTTAGCTGCTTGAGCCACAGGCGCCAAGCCTAGAATATTATTCTTTAAATGGTAAACTTAATACGTTTAAAGTGAAATTCAGCTTGTTGAAATATAGAATTCTAAACCACTCTCATTCCCCAGTACCATGTCTATTATATCCATTGAGATAACCTTTCCATGTGGCTGGCTAGAAAATGGCGTGGTGGTGTGGGAACCCTGGAAAGGTCAGTAGGCTTCTGTGGGGAAATGGTTAGAAATATTAAAATTACCTGGTTTTTGCCATATCTGCCAAAACTGCGTGCTGTGTTACTGCCCTGGTGTTGTTGACCAGCCTCTGACTTTAACATTTCTGAGCACTTGGGATGTATGATTTCTGGAGGAAACGTCACCGATACCTAACACAGGTGATTCTCAATTCAGTGCAAATCTAGAATTCTGAGACTCATTTTTTTCTAAACTTTAGGCCTTTGGGAATATTTTATTTTTATTTATTTATTTATTTATTTATTTATTTTAAGGAATAGAGAGCTTAGCTCAAGTTTTGGGCCTCCAGTGTTTGCCATAGATGCTGCCGTTCTGGACGACTCACATGCACCTTTTCACCTCTGCCGATCTGCCTTTGGTTTCAGTCTTTTTCTTCTCTGTCCCTCATGCATTTTATTCTATTACCTGGTGGAGCAACAGAGAAGTTTGCCTCAGGCAGTTCGGAATTATCATAGGACCAAAACAAAGGATATTTTTGATGGTGGTGTTAGGGCTTGTTCAAGATTTCACTAGTTGACCTAGTAATAGATTGTAGGAAAAAAATGTTTTAAGGGTACAAATCAATTTCCCATTTTATCTTTTCAAAAGCTGCCTTAATTTAGTATCATTCTGGATAGGATCTCTGAAAAACAAAACTTTCCTGCTATCAACACTTGCTTTTCCCAAGATTTAACTTCGGGAATTCATATTTGCTAATTGATAGCTTGATTGCATTTTAAAAGAAATCACATCACTTTATGGTGTTACTATGTCTGCTGGGACTTTTAACTCTCATAAATTAAAAGATTTTATTTTAGGTATCAGCTAGGTGAGGAGATAAAATGTAAACAACTCAAGGTCGCAACTAGTGTGGTACCTTTAAAAGTAAGTGGATGGGTCCAGGGATAATAAAGGACAAATTCTTGGGGGGCCTAACATGGGACCCCACAGGACGTCCTCTTATCCTCCTAAAACAAAGAACATAAAGGATGTAGTCAGCTCTACCATCTGAGAAATTTGCACCAAAGGATCTTAACTCACCAAAGTCCTCGGCAAGCTATGGAATTTGCCCACCCGCTACAGCCCCATATAAAAGGGCTTTCTAACTGCCCATGGGCACGGACCTATCTTTGCCCTGCTCTGGTGGGTCACTGTTGCTTTCAATAAACCTGGCCTAGACCTTTTGGCTCCCAGTCTCAACTCTGGGCTCTGCAGCACCACCTTCCAGAAATGATGCAAGAGATGTTCCAGGGTATCTTCTTCAGGGTGTTTCTGGTACCCCAAGGGAGAGGAGCTCACCTGGGTTAGTAAAGGATGCTGGCACTATATATAATTTTGTAGACAGACAATTGTGGGTTGAATTGTGTTCTCCCACCGAAAGATATGTCCTAACCTCCCCACTTACCTGTGAATGTGACCTCTGTGGAAACAGAGTCTTTGCAGATGTTATCAAGTCAAGATGAGGTGGTCATGGATTAGGATGTGCCCCAGTTCAATGGTGTCTTGTTAAGAAGAGGGAAATTTGGACAGAAAGATGCACAGGGGTTCAGCCATGTGATAAGAGAGGAGGGACACACCTGCAGCTGGTGTGAGGGTAAAAATAGATTAAAATTAAGAGGCTGGCTCGGCACCTATGGCTTAAATGGCTAAGGTGCCAGCCACAAACACCTAAGGTGGCGGGTTCGAATCCAGCCCGGATCCGCCAAACCAATAATGACAGCTGCAACCAAAAAATAGCTAGGCGTTGTGGTGGGTGCCCGTGGTCTCAGCTACCTGGGAGGCTGAGGCAGGAGACTTGCTTGAGCCCAGGAGTTGGAGGTTGCTGTGAGCTGTGACGCCATGGCACTCTACGCAGGGGGACAGCTTGAGGCTCTGTCTCCAAAAAAAAAAAAAAAAAACCAAAAATCAAAAAAACTAAGAGGCTTAATTTTCCCATGAGCATTTATGTTGCAAAACTTGTAACTTTAAGTTCTTTCTCTGTCCATTCAAAATACATATAAATCTTTTAGGAAGCTACATAAGTCTTATGCCAGTTTTCTGCCCTTCCAGAAAGGTGTTCTTCAAGTATCTGGGAGCCTTATCTTTGAAATGCAAGTATGAAGGAAGTCAGCGCCTCTGTTTGCCCGTCTAACTTTGGGGCAGTGCTCCAAAAGCACTTCCTGTTATAAAGATAGGCAAACTTTATTTTTCCTGTGGATAAATCCAGTTAGCAGACACAGATGACCATCCCAATTACTAGGTGAACCTAGGATGTGTGGCAAATGATGCTGTCGTCCTCTAACTTGAGGACTAGTTACTGTTTAGCTTGAGAACATGTACGGAATGGGTTGTATCGGGTTACGGTGGCTTGGCTGTATAAAAGGGTGAAAAACATTTTTTTTCTGGCTTTGCAATCTCTGCATGGGTTACCTATGCTGAATGTCATTCTAGCTGATGTTTATTGAATAATAAAATTTTCTTTTTCATCTTCTTTTGTTGAAAGGTTTTCTGGGTTAGGAAAATATTTTGCTTTTCATTCTATTTCTCTAATGCCAGTAATCGTGAGAAGGAGGGAAGAGAAAGAAGGCTGCACGCCACCACGCGGCCCTGCCTACACCCGGTGGATGGGATTTCTACTGACTTGGTCATGTGGGCAATTGAGGCTGGAACCTGAAACACACCTAGTGCCTTCAGGTGGAGCATGACCCCCCCTACGTGTTGATTTAAACCTCCAGCCTTTGGAACTGTGAGAGAATAAATTGCTGCTGATTTAAGCCACCTGACTTGTGGTGGTTTGATAGGGCAACCCTGGGAACTAATTTGGTGATCAGGGCTGGAATGGCAGTTCTGCCCCACAAAGTCCTCAAGGCCTGAGCACTTCCCTGGCCTGCTGTTCTGTCACACCCAGGATGTGTTCCTTGTCCTTGTAGTTTGAGACAGAGATCAGGACAATACATCCATATCCAACCAGCAGGATGGAGGACAAGGTAAGAAGGGGCCAAGGGCTAATACCAATTGTTTCTGGAAGAGGCTTCCTGAAAGCTGTTACAGGACCTTCTACTTATATCCCATTAGTTAGTGCTTACAGGAGACACAGCCATATCTGTTTTTTAAGAAACATTATATATTTATTCTAGGTGGCCATGGGTGCAGCTAAAAAGCCAATTACTATAGAAGAAGGGGAAAAATGAATATTAGGGACAACTTTCACTCTTGGAATGTTCCCACCTCTCCTATTTCTTAGTTTCTCTGCCTGAATACGTTTACAAATTCTCATATTCCTAACCTGAGTTTACCATCTTCATAACTTTTTCTCTCCCCAGGAAAGTCAGAGTCATATTTTGTAACTTTCATTAGATCTGATGTTATTTGGCTAGTTTGAAAATATTTTCATATACTTAATACCCTCCTGTCAAACTGACATCCTGAGTGTAATCTCACGACTGAAAACCACACCCATCTGAGGTACTGAGATTTCCAATCCAGCAGGGTGAAATTGGGAATTATTCCCTAATCCTAGACTTCTACCATGGATATGTTTTCATAGGAAAAATGAATTCAGGAAGAAATAGAAAACCAAATTGTCCTTAAAGAATCCATATGTGGTCAAACTCAACAGAAAGTCTATTACATCACGACATGTGGCACCAATTTCAGAATAACCCTCTGTCTTCCCACAAGCATGACTATGGGAGGGACCTCATAAAATAGTCAAAAGATTATAGAAATTTAATTTTTAGCTTTCATCATACTATAAAATTAAATGGGTGGTCTTTTAAAAACGTCTGATATGGGGGAGGGAGAGGGGAGGGGGGAAATGGATGGAGGGAGGGTGATTAGAGGGATCACCTCTGTGGTTTATCTCACAAGGGTACAAGTGACTCTTTCTAAGAGTAGAATATAAACAAACGTCTTAACACAATAGCTAAGAAAATGACATAAAGGCTATGTTAACCAGTTTGAAAATATTTCATATTGTATATGAAAACACCACACTGCACCCCATGATTGCATTAATGTACACAGCTATAATTTCATAAAAAAAATCTGTCTGAATTTGGTTTTTACTGAATATTAATTTGGGGGGTAGAGTAAATGATGGGAGTAGAGCGTTTGGGTTTCCAAGCTTTATTCTTCAGCTTCGTATCTTCTCTAAAGGCTTCTGACAAATAAGTTCTCATCTGACTCACAAAACTTTGAAAGCCATTAATTAGTCTTCTTTAATACATCTCCGAACGATGAGCTATTTTTCTCTTTTTATTCCTTTTTTACCATGTGTTGAGTCCTCGGTGGAGCTGTGCTCTCACTTTATTCTCGGGTGTTTCTGTTTTGTCTCAGCAATGTGAACAGCACATTCTTGTTTGCACTAAAACGTCGTCATATGGATTGTTTTGACTGTTTCCATGACATGTAAATGGACAAAGATTTAAAAAAATGTTCCCAGCCCTAAAACAAACCATATTTATTTACACATCTAGGTAACCAGACCTCCTCTTAAACCTTATCACTTGTTCTTCTTCGAGCTGAAAGAGAATACTTTTGTACTTTTATGAGAGATTGGCAAAGTGCCTATTAGTTCTCAGACCTCCTACTAAATATCACTGGATTTTTACCTGCTTTATAGCCTTTTCGTTATTAATAGTGGCTCTTGGACAAAGGCTACTACAGCCCTGCCTCCAGCCAGCTGGATGGGATTTCTCTGGAGTAGGGCATATTGGCAGTTGAGACCAGAACCCAAGAAGGGAGCTAAAGCACTTTCAGCTTTCCATGAAGCAAAATTCCTTGAAGTAAGGAGTCAAGGGCTGAGCTGCCTATTTGGAACAGAAGAGGAAAATTCAGGGTGAGACCACTCAGAGTTAGTATTCCAATAAATGGTCCTGTCGCTTATGAATGAAGGTTGGAGATAGGCAGACTGGAGAACCGTTTGTATAGAGATGATAGTTGAAGATTTATAAGGAAGAGAAGAGTTTAAATGAAAACTTAGGGACACCTCGGCTTGGCACCTGTGACTTAAGTGGCTAAGGCGTCAGCCACATACACCTAAGGTGGCAGGTTCGAATCCAGCTCGGGCCCGCCAAAAACAACAATGATGGCTGCAACCAAAAAATACCCAGGCGATGTGGTGGGCATCTGTGGTCCCAGCTGCTTGGGAGGCTGAGGCAGGAGACTCGCTTGAGCCCAGGAGTTGGAGGTTGCTGTGAGCTGTGATGCCACAGCACTCTACCCAGGAGGATAGCTTGAGGCTCTGTCTCAAGGGGAAAAAAAAAAAAGAAACCTTAGGGACACCTGGAGGAGGAAGAGACAGGCCTACCCATTTACTGGGTGAGAGCACAGGTTTGGTAGCGTGCAGGAAAACAAGCCTGCTTGTTTTCACCTGAAGAAACAGGTGAATCATGATGAGATGGCAACAGAGGCGCAGACGGCCCCTGTGGGAGTTGTGTGGTGAAGGGGAGGGAACAGAATGGAGTAGCTAGTGGAGGTTACCTGGGGGCAGAAAGTGTTTTTCCAGGCTAAGAGGTTCTTGGAAGGAGGGAAGGAGGGAGGGAGGATGTAGGAGGGCCAGCCAGGTTAAGGGGAGGCAGTTGTGTGTAGGAGAAAGAGCACAGGCCTTAGACCTTGTGGTGCTTGTGGGAATCCTCTAAGTGTGTGATGTTGGGTAAGTTACTTGGCCTCTCTGAATCTTAATATTCATCAGTAAAATAAAGACAAAACCTAGCTCAGTAGACTGACTCCAATATGACGGCAGCACAAGGAAAAGTGACAGGCTGTGAGGGCCAACAGAAATCTTAGCGATTGTCTAGCGGCAACACATTTATTTTACAAAGAGACAAGACCCAGAGGATTAGAGTGACCTGTTTCAAGTTAGGCAACTAGTTGGAGAACTAGAATATGCACCTGGAATTTCTGATTCTTGGTCTTTTTCTCTCCTTGCAGAAACTCACAGGGTCACCATTAACAGTAAAGTTCTGGCTTGGCTTACAAAGTAAGCTGTGTGCGAACAGGTTGATTAGGAGGTGGAGAGGCTTGACCCTACTTTATACAGGGAAAGCTCTGGTATCTCAGCTTTTCACAAGTATAATATGATTCAACAGTACCACCGGCTGCTGAAATGGGCCATGCAGGGGTGGCCCACACCAAGGAGGTCACACACCAGGAGTGCTCTGCCCGTGGGACAGGGTTGTTGGAAGCTAAGTGTGAGACCAGGCATCAGTGAACAGGGTGTTGAGGCTCAGGTTTTCTTTGGTGAAGAGTCTTTGGGCTAAAGTCATGATTTATAGGACTATTATGATTATTTAGACTTAAATATTAAGAAAAGTTGCAGAGACAGTGCAGAGAATTCCCTTACACCCCACAAGTAGATTCTAGGGGGCATTTTGACAGAGTAAAAACTTATCCAGGACTGAGAGAGTTAAAAATCACCTCCGAGAAAGGAAAAAGCAGGTTGGAGATAGTTAGGAAGACTTGAGAACCATTTGTGTAGAGCAGCCCCCCGAGAGTCTGCAGCCCTCTGGATTTGTCCTTGGGCTGGGGGTCAGTCACAGATAAGTCAGCTGCAAAGTCAATGGGAGACCTCATTTCTCCCAAGGTCATGGAGCGGCTGTCAGATGCCTGAATGACCCTGTGTTTGGGTGAATCCTGCATTCTCACGAATGATGCCCCAGGCCTGCTTTATAACCCCCATCCAGTATCGGGAACATCCAAGGCTAACCCAGCCTCACTTCATGACAGCAGCCAGGCCCTAGTTAATGCTTGTTTTTTCATCTTGCCAATCCAGAGCTTGTCCCTGCTTCACTAAGTTTCTCCTTGGAATCTTTTGTGGAAGTCAAATTTTGGAAACGATGCTTCTCTCCTCCCTCCTGTTTTGCACATTCCCTTGCTGTATCCAAGTCAGTAAGTCTGGAATTGTCAGATTACAGGCTTGTCTCTGATTGGTTAGGCTTTTATAAGGAGCATAAACAGGACATCTACTGGACTGGGCCATACCTTTAGAGACCTGAAGTGGATTTCATGTGTGAATGAAATGAAAGGAAGTCCGTTTCGAATCTTTAAATTGGAATGTCCACTGTGATGTGATTTGGGGGAGTGATGAGTGAGAGTGTCTGCAGAGTGGTTAAACTGGCAGAGAGAGAATGAGACTCTGCTTTCCTGGCTTCACATTTGTAGATACAGCTTCTGGTTTTGTTGATGGACAACCAATGATGGCTGCAACAGTCACAGTGCCCTCTGCTGCTGTAAATTCCATTTACCAAGGACATAGAATGTACCAGGCAGGGTCCCAAGTACTTCTAGACATTATTTCATTTAATCCTCACAACATTCCAATTTTCAAATAGGGAGGGTGAGGTTCTGAGGAGTCAAGTTACTTTTCCTCAGTGTAAAGTAACACTGAGGTGGGATTTGAACTCAGGCTGTCTGACTCTGTGGTTTTCCCCACATTCCCCTTGCCCCTGCCCCAATTTAGTTTCAGAATTTTGTTTTTAACTTTTGTTATTGCATAAGGAATCTCCAGCTCCTGGGGGTAGCTGGCTTTCCTGGGATTCCCCTGTGCAGATGGAGGTTTTGGCTTTCCCTGACCATCTCTGCTCTGTCCACGTGGTCCGAGGTCACCAGCATACATAACCCTCACCAAGTTTAGTGGGTTAAACTAAAGTGTGCTTTTACCACTACTGAAAGTTTTAATAACATCTTACATCCCTTTCTGTAAATCTCCTGCTGGATTAGGAGAACCCAATGGTCGGTTCTGCTCCTCTGACTTCGGTTCCGTTCCCTAGAAGGATTTGGAGCTTCTAGGCCTCTTGGTGTGGCAGAGCTGCTGAGGACACATTCTTTCTCAGTATAATCTATGTGGCTGTGGCCAGTGAAATAGTTCTTTTTTTTTTTTTTTTGCAGTTTT
>NW_003852502.1:6955242-6961903 GCF_000181295.1 Otolemur garnettii | reverse complement strand
ATACAATGTGCTGGTTTTTTTTTTTTTTTTTTTTGCAGTTTTGGGTTGGGGCTGGGTTTGAACCTGCCACCTCCAGTATATGGGGCCACTGCCCTACTCCTTTGAGCCATAGGTGCCGGTCCAGGGAAATAGTCCTTTTAACTTTTAGGAGACATCCAAAGGGAACTAAAACTTTCTTTCCTTAGAAACCCTCTGCTGACATATGCTACATCAACAGGCCAGCCAGTAATTCTATGAGAACTGGAGACTCACTTGGGTCCTTTCCCCTCCTTCTTTCCTGAAGACCCTCAGGGGTGTGCGTTCGCCAGAAGTGTGACCACGAATGGGTGCCCCTGAGAATACCCAGCCTCTCCATGAGGTCTGCATTCAGATCACCTTGTTCTTTGCCAAAGTCTCTTGCTAGTGACAGAAATTTTCTGTTAAGCTTGTCTTTCCACTGCAGTCGGGTGAAAGCTTAGCTACTGAAAAAATGGTTTCGCTGAGTGGAACTGGCAGAATATTTCCATTTGGTAAGTAGGAAAGTTGAAGGGTCGGAAACTTTAGCTGTGAAAGGCTAGAGATGGGAGATGGGAAATATTGGACAGCATTTACATGGCGATATCGGTGGGATGGCTTTGTAGGGGGTATGCAATAGGAAAATGTGATATTTATTAAAAATGTGTTTGGAGTAATAAATGCCTTATAGGGAAAAATCCTAATTTTGGCAGGAATTTGTACTCCCTGTCCTAAAAGGTCTTTTTCCTTATCTAATTCATCTGATTAAATCAAGGTTTATGAATCACAAGAAAATGTATCAGAAGAAGGGCAAAGGAAGATATGTTCCTTAGCAGAAAGCAGGAGAGCCCAGTAAAAACAACACACACACACAAGATCTGAAGTCAGACAGATAGAAGGTCAAATCCTGACTTTGTTGCTATTGCAATGTCGGGCAGTTTGTATCATCTCTCTGAGCATTAATTTTCTCCTCTGTAAAAGTGAGATAATTATGTTCACCTCAGAGTTTCTCTTAGGATTCCATAAAAGGATGTAAGTAAAGAGTATATAGTAGATAACAAATGGTCATGCTAATCATTGTCATTTAGGTTTTATAAATAAGAGGGGGTCCCAAAGTCCAAGAGTGGCCAGATGAGCAATTATTGCAACACAATCGCGAAGATGGGGAATCTACCCAAAGTGCCCATCAATTCGTGAGTGGACTAATAAATACTCAGCCGTAAGAAAGATGTATTGATACCTTTTCTCAACAATCTGGATGGAACTGGAGACCATTCTCCCAAGTAGGTATCTCACGAGTGTGAAAACGAACACCACATGTGCTCACTATTAAATCGGAGCCGGCCAATGAGCCTGTGCACGGAGGCAAATAAAACTCAGTGGGAATCACCCAGTGGGAGGAAGGGATGGGCGAAAGCCCACCTAGTGGGTACTGTGAACACATGTGAGTGATGGGCACACATTGATTGGGGATTCAAGCATGACCTATGTGATCCATGTAACCAAAAACATTTGTACTCCCTTAATATTTTGAATTAAAAAAAGAATAGGCAGATGAGAAAAATTTAACCCTAGAACCACGAATTGCTTTAAAATATAAAGCATTTTGAAATTCATGTTAAAACAAACTGATGAGTACTTTAAAGTAACTGAAAGCCAGTTTTTTTGGGGGGGGATGTAATGAGAAAAGTTACCAGCCCTTGATTAGGGTCACAGCTCTGTATTGCTCTCTAGAAAGCAGCCTGAGTCTCCAAAGGGCTGTTTAGCCCCATCCATTGGCAGGAGGGAGCACCTGGACTGATAAGTGGGAAGTTGACTATCGCGCCTGGCTCTATGAACTCCTGTTTCTTCTCCCAGACATTTTAAGAGTCTGGCAATCAGAAAGTTCTCTTTGGCTAATAGAAAGACTAGCGAGACTACTCTTTGAGTCTAATCATAGGGTTTCCACTTACAATTAGCCAGTAGTTACTCAATTGAGGGCAGATAATGAAGGGTCTAAAAGCTCAGAAGGTAGTAGCAGTGTAACTTAACTCTTTCATAAAGATTTTTATGATATTGCAAATCTTGCTCAGGTGACACTTGGTCAGCCTACAGTCTGGCCTGGGTTCCCCTGAGGTGGCTTCTCTTGTGAGCCTGTTTCATTGTAGATCCACTTTCCCTCTCCTTCATGTTAGGATATAAATCCCCCAGCCTGTGAAAAGCATCTTCACTGTTTCCAGGTCCAAGGACTTTATCATTTGTCTCCAAATTGTGCTTAAAACATCACTGTCACTATTAAACTTTCTCCAGTCTTCACTTCTCTCTCCTTCCTTTGGAAAGCATAAGTTATCATGGTTACTAATCATTTAATTTAGATTATTTTTCTCTTTCACTAAATTATGTCTAAGAGCTGGGCTTCTGGCTCTTTTATTTATTTTCCATACTATTATTGGAGGTGCTCAATAATTATTGGTTAAATGATTTTTAACACAAATGTTTTTATCATATGATGTAACACAAAAGGAATTATCATATGATAAAGTGAAATAAATTTACATGTCAAAAAAGCACAACAGAAACATAAAATAAAATAAATAAAGCATGAAAAATAGCAATTCTCTTTTAATTTAATTTTGCCTGGACTTAATGGGAATTGGTTTCTGAATAGTCAAGTACAGGAGCGATCTGTTTTTCAAAAATCTTCCCACAGTTCTTTCAATTCTTTACCAGATACAGTTTATTTTTAGTGGTGTGTAGTGGTATCAGGTACTGCTCTTTTTCTTTTCTAAAGATATTATTACATTGTTCAATGAGTATTGTTTGTTTTTGAAGAAAGCCATTCGTGACTAGACTGTTAGATCCACTAGATGGCAGGCGGTTGTTAGAGAAAGAAAGGGAAAGACTTTGAGTTACGATTATTTTGGGGGATTGGTATATTTCCACTGAGCTGTCTCAGTCAACAGGCCTTGCCAATAACTCCTTAATTTCTATAAATTTCTTTAGTATTAGCTTTCCAGAATTGTTAAAAGTGATTGCAAAACATTGCATGAAATATCCTGGCCAGATATTTTTCCACTACCACATCTAACCCCAGACTGACCTGTGATTCTCTCTAATTTTCTTATACTATAAATAGCGTCCTGACCTACCATGGGAATTAAAATGACCTACAATGAACAAAGGTGTATGACTCTGAGAGATGAAGAAATCACACCAGTTCTCATTTATATGAATCTTCTAGTTTAAAATTTAAGAAGTTTTATTGTTTTTAAAAGCAATGATGTGAAATACAGTTTTGCCTACAAGTGGGTAAGTGCTCTCTGAGAGAGCTCAGTGATCACTGGAGTATGTGCACCAGCACTTCAGTGGATATGTCCAGCGAATGTTTGAGATGGTCACAGACCCTGATGGAAAACTATTCCACTCCGACGCAGGCACTGCCCAGAGCAGCCAGAAACGTGCCAGTGCTGTGCCTCCCAGAGCCTGCTCAGGCCCCTCCACCCTAGTTACGTGTATTTTCTTCTTTCTTGCTCCATTTTTCATAAGTACTTGGTCTTCTAGGGATGCCAATGAGATTCACAGATGAAATTAAAAGCTCTACTTGTATCCCTAAATTAAGCAAAACAGATGAAGCCAATTCAGCTGTGAACTGGCTTTGTTGAGAGTCACATGTTCCCCTTCACTATGGATGGGAGGTGAGGTGAACACCACTAGTTAATTTATGGTCTTCAGACTTACACTGCAGAACTTTTGCATTATGTTAAAAAATGCCTCCTGAATACACATTGCATCTGGGCTGATTAACAGCTTTACATGTGTTGCCTTCAATGTCAGTGTCCGTGTTTGGTTTAGTTAATTAAAAATAAGACTCTACTAAAGAAAAATGAAACGTTGCCGTTTTAGACGTAAGAAAATCTGAAATAATGACTATCTATCAGATACATTTTGAATATGGTAAAGATAAACTAAGAACATATGCATCTCATCACAGTTTCCTTCCTTGCTGACTGTTAGGTCATCAGTGGTGAGGGGAGTCCCTCCCATCCTCAGCTATTAGGGCGTTTTAATGAATACGGAGATGAAAGTCTAGGATCTTTGAATTGGGCTTTTCATCCTACATTGAAAAAACATTGCATATGCTTTGCATTTACATTAATTTCCAACTCTTCCATATCTAATTACCTTTAACTTTCTCCTGGAAATCTATGATGTAATGCCTAGTAGGATAAATAAACCAGTGATTGCAACTATTACTACCTGTGCAAGTGGATCAAATAAAGAAGGTTTGTCCCAGCAGCAACTGAAAGGTTGCCTTTGGCACAAACTGGTAATTTAGCCTGAGGAGTCACAGGGAGGAAAAACACTGAGTTAGAATTAATTAACTAATTAGTTCTGCAATGAATATTTACTTCATGCCAAATATTGCCAAGACGGATTAGTTCCTTGAAAGAAATGGAAAGCAATGGACTCAGAATTCTTGCAACAGATTTCTTCCCTTGACCTAAAGACTTTTTGACACCATTACCTGGTGCTGTCTCTGCATGTCTTTTAAAGATCCTTTGCCCTACAAGTCATTCAAAATGTATATTCGCAGCATTGGGCACAGCATGGGACAGTCGGTGCTAAATGAATGGATACAAATAGATGTTCAGCCTTTTGGTTATAGTTTGATTTTTCCATTTAACGTCCGGTTATATTTTCCCTTGTTTTGTTTTGTCTACATTTTAGAAACCCAATTTTATTTTCACTACAGACCTTCCTGGATGCTCTGAAGCAGGTTTTAAGAGTCTTTTAACAATAGTTACTTGGGTGATTTTCTGTTTGGTTTTTGTGCCTTGACTACTTGGGAAGATAATCACATCTTCCTAGATTGCCCAAATGTAAGATGATCATATCATTGGTTGTTTCAAAATTAGGATGCATTTGAGAATGAAAGGGCATTTACATAATAATTATGTCAGATAATAGGTATAAATTGAAACTGTTCCAGAAAATAGAGTTGTATGACTACCCTACTTAATAACTCTGGCTTATTCTTGTACTTCCTTCTCATATTTGAGGGTAAAGAAATCTAGATAATCAGTTCCAAAGTAGGTGATAACCTCACCACAAACTTTCTGATTTTTCTTGCCTATTCATCAGAAATTCTCCACACTATAACACATTTTTTTCTTCTTTTTATTTTTAATGAATTTATGGAAGTATAATCGACTTTCAAAACTTGCTTAGGTTCAAAGTATACACTCTGATGAATTTTAACATATGTATACACTTCAGGAACTAGCCCCACATTCAAGACAATGAACAGGTCCTTTACTCCCACACACCCCTTTCTTACCGCTCTTCCCATCCTAGACAGTCACTGGTCTGCTTTCAGTCCTTATAGGTTATTTTGTATTTTTCTAGAATTGTGTACAAATGAAATCATGCAGTATATTGTCTTTTTTTTTTTGTTTGTTTGGTCTGGCTTTTTGAAGAGTCTTCTCACACACATCAATAATTCATTCCATCTGTCGTTGTCGAGTCGTAGTCCACTGAGTGGGTATTTCACAATTTTTTTACTCATCCACCGGTTAATGGCCATGTAAGTTGTTTTAAATTTTTAGTTATTACCAATACAGCAGTTGTGGACGGGCTTGCATACATCCTTTTATGGAAAGACACTTTCCCTTCTTTTAGGTAAATAGCAGAAGTGGAATGACTGAATCGTATGGTAGGTTTATATTTAACTTTTAAGAAATGAACTGTTTTCCAAAGTATTGTACCAGTTTCACTCCTACAAGCAATGCAAGAGAGTACTAGACACTCCACATCATTCTTAATGCTTGAAATAGTCAATCTTTTAAAAAATTTTAGGCATGTTCATAAATGTGCAGTGGTTTAAAATTGCATTTCCCTAACAACTAATGGACGTTGAATTACGACCTTATGTGTGATCCATGTGTTATCTTTCACAAAATGTCTATTCAAATTTTGTCCATTTTTATTGGATTGTTATCTTATTGAATTTTGAGAATTTAAAAGAATATACATTTAGAATATATCTCTTTAATCAGATATGTGACATGAAAATATTTCTCCAAGTTGGTGACTTTTCCTGCTATTTGCCTAAAGGTGTCTTACGATAGCAGATGTTCTTAATTCTGATGAAGTTCAACAAATCGATTTTTTGTTATAGGAATGACGATTTTGTTATTGTATCAAAGACATTTTTCTGTAATCTCCGTTGAATAATTGATTCTTAATCAAGACTGACCAAGGTGAATTTAAATGAAATAAAAGGCAATATTAGAAAAGTGACATATCTAGATAGCCCAATCTACAGAGGGTGCCAAAAAATGTATACACATTTTAAGAGATGTTGTCTATGTATTACTCTTTGAAGTTGAATTGAAGGCACTGTTACCAGTCAAGTGTACCTGGACATACTACACACATCCCTTTTACCTGCAATTCATACACTTTTTTGAATGATCAATTTTATTTCCAAAGATGTCTTAAAATATCTCTATATTTTTTTTTTATTGAATGGTAACTATGTACATGAATGCACTTCTGGGGTACAGTGTGGGGTTTTCACATGCAATCTGAAATACTTCCATCAAACTGGTCAACACAGCCTTCATGTCATTTTCTCAGTTATTGCTTTAAAACGTTCACATTCTACTCTTAGAAAGAGTCACCTGTA
>NW_003852502.1:6933423-6955084 GCF_000181295.1 Otolemur garnettii | reverse complement strand
GTAAAGTCTCCATCTTTCTTTATGGCTGCATAGTATTCCATGGTGTACATATACCACAGTTTGTTGATCCATTCGTGGATAATATCTATACATTTTTGTGGTACCCATATATATTTTTATTTTTTGTATCAGTTGAACTTCTGGAGAGTTCATGAATAATAAAGTAATTTCTATTTTTAATATGTATTTAATATGCAATTTATTCTTATTTAAAACACAATCTGTATCAGGGGTTTTTAATTAAGCAGCATGACCATGAATGGCTTGCCAGGTTTGAAAGCAAAACAGATAGGAACACCCTCCTAATAGCTTTCTTACCAGCCCAGTCGCCAATATCTACAACTCCCCAGTAGACTATAAGTCGGACTGTGAATTCATCCACTATTCTCCATTTCATTAGGCATTTCTTTGGTTCAGGTAACCATTATCTTTTGATGAACTATTGGAACAGTTTTATAATTGCTGCCTTTTTCCAATATAGCACCTCCAATTTATTCTCCATTCTGATGCTCGAATTATCTTATCAGGGCAGTGCCTGTGCTCAAAGGAGTAGAGTGCTGGACCCATATGTGAGAGGTGGCAGGTTCAAACCTAGCCCTAGCCAAAACTGCAAAAAAAAAAAAAAATTATCTTACCAAAATACATACAATTATGCCATGTCCTTGTCTACGGAATTCCCCCATGGATTCTCTATCTTTATAATAGAGTCTAAGCTCCTTAATATGGACCACAATTAGAGTGATCATGCTTCTCAGTTTAAGCCATTATTATTCTAGTGTGTTTATTAATAGCAACTCTATTCTATGTGCATTTCCAAAGTATCATAGATTTATATGGTTGCTCTGCTTGTATAATGCAAAGAGTGCATTCCAGTTATACCAACTTCCTTTTAGTTCCCTTCACTCACGTGGTATCCCTCATTGTGGGACTTGTGGGCACTCTGTTGCCACTGCCTGTTACACTGACCCTTTTGGCTGGCTAGTTTTGATTTTTTCCAATTTATCCTTCACATGTCAACCTGCATCACACTTGTTCTATAAGGCTTTACTGCATATCCCATGTGTTTATACTCATTCTCTTGCCTCATTAGACTGTAAGCTCTTTGAGGGCAGAAGAATCCTATGTCCTCTTGTCTAATATACCCAGCACTCTGAGCGAGTAGCTGTTAAGTGTTTGCTGACCGTATCTTTTGCATATGGAGACTTTGAGGCAATAGAAGGCACCTTTCCCTACTGGAAGAACCCAGAAACCCCTTATCTGGGACAAGGAAACCTAGAACAGCCATTATGCTCTCAGCAGATGGATTGCTTATATAAAAATACAAAAGCTTTCCAAGGACTGAGTGCAGCCCTCTGATGGGAAATGCCCAAGGGTGAGATTTAAGCGTTCCACAACATTCTCCGCCAGTCCTGGCCTTTTCTTGCATCATAGATCACTTTGACTCCCACTGTGCTTCTCCTACCTAAGAGTTGGGTTTTATTGCTTTTGCTCTAAATATGAAAAAAACCCCTTAAGTTCTATTATACTTAGCAAAATAAGACTAGAATTATTTTCCAACAGACAAGGCTTAGTGCAATAACAAACCAAAGAAGGAAAAACTAGGAGAGCGGAAGTAGCAATAACCACAAAAATTCCAAACATCAGAAAATAAGAAAGTTCCTTCAAATATTATTTTTTATCATAACTGTCCAAGTAAAAGCAGATACATAAACTGGACTGTGCTTCACAATCTCTTATTCTCTTATCCTAAGATAATGACTATATTCTAATATTAATTATAGGCTGTCAAAGTTTCTTGTCTGTTCATATTGAAGCCTCTGGGTTTTATCTTCAGCATCTGGAAAATACTCAGTGCAGACATCTTACCCAGTCTAAGGGCAAATGCAAACTTTCTTAAGGTACATCTTTTCCTCATTCAGATTTCCTCTGGAATGTCTTTCTTTCAGACTTGGTTTTGGGGGTGAGATGAAATCCACAGTAGAGTTGCAGATTGCTAGCACAGGACACCCCAAGGCTCCACTGGATTGTCCTCGCCTTCCCCATGCAAGGCTTCAGCTCGGCACACCTCTGAAATCTGAGGTGCTACCTTATCAAGTGAGTCCCTAGCACACATTCCTAAGCTGTGCTAGCATGCATATGCAACACACAGGAGAGAAACCCTGTCTAAGTTTATCCCTTGCACTTAAAAAATGTAATAGTCCTATGTCATAATCATAACTTTCATAAAACAAGATTGAAATGACACCCACGTGATCTAATATTTATACTTAAACAGTTTGGGGTTGGTTTGCATGGACTCCAAAGTTCGGTAGGAGATTCTAAAACAGTAGATTTCAAAGTGTGGCCCCTGGGTCAGGGGCATCAGTATCACCTGGGAACTTGTTAGAAATGCAAACTCTCAAGCTTCACTCCAGACTTTCTGACAATCAGAACTCTGGAGGTGGAGTCCAGATAACTCGGCTTTAGCAAGCCCTTCAGGTGAGTCTATAACACTTTGAAGTTTGAGGACCACTGTTTGAGGAGAACTATCTTCCCTCTAGGATAATATATACAGTTGATTGCAGCAATTATCAAGTACTTTGATCATAAGGAGAAATCAAATAGCAACTACTGAAATTTTACCTCTTTTAGCAAGTTTCTTTGTGCCCATTCAACAGAAAGGATTTGACAGGAAAGGAGTAAAGTTG
The DNA here is from genome assembly GCF_000181295.1 of Otolemur garnettii. Lineage (NCBI taxonomy): Eukaryota > Metazoa > Chordata > Mammalia > Primates > Galagidae > Otolemur > Otolemur garnettii. Next base: position 6,952,397 of record NW_003852502.1, on the reverse strand, counting down.
AAGAAGGCAGATTACAATATTTGCACAAGTGAATAAATTAAAATTCTTGTACTTGAAGCTGGGAAAAAAGAAAAAGGAAAATGGAAAAGAACTCACCAAAAATTGGAACAAAAACTACAGGTGGGCCAGGGCAGGGTGTTTCCTAGAGTGGGATGTTGAGCAGACTCTGGCCATGGGGTTAGAGAAAGTTCTTACTCAATACATGCTGTAAGATGTGAGTATTAATTTTAGCCATATTTATTTTTCATTTATGTGGCTTTGATTAGAGGCTGGGTCTGCCTCACAGGTGCCCTGTGGAGATAGTGGAGATAATAGGAATTCCAAAGAAGCTCCTCAGGGTTTTGGAAATGTATACTTAAGATATGAAATATCCCTTTGGTGTTACCATTTTTTTTCTATGAATGGGACATCTAAGTTTCTCAGGGAAGATATTCCCTTGAAACAATTAGAATCAACAATAATGCCTGTTTTAGGGGATCAGCCTAACAATTACCTTTAAGTTGTCAATGTTGCTAACATGCTATTTTCCCATAATCATTGCAGAGACCATGGACTATAGTGAACCTAGGGGTCAGATTTAGCATTGCTTCACTTTGCCAAGAGCTTTTAATTGGTGATTGATGATTTATATGTTCTACCTGGTCAGGCAGTTGGTGCATGACAGAAACCCCTCAGAGGCAGCAGGAGGCTACTGACTGTGCAGTGGGTGTCCTGACGTGGCCAGATGGACCTGGCTGGGCAAGAGAAAACAGACATTTTTCCACCCTCTGTCTCTACTGCCCCGCCATATCCTGTCTAGAATATAGAGTCATTTTGGCTTCTAGGACTGGTATTTCATCTGGAAACCAAGTTTTCCTTCATCGGACCCCTTGTGTTGGGATTTGTGTGTGGACTCATCTGGCATCCCACTTTATTGACCTTACACTAGGCCCATTCCAGAATATGTTGCTGCTGTCTATTTTTTTTTTTCCCCTCAAATCTTGGCATTACATCTGGGAATTAGAAAAATGTTAGCTTGCTCTAGGAACAAATCTTTATGACTGCTATATATTAAATATGCATCTGGATGACTGTTTTCCAAATGGCGCCCTTTGAGTACCAGATGTGTTTTAAGGGTGTGCCTGGCAACATGTCATCTCTGACACATAAGTCTGGGCTCTTGGGGCCTCTTAGTATGACTGCAGGCCCATTTCATTCTAGGATTCTGTTATTTTTCTCCCAGAGAGTTCTGTAGGCATAGAATCCAAATTTATTCATTATTTTATTTATTTTTGTTCCTAGATTTCACAGTACAGATGAAATACAGAATTAGGATGAGATTTTCTTTTAAAAATTATTATTTTAAATTATTGTTAATTAAATTATTGAAAAAGTTATTTTTTAAAATGGACAAGTACAAATTATATGTATCGTGTACAACATAACGTGTAGACTTTGTGGAATGGCTATATATATATATGTATATATATATATATTTAATAAGGACACCTAAAATCTTCTCTCTTAGCAATCTGCAAGATTACAATGCAGTGTTATTAACTGTAGTCACCATGTTGTATAATAGCTCTCTCGAACTTATTCCTCCCATCTAAGTGAAATTTTTTTTATCCTTTGACCTCTCTCTACCAACCAACCCCCTTTTCCAGCCCCTGATAACATTTAACTCTCTGTATGATTTCAACTTTTTAAGATTCTTTCTGTACCTGCTTTATTTCACTTAACATAAAATCTTCCAGATTCATACAAGTTGTCACGAATAAAATTTCCTTCTTTTTATAGGGTTAGGCTACATCATTTGTGTTTGTTAGGTAAAGTTCAAGTTGTAATTGAGCTCTTCACCCAGAAGATGTGTTCTATATTTTCTTTATCCATTCATCTGTTGATGGACACTTGGGTTGATTCCATATCTTGGCTGTTGTATATGATGCTTCAAAGAACATGGGAGTCCAGATACTCCCATACATACTTTTTATATGTAATTTCATTTCCTTTGGCTATATAGTATAATTATGGTACCATATGGTAGTCTTAGTTTTTAATTTTTTGAGAGACCATCATCCTGTTTTCTTTTATCTTTTCTTTTTCTATTTTTTTTTTTTTTTTTGAGACAGAGCCTCAAGCTGTGCCCCTGGGTAGAATGCTATGGCATCACAGCTCACAGCAACCTCCAACTCCTGGGCTCAAGCGAGTCTCCTGCCTCAGCCTCCCAAGTAGCTGGGACCACAGGTGCCCACCACAATGCCCAGCTATTTTTTGGTTGCAGCCATCATTGTTGTTTGGCTGGATTTGAACCCGCCACCTTAGGTGTATGTGGCTGGCGCCTTAGCCACTTGAGCCACAGGCCCCGAGCCCATCCTATTTTCTATAATGGTTGTGCTAATTTACATTCCCACCAACAGTGTTAAAAGGGTTCCTTTTTATTCACATTCTCATCAACATTTATTATTATTATTTTTAGTAATAGCCATTCTAAATGGTGTGCAGTGATATCTAATTATAGTTCTAATTTGCATCCTCCTGAAGATTAATGATGTTGAGCACTTTTTCATATACCTGTTGGCCATTTGTATGTTTTCTTTTGAGAGCTGTCTATTCAGACCCTTTGCCCAGTTTTTAAATTGGGTTATTTATTTTCTTGCTATTAAGTTGTTTGGATTCCTTATGTATTTTGGATATTAATCCCTTATCACATGTATGGTGTGTACATATTTTCTCCATTTTATAGTTTATTCACTTTGTTGATTGTTGTCTCTGCTGCTTGTATAGAAGCATTTGGCTTTGCCAAATGATTAAACGCATTTGTCTATTTTTGCTTGTGCTAACTGTGGTTTTGGAATTAGAGCAAAAAAAGCTACTACTCAGACCAAAGTCATGGTACCTTCTCCTTATGTTTTCTTCTAGTAGTTCTACAGTTTTCAGTTTCACAGTTAAGTTCTTAATTTACTGTGAGTTGATTTTGTACATGGTGTGAGATAAGGGTCTAACAGTTGTCTGGATACCATTTATTGAAGGGTCTTTCCTTTCCACATTGTGTGTCCTTGGCACCTTTGTTGAAAATCTATTGTCAATAAATTTGTAGATTTATTTCTAGGCTTTCTACCTTGTTCCATTGGTCTCTGTGTCTATTTTAATGTTAGTATCATGCTGTTTTGGTTATTAAAGGATTTTAGTATATTTTGAAGTCAATGATGTAATGCAGGGGTCCTCAAACTTTTTAAACAGGGGGCTAGTTTCACTGTCCCTCAGACCATTGGAGGGCTGGACTGTGGGCCCTGGTATAAGTCAGCTGCTAAGCAGGACAGGCAGCAGTGGCAAAAACACCCAGAGGGCCAGATAAATGTCTTCGGTGGGCTGCATGTGGCCTGTGGGCCGTAGTTTGAGGACGCCTGATGTAATGTGTCCAGCTTTGTTCTTTTTACTTAAGATTGCTTTGGCTATTCAGGGTCTTTGTGTTTCAAGTGAATTTTAAGATTATTTTTCCTATGTTTGTGAAAAAATGTTATTGGAATTTTGATAAGGATTGCATTGAATCTATAGGTATCTTTGAATAATATGAACATTTTACTAATCTTAATTCTTTTCATTCATGAACATGGGATATCTTTCCATTTGTCTGTGTCCTTTCAATTTCTTTCACCAATGTTTCATAGTTTTCAGTATATAGGTCATTCATTTCCTTGATTTAATTTATTCTTAATTTTCCTAATTATTTCACTTTAAGGTAGGTATATGAAAGGGATTTTTACAAAGGGATTTTTAAGGTATATGAATGGGATTTTTTTTTTTTTCAGATAATTCATTGTTAGTGGATGTAAATGCCACTATTTTTTTTATGTTGACCCTGCAATTTTATTGAATTCATTTATTAGTTTTCACAGTTCTTTTGTGTGGAATTTTTAGGGTTTTCTATATATAAAAATCACATCTGCCAACAGAGGACATTTAACTTTTTCCTTTCCCATTTGAATGATTTTTGTTCCTGTCTTGACTACTCTGACTTGAACTTTCAGTACTATGTTAAAGAGTGAGTGGGAATCAGATTTCTTAGAGGTAAAACTTTCAACTTTTTATTTCTGAGTTAGATGTTAGCTGTGGGTTTGTTATACATAGCCTTTATTGTGTTGAGATAAGTTTCTTCTATATGTAATTCATTGTATTTTATCACAAAAGAATGTTAAATTTTGTTAACTGCCTTTTCTGCATTTATTGAGATCATATGGTTTTTGTCCTTCATTCTCTTAATGTGGTGTATCACATTTTTAGATTTGTGTATGTTGAACTATCTCTGTATACCTAGGTTAAATCCCACTTGATCATGATGAATTATCTTTTTAATGTGCTGTTGAATTTGTTAGTATATTATTGAGAATTTTTGCATCTATGTCCATCAGAATATTTGCCTGAATGGATATTATATATTTTAAAAAATCCATAAGTTATTCTGGCACATCAGTAAGTAGAAAAGAATACAGTCACCTCCAAATAAATTTGTTGTCAAGTGGGGTGGATCCCAAGGTTGCGTAGCACTCTTAGAACTTCATTTTGAGGCAATGAGATATGATGGCAATGTCTTATAGTAGGGTGTATTTGTATTAAGTGGCAGGAGACCTTGTATCTTGTGGTTTTGTGACAAACAGGCTCAGAATTTGAGCAAATTTTAGTTCCCCCACTGTGCAATGGTTTCCTTCTTAGAAACTAATGGTTAGGACTTTAACTTTTGTAACACATAGGCTTAAACTATCTAAGAATCTTACTCATGCTAGTCAATGATTATTAACAAGGAGTTACATCTCTGCTTTGTTATGTTCTTTCTACTTAAACTCCTCCCCTTACCTCAGCAGAGGAACTCGACTGAGAGAAAAGATAAGTCACAGGCTAGAGAGAAAGAAAGAATTGTTAATTGGTTATTCCTAGCAGTGTCAGTTCCTGTGTACCCTGGCACAACCTTGGGGCTTATTGCCAAGAGATTTACCTTCCAAAATCATCTCTATTGTTCAGTGGAGGTCAAGCCATATAGCAGTCAAGAATCCCGTCTCCATCATCAGAAGAGGTGGGTAGGAGGGATGTGAGAGTTGTCTGAATCACTCTAATTGCAGGAACTTCTGATCTTGGGAAAGGCTCTGAGTTTATTGACATATAGCTTTCAGTTTTTAGGCTTTTTATTTCTTGAGTCTTCCCAGTTCTCTACCTTGGAACTAAAAGACCTAGACCTTCTTCCTAGATATTGGAAGCTCTCTGTTCCTCTCACTACAACAAATGCTGAAGCCTGGTCCAGCACATCCCAAGTCACTATCTAGAAAGGAAATGGACCTTGATGTATCCATTGTATTTTCACCACCAGACTACAAATATAGATGCATCATGCTGAGTTCTGTTGTTGGCTTCCCTTCACAATACCAATTTTTGGGATTTAGACATCAGTTTTGACCAAGCACAAGGTTTCTATATCCTTTTCATTTCCAATCTGGAGTCCAGATAACCTTTAATTCATAACTACATGAGATACCATCCTTTAGTTCAGTTTTTTCTATGAACTACCACTGAAATCTTAGAATTTCTACTAGTGAACCATGTAGAGTTTGACAAACAAAAAAAAATCTCTTACATTATTGACATTTTGGGGTTGTGCTGTGTAGTTTCCCAAGGGTATTAGTTGTTTGGCATATATTTCCCCTGGAAATCTGAGGATATAAGCATTGTGGAAGCAAAACATTTTAGAACTGGAGTTGAGCACATCAACAGAAATGCTTACCCAGTTTTCTTTTCTTTAATAGGTAATAACTGCATAGCAAATTACTCTGCCAGAGCTAGTAGGGAAATTAATTAACTGCTTGTTTGTAATTCATGGAGTCATTGCTAAGTGTCCTTAATTCACTTGTCCAAAAATAATTCCAAAAATAAATTTCCCATTAGGTTTACTGTCTATAATTTTGTAACTTGTAGATGCTATGGTGGGAAACACCACTAATTTAATAATTCAGAAACAATTTGGAAATAGTCGAGTGGAAGTAAATGTATTTAATTTTATTTTATTTGCACACATTTTGGCAGAAAATATTTTATGAGTTTGACCAGAAGGAGCCTTTGATTCCTATTAGTGGTCACAGCTGCTCACTGGGAACATGGTAGGTTTGAAACATTGAATTGTTGCTGCCTAACAGCTTAGTGGTCAGGTCAAAAGGTATGAGATAAAATCACAAGATGTTTTTGAGTTTTTGAACATGCCTGGAGAAATTATTCTTATTCCTAATGGTATAATTTTTCACAAAGCAATATATGTTTTTGGCATTTGAAGTAATTATTTGGGCACCATCATGCATAATTATGCTAGCTCTTTGGTCCACTGCCAAGGTCATCCATTTATGGTACAGATTTATAAATGGTGAGTAAATAGGAATGTTCCATACCATGTGGGTTTTCTAAATTTTAGGACTTAATACCCAGCAGAATTGATTTTAGAGAATTATAGATGGTTAAAGCTTCAACTGTCCTTTAAGAGCATTTAAACCTTCCCTTCCATTGAAGGAATTGAGACACCCAGGAGGTGAAAGGAATTGATCAAGTTCACGTATATATTTTAGCAGAAGTAATTGTAGAATTTAGGACTCCTGGGTACCAATTTGATTCTCCTTGTACCATATGTTGGAAAGAATCAGAACTAAATTGAGAAAAACAAGATCGAAAACATTTCCTTCTTAGGTGCTTTTATATGGATTTCTGGTGATGAAGCTGAGAAACATAACACTAAAAATGGATTTTACTGAGCCGCCCTTTAGTTTATTACCATTCTCTGAGATGGATCTATAGTAATCCTTTCATCATGTTCTCCATTTAATATTTTGACTTCCTTTGAATTTTGTGTATAATAAAAATGGATGTTTCCTTTGAATTTAGGAGTTGGCTTTTGTTTTCTGTCAGTATGGAACTGAGGCCAAATAAATAAATTCAAATGAATTATGCAAAGTTTCTGTGAAGTGAGGGAGAACTATCTCATATGCCAGGAAAATGTGCCTTTGCCTTCTTGTTTGGTGACTATGTGTATTTAATTATGCACAGGATGTGCTCCTCAGAGAAACTCTGACTAGATGCACCCCACTTAGGAGAGGCCCATGAGTGACAGTGATGCTCTGAGTGGGGGGCAGCAAAGCAAGAGGCTTGGGGATGGCAGCCAGATGACACCAAGGAGCAGACAACACAGGCCTCTGGAGGGTAAAGCTAACTTACAAGTCAGCCATCAAGACTCACGTTTCAGGCTACATGGGATAAATAGTAGGGAATGTCTTAGACACCCACTTTTCTTGGAGCTCTAGACATGCAAGGACAAATGATTATGTTTTGGACTGGTACTCTGTTTAAGCACGGATGTCCTGGACTCATTGTGGAGTTCTAATGTTTGGGTGTGGGGAAAGGACACTGGACAGAGAGCCAGCAGATCTGGGACCTCGTCCTATGTCTGCCACTAATTAAGTGTGTGCCCTTGGGCCTCTGGCTTCAGGTACATTATCTGAAAAATTAAGTAGTTTTAAGATTTCTTTAAAATCTACAATCTCTTTTGTTCGTCTTTTTGGCCCCATTTCCCTAGTCTGTATTCAATATTCCCTAGTCTGTTTCACTCCAAGGGCTAGCTATGGGTTTGCTTACCTGTGACTTTCAAAGCACACATCAAGGTGTCCTCTTTGAAGGCTGGGCATGGTGGCTCACAACTGTAATCCTAGCACTCTGGGAGGTTGAGGAGGGTGGACTGCTTGGGCTCAGGAGTTTGAGACCAACCTGAGCAAGAGCAAGACCCATGTCTCTCTATCTCTAAAAATAGCCAGGCATTGTGGTGGTGCCTGTAGTCCCTGCTACTCGGGAGGCTGAGACGAGTATCGCTTAAGCCCAAGAGTTTGAGGTTGCTGTGAGCTGTCTACTGAGGGTGACATAGTAAGACTCTATCTCAAATGAAAATAAAAAGTTGTCCTTTTAGGAGGTTAATCTCCCTCATCTGCCTTGGCTACAAGGTCAGGAATCTCTTCCAAGATGGCTTTATTATAGCATCATCCTTCCAAGATAGCCACTGTGGTCTATCAAGGTTTGCCCAAATAGCCTACATGGTATTAGCAAAAATGCCGCCTCATGGTATTCATAACTGTTTGGCAAAATCACTAATTCTTAGCTTTGGTTTCTTGGCCCTTGTAATAGGTTAAATGGCCACCCACTGCCTCCTGGTCCAAATTCATGTGTTAAAGTCCTAGTACCCAGCACTCAGAATGTGACTTTTCTTGGAAATCGGTTTGTGGTAGATGTAATAAATTAAGATGAGGTCATACTGAAATAGGGTGGACTCTTCACCAAATATGACTAGAGTCCTTATACAAAGGGCACACAGATTGTCACATAGGGAGAATGGAATGTGAAGATGGGAGTTAAGGTGCCACAAGCCAAAAATCTACCAGAAACTGGGAGAGAGGCCTGGGACACATCCTTCTCTAGTGTCTTCAGAAGGAACACGGCCTGGCTCACACCTTGATCTGACTTCCAGTCTCCAGAACTGAGAGACAATAAATTTCTGTTGTCTAAGTTACTCAGTTTCTTAGGATAGCCTGAACAAACTAATGTAATCCTAGTGGAAATGAGGTAAGTCATTGAAATATCTGTAGAATGTGGGTCTTCTTAGATGGCTAGGAAATTACAATGACCTGGGCTTGCCTCCTGCAATGCATTGTACCCCATCAAGGTCCATATCACTGGGTTGTTCAAAATGATGGCAAGTTTTTTATAATTTAGGATGCACCCACCCAGGGGTAATATAATTTATTGTTCTTTAATACTTGATAACTTTGATGTTCTCTCAACTTAAACTGGCCTCTGAAGCAAATAAAATGGGTTGGAAGTTCAGGGATACTAAACTATCTTCAACTTTAAACAGAGGTTAAATAGTAGGAATTCTGATTTACTAAGTAAATAAGGGCAAAATTTCAATCTTAAGCTTTTCTTCACAAAATAGGTCAATTTGCGACTAGCTTTTGATCACAGAAGTAAAGAGAAGAATTAGCTGTGGCCGCTTATGTTAGCAAAACCTGTCATCTATGTCTGTCGCCAAGGATACCTTAAAACCAAAATACACGGAGAAAACCAAGACAGAAGTTGTATGTCGGGGAGAGGGAGGTGGGAGTGTGATTAGAGCATCTAGATCCTAGCTGGAACCTCATTAACACTTACTAAAAAGAGGCATCTCTACATATTCCCTATTCCCTAAACAAGAAGATTTCCATTAAGTCAAACTACGTGCCCCCCCAAAATGGGGAATTTTAGATGTTTTGGAAATTATTCTGTGGCTTTGGTTTATGTGATTTGTCTAGTGTTGTGTGATATTTCCTGAGAGAGATATTCACTGTCTCTTCATGCTGTCAGTTAAATTAATCCCTGATTTAGTACCAGTTGAGTCCCCACATACATCACTGGATGTGATCCAGTGCCCAAATAATTTTAATCACTGAGACTAATGTTACCATGGCAGCAGATTCAAGTTCCAGACAGAGGTACAGTCAGTATTATCTTTGTTTTTTGTTTGTTTGTTTTGTTTTGATTCCTTAGTTTTGCTTTTGATCTTGACATTGTATTTCCAGTGAGTTTCTTTACCTTACAAGTGGGGAACAAAGTATTAGCATTATCTCTTTTTGGTACTAAAGAGGAAAGATAGGGTGATGCCTGTGGCTCAGTGAGTAGGGCGCTGTCCTCATATACTGAGGGTGGCGGGTTCAAACCACACCCCAGCAAGAGAATTGCCTAAGCCCAGAAGTTGGAGGTTGCTGTGAGCTGTGATGCCACAGCACTCTACTGAGGCCTGAGTGTAAAGGGAGAGAAAGACAGAAGGCACAGCCTTTTAAAAATCTAATCTTAGAAGTGACATCCCATCACCTTTGTCATAGTTGAGCTGTATAAGTGAGTCACTAGGTCTGGCCACTGAACAAGGGGAGGAGACTGTACAGAGCATGAAAACCAGAAGACAGACAGCACAGGGGATGCCGAAGAGCCACTGGCCATGGGGGTGGGGTGGGGGGAGCAGGTGCTGTTGAATTAACTGTAGTTGTCTTAGTTGAATAAATTGAAGTGATGTGTCATTACCTTTCTGTTTAAAAGACAGTTTGGTAAGCTTAGCTCACAGCACAGCACACACACACACACACACACACACACACACAAAGTCCCCAAACTATAGATGTTGGCATGGATATGGAGAGAAGGGAACACTTCCACACTGCTGGTGGGGTTGAAAACTAATGCAGCTTTTTTGGAAAGAAAAATGGAGACTCCTTAAAGAACTAAAAGTCGACTTTCCATTTGATCCTGCAATCCCATTTTTAGGTATCTACCCAGAAGAACAAAAATCATTTTACCACAAAGACATTTGTTCCAGAATGTTTATTGTGGCTCAATTCATAATTGTCAAGTTGTGGAAGCAACCCAAATGCCCATTAGCCCATGAACGGTTCAACAAACTGGTATGTTTATATCATGGAATACTATTTAGCCATTAAAAATGATGGAGGCTTTATATCTTTTACATTTATCTGGATGGAGTTGAAACACATTCTTAGTATCATAAGAATGGAAAAATAACTATCCAATGTACTCAGTACTAATGAGAGACCAGTATATAAACAATTACATGCTCATCTGAACAACAAAACTCAAATACAGTCTAGTATGGAGTCAGAAGAAGAAAGGAAGGGGAAGGGGAGAGGATGACTGGCAGAAGGAGGAAGGGCATGAGGCTGGATCTCAACTATTGTGCCCCTTGTGAGGGTGTATAACACAGCCCCTGGGTGAGGGGGTCTTTTATAATTAGAACTTTACCCGGGAAGTGAGAACAATGTAATCTAAAAATTTGTACACTCATATTAATTTGAAATAAAAAGGTAGTTTGTCCTATAAGGCTAGATAGAAAAATACATATTTAATGAATTACTTTCCTTTACTGTTTCATGATATAATATTAAATGATCTTTGTATAGTATTTTACCATTTTTAAAAACTCTATGAAAGAGAATTAATGTAGTCATTTTACAGGTGAGAGAGGTGTCATTCAGAAAGATAAGTGGATTTCTACAATACTTTGCAATTAGTAATATGGTTTTTATGATTTTTTAATGCATCATTTATAAGGACCTTTTTTTTGGTCAAAAAGTTTAGCATAAATCTAGGGAAGAAATGTTTCAATTTTTTTTTTGTCTGCCTTTTGGTAATTTTTCTGTATAGGTAGCTAAAGCATAGACATACATACAAATTAAATTATTTTCTTTGAAATGTCTTGTCTTTCCTGGTGATACTGGCCCAGAGTGGAGTTGCAATAGATTGGGGAATATTCTTCTGTAAGTGTCTGGAGAATAACCAAGCATATGGACCTGTTGAACTTGGTTCCTCTTGCAAATGGCAGAAAAGTCTTGATGACATATATATGTTTTTCACTAGTATGATGCTTTGATCTACTTAGAAAGGAAGCTTCTGTATCCTCTTTCTGCTCAATTTAGAAGCTCTAGCTTGAAGATGGCCAAAAAATACGAGAAAGAAGTAGAAGGGAAAGGACAAACAAATTCTGATCTGGAAGAGCTCAGGGAGGGACGTGTGTGGGATTCCTAGTGAGGCCCTCAAGATTGAGCTGACCTGGCAGAACCACTGCATGGGTCCTGCTGAGCCGGACGGGAGGGGACATCCCTACTCTGTCCACTCTCATGTAGGTCTGGCTAATGTGTGTGGACATACTGCTCTAGTCAAGTTGGTCGTAAAAACTGGGCAAAACAGATTGGAGACAATGGATTGTTTAACAGAGTTAGATGCTTTTATGTGGGATTTCACTGCTAGAATGGCTAAATCAGCTGTGCACATAGAAACTGTCATATTTATAGTCTGCTTGATGAAAACCAGTAGCATATGCCTCAGAAATTGTGAGCAAACATCTGAACTTTACAGCTGTCTAAGGGTCATAGTAAGAAAAAAAGTTTTTCAGTTTTTTGCTAATGTTCTCAGTTTGAGTTATGTTCCTATAGAAAATAAATTTAATCTTAATGGTGAGTGACCTCAGTCGCCTTTCTGGGCTGTCCCAACCTCAGACTCTGTTAGCTCCTTCCACACCTAAAGCCGGCAGTCTTCTGAACTTTCCTAAAATATCTATGTCACTATCACACAGAGACACTTGATAGGTTTTTATTCCTCCAATTAAAGGCCATATTCTTAACAATTATTCAAAGTTTGTACAATAAGCATCAACTTTCTTATGCCTTTCTTATACTGCTTATCAAATCCTCACCCTACCATTTACCACTGAAATCCAATAGGCTACTTGGTATCGGGACCTAGATATAAACATCTCACATGTGACATATCCAAGAAAAAGACTTTTGAGTCCCACTGTCCTCCCCTATTCCCATCTCAATGTATGGCATCATCATTCACTAGCAGGTCGAAAGGTTGGATGTTGTCTTAGATTCCTGTGCTTCCTCGTGGCTCTGTCACCATCAGACTACTACTTTCTATCCAGATTACCTGTTACCTGCTCGTGAATCTATTTCCTGTCATAGCCATAGCTGCCACCTGGTCTGAGTTTCCATCATCTCTTATTACATGACCATTATAGCCTCTTAAATGTTTCCATATTTTCCTGTTTCTATATTTCCCACCTAAAATATCAACCTTCACTCATAGTGGAATCTATAAAATGTATAATAAGATTATTTCAGTCCCCTTTCTGAAACTTTCCAATGACTTTGCATGTCAAGATCCAAGATCCAAGTGTTTGTGACCCAGCCCTACAACTCTGCATGGTTGGGTCCTCGCTTCTGCCCCCATCTTCCCCACTGCTTGCTGTGTTCCAATCACATTGCCCTTGTTCTTATTCAGAACTTGCTAGCTTGCCCTTTCTGTCACTCCTGATTGGGCTGTTGGTTCCTCAGAATTTTGCATGGCTGATTGCCTCTGGTCATTTAGATCTCAGCACAATACCTTCTTCCCAGACATGGTGGCTTCCCTGACCATCCTTGCTACACTAGAGTTTTGTGAACTTCTTCAAGTTATTTTTGTTTACTTATTTAGTGCCTGCCTCTGTCCACGGGGCTATAAGTGAAGCCTGCGATGCCCTCTCTGACCTCTTCACTGTGACGTCCCAGCGCCCAGAGCAGGGAGGACTGCCGGTAGTGCTCCAAGCACTTTTTAACGAGTAAGTTGCACTGAACCAAAAGTCAAATTGGTCTATAGATAGGCTCTTAATTAGGGTATAGTTTGTATTCCTTGCCTTTTAGAAACTATTAGTTGAATACCTCATGCTTTCCTTCTCTATTTTTGAAAATTGTTCAAATATTTCAAAGCCCTATTCAAACACCACTTTTCTCAACCATTTTAGCACAGAGCAATGCCTCCTTTTCTGCAATCCTGTTCCTTACTGCCAGATCCATGAGTTTCTTTCCTTTTTTTTTCCTTCCAGTTTTTGGCCAGGGCTGGATTTGAACCCACCACCTCTGGCATATGGTGCTGGTGCCCTACTCCTTTGAGCCACAGGTGCCACCCATATATTTTACAGCAGAACTGAATGAAATTTGTAATGCCTGAGGCTGCTCAAGGAAGTGTTCTAAATGATTTCTGAATCAATAACTGATAGGCCAAGGCAGGCAGGGTGTTTGTTTGTTGCCTCTGATGGTTTGGACCTCTCTTTTAATAAACAAATTCCTTTTGAATAATAGAGGACTTGGAATAAAAATCTCACAGTAGTGTCCCAGAAGCTGGCACTCTTTGAGCAGTTAAGCTGAAAGAGTGTTTTGGGGAACTGAGGACTGCAATGAACTCAAACCACTGTGAAGCTTAACTTTAAACAAAGAACTAGGAATTGTATTTATTTGTTCATTTATTACTGTGATTGTGGGAAAATTTCAAACCAATAAATTTAACCTACTGGCTGAGGGAACTAGAGTCCTAGTGGTTGAAATAAGCATTTCAGATACTTGGTTTGATAAATCTGCCTTTACTCTAAGAAAAAATACTGGATTCTGTTGATTTTTCTAAGAAGACAGGAAGTAAATTTTTTTTCTGAATGTCTTTATCATCAGTGGCCTGCTTTGTGATAATTAAAGCATGGAATAAGTATCTTTTTTTTTGTTAATGACATATTTTTTTGTTAAAAATTTATTTTAAAACTTTATATGCTTATTACAGAAAACTGAGAAAATGCAGTCAAAGTGGTCTATACTATTGTCATGCTTTAGTACATACTGAGACAACTATGCATTCTAACTAGTTTGGTATCCATCTTTCTCTATTCATACGTCTTACATGATGTATGTAAGACTATCTTAGACTTAGAGCATGGTGTCTTGTCTTCCACACTGTTTAATTACCTGTAGCCTTAACTGATGCCCCCTTGGGGTAGAAGATCTACACTCTAAGAGGTGAGATACATGGGGTGGTCATCGGTGGAAATAAGCATGAAACGACCTATTGGAACACGGCATAAAGATCTGTAAACCTTTGAACAATTCTAGACAAATGTGCTTATTGCACATGTGTCGTGATTTTCCTGTGGCGGATTCTTCTCTCTGCTATACCTGTTCATCATTCACACTTATCTTTTATCTGTGTCGAATACAAGTTATATCTTTTCTATTCTGGCTGGAATGTTATTTGTTTTAAACTGTAGGTATTGGGGGCAGCGCCTGTGGCTCAGAAGGGTAGGGTGCTTGTCCCATATGCTGGAGGTGGTGGGTTCAAACCCAGCCCCAGCCAAAAAAAACTGCAAAAAAAATAAAAAATAAAATAAACTGTAGATATTATATTGAAGGTGTCTAATAATGGTCATTGGGTGGGGGTTGATCTCACATGGCTATGGGAGACTAACCTGGACCAACACAGGGACAGCAGCTTTGCTCAGGAACCACTGATCCTGATGCTGTGGTGGCGCCCTCCAGCGACTTCACCCGGGATGTGCAGGGGTCGGTATTGACCTTTTCTCTGAAGTGGGCTGTCCTGACAGAACTGGGAACCTTGAGTACATTTTGATTTTATTTTTAGCGTTAAGGTTAAGAACATTCAAATGGCACCAGAACACAGCTCTCTAGATTAATGACACTGAGGAGAACGGCCCAGTTCGCTTTGCTTCAAGAAATTTAAGTAGCTTCAGAAGCCAAGTGTATGATGTTAACATAATTAATTAAAGACAGTTGAGAATTCAAAACAGAGGGCAGAAAGACACAAGATTTTTTTTCCCCCCATACATTGGAATGTTGTCTTAAATTAAGCAAATCGAATAGGTCATGCTGAAAGTAGTCACGGCTAGGAAAGAACTGGCACGTGGGCCCACAGCAGAAAGGCCCTTCTTCCTAGTAAACATAATGTATTGCTTAATCCTGGCGTGGGCCCGCCAGCCGGCCCGGGAACACTCGCCTGATTGGCAAGTGCCAGGAATGATTGAGACGGTTTCAGTGAGAAACGCCAACCCCTCCCCCGAGTGTCTGTGATGCACTTGTGTGGGTGACAGGATTGGGCTGGGCCGGCAGGGAGTCAGGGGAGAGCCATACAGAAGTCCAGGTCTGAATTATACCAGTGATTTGGGAGCCAGAAAATGAAGACCAGGGAGTCAGTAGTTTAATATGGCCAAGAGCAAGGTGGAGGTCAGCAAGCCGGGACAAGCCGGGGATGGGAAGAAACAAGCAGGCCTGGGCAGGGAAGAATGAAAACACGAGGGGCTCCGAAGTCGAGATCGCTTGCAGACCTGCTGCAACATAAGCAAGTGAAATACAAGGAAGAATCCAAACAGCAGCTGGTCAAAGTATTCGTAGCCTTTTGTGTTTTGTCTGGCAATATTGGGCTTGTAGTGTTTTTCCAAGTAGCTCCAGGGGTCTGTTTCAAATTCCTGCATCCTCTGCTTGCTGGCTGTGTACCCTTGGGCAAGTTATATTAATATATCTCTGAGGTTTAATTTCTTTTTCTGTTAAATATGAATACCATCACCCACATTCCACAGATCTTCTGCAAGTATACTTATTTTGTGATAATTCACCTATAAACTTAGGATTTGTGTACTTTTCTAATTTTGTGGCATGTATCAGTAACACGTTTATTTAAAAATACATATATATACATGTGTATATATGTACACATGTATATATTTATATATTTATACCTAGCAGATAGTAGAAACTATTGTTATTAGATGATTTTAAAAATGATGCAGGGAACAGCTGTGAATAGATTCCTGATAAAGTCACATTTGAGAAAATTTTTAAAATTTGGTTATACTTAACAAAGCGTGATTGGCCTACGGTCATTATTTTCTTCAATGCAGGCCAATGGCACTTTCCTTCAGCCTGCTGTGGAATTACAGGTGGCCTATGCCATGTCAAACAGCAAAAAATTCAGGCAGTTAAATGGTTATTTGGGCTGCTACAGTGAACCAAATTGAATTGTTTCGCTAAATTGTTAAATTTAAATTCTACTGTATGGAATTACGTAATTACTATTTCTCAAACTGTGGCAAAGTATAGAATGTTAACTAGTGGTAAGGGACAAAAGGCCAGCATGGGTAACTGAGTTGGGGAGATTTCTAATGTGCTTTATGAGTCTTTAGAGGTAAATGGGATTTTTGCAGGTTTTTTGGAAGTGGAAGCATATTCTCATGAAACAAGTTGAGACATCCTGATGTAGATATTTTTTGACTCACGGTTTGGGTTGAAAGAGAAGATTTGATAGGTTAACTGATATTGGTATTTCTTCAAAGTAAGAAACTATAATTTCCTCAATTCTTAGGCCACCATTACTACTTTATTTGGAGATTGGGAATTTATTTTTATAACTTCTAACTGACTTCAAAGTTTTCGAGGATAAGAACTACATGTTATATATACATTTATGCCTCCAGCTTTCGTACTTAGTAGGGGTTAAATGATTACCAATTGTCCTGATTATAAGTACCCCAAAAAAGTCTGGGCATTTTAAAAAATGAAATTATATGAAAGGTAGGCATTTTGATGAAGTTTTAATTCTTCTGGTTGGCTAAGGACTCTGGAATTCGGGAAGATAATTTATAAGCAGTGTTTCAGAGTTATTTTGGCCCCAGATTTTACAATGTACTTACAAGACACTAGTAGGAATGAAGATTCTCATTCTCAAGTCTTTTCTTGGCCCTTCCTTTTGTTCTCTGGAAAAGCTGAGAACATTCGTAAGTAGCGCAGCTCTGAAGTAGTCTCTTTGGCCTCTGTCTACTATTTTCCCTTCTGCTACCACAGTTCTTTCTAAAACACGAGTCTACATTAGGGGTCAGCAAACTTCTTCTGTAAAGGGTCAGATTACAGATATTTTAGGTTTTAGGGCCTCATGCTCTGGGTGTCTACTCAATTCTTCCCCTTCTCCTACAGGACAAACGCAGCTATAGCTAATACGTGAAGGGTGGGCGTGGCTGTGTTCCAGTAACGCTTTCTTCACTAGGACAGGCAGATTTGGCCCTCAAACTTTTATTTGTTGATTTGATTAAGATCATATCATCACGTCACTTCAGATCTCTTTCTGACTTTCCACTGCAACAGAACAGAGTTGGGTAAATCTAACCTGGTGTTCAAAACTCTCTGCATTTTGACCCTAGTCTATCTTTCTACTATTATGTTCAACTAAAGCTGAGAACATCCTCCATTATTCTGTGTCGATTACATCCTGGGTACGTTGCCAACCAGCCAGGCCTCATGGTCTCCAGCAGCCCTGGTGTCCTGCCCCCAACTATAACATCTTTGCTATAGCTGACCTTGGCCTAGAATGAGGTCTTTGATTCTCCAGGCACCTCTGTGCAGTTTGGATACTAATTTGCCCATCTTACTAAGCAGAGATAGCTATGTTCAACCAATTAAGTTGTCAGCAGACAAGGACGTGTGGCGACATATCCCTGTGCACGGGTTGTGTGAAAGCCTCAGACTGTTCACTTTCTACATACATTATTCTTTCTTTTTTTAAAGGGGTAGAATGAATATTTTATTATCATTTATAACCAGATGAAAGTTGATTATATAGTTTTTGTACTTGATCTCTCTTTTTTTTAACATAAAAATATGTAGGGGTTTTAAACAGCTGATGGCTGGTTGTGTTTTCAGGATACATGATTAGATTAATTTGTTAACAGTGCCTTACAGTTTTTACTTTATAGTTCCAGAAAATTTGTCTATCTTTTATCCCTTTTTAAAAAACTGGGAAGTTGTCATGCATTTGTCTTCATACTCTGCACCAACATCAGTCATTCCCATCTCCTTCAAGGAATACCACTCTGGTGAACTTTCAGATGCAAAGAAGAGAGGTTTGATCATCGTGCCAGCCCCCCACGGTGAGGCTGAAAAGTCAGTTACTATGAGTTTGTCTCCTGCACTGTCCAGGCCTCTTGAAAAATGAGTTTGTTCTTCCTTTGCTTCTCTGTTCTTGCTACTGGGGTCTGACGTGACCGCAAGAGCCTTTACATACATTTTCAATTCTGACTTATTAAACATATTCATCACACTGTTCGGCAAATTCAAAACAGCAATAGCTATTGAAATATGTAGTTAGCGGAGAAGGATTGAAATCACACAGCCCATATATGTTATTACTACCTGTTATATTACCAAGAAACATTTTTATTTCTGAAGATGATAAACAAACCCAACACATTACATTATTAAGGAAATGCCATACAAGAATGGAATAATTGAATAAAAGTGTTAATAAGCAATGTTCACAGAACAGAAAAAAATTCTTTTTTTCTAATTTTTAATTTATTTTCTTACATATACATGTGTATATTAGGTTTCCACTTTTGCCTTCACAGAATTAAAAGGCTAAATTTAATGACAATAATAATATTTAACATAAGGTCTGAGAACAAAAACCTCATAAAGAGTGAAAGAAGATAAATACATTCAGAAAAGAAATCGGATGATTGCTGCAATGAAATATTAGGCAATAATAATAGTAATAATGCAAAGAAAGTAACATTC
>NW_003852502.1:6895723-6928865 GCF_000181295.1 Otolemur garnettii | reverse complement strand
GTGTTTTGTGAAGCAACTTCATCACCTTCAGGGATTCCTATAAGGCAAATATTAGTTTTCTTCGAGTTATCCAAGAGTTCTCTGAGAGTGAGATCCATTTTTGCTCTCCATTTCTTTTGATCTTTGTGCTCCTGGGCTTCTTCAAAAGCTTTCTCTTCAAAGTCAGAGATCCTTTCTTCTGCCTGTTCCACTCTGTTACAGAGGGATTCTACCGTGTTTTTCAGATCCTTGAGGGCTATAACCTCTCGTCTCAGTGTTTCAAAATCTTTGATCATTTTATCTTTGAAATCATTGAGTTCTTGAGACATCTTTTGAATAATTTCTTGACATATCTTTTGAATAATTTCTTGAACTCCTAATTCCTTCCTTTCTTCCATTCTGTTAATCTTATTTGCTATCCACATTCTGAACTCGATTTCTGACATCCCAGCCATTTGATTGTGGATTGGGTCTTCAATTGTTTCAGCCCCATTTTCCCTTGGAGGAGTTGCTCTACTCTGGTTATTTGAGTTGCTAGAGTTTTTCTGCTGATTTCGCCCCATGCTGAATTTACCTTGTTTGGAGGTCTTATCAGAACTGTTCAATTGGTGGCTTCTTCTGGTTGCCCAGAGAGACAGGCAGAGTGTGTCTGTTGTCTTCTCCTAGTTCTCGGGTGCTGGGGCAACTGGGGTGCAGTGGAACGGTAGCAGCTGCATGGGAGTGTGCATGGCTGGATTAGACCTTATTCAGCCTTCCAGGGGTGACCGGGGGGCAAGAGACCTGCAACAGCTGGATTAGTCCTAGTTCAGCCCCTCTGGGCAACTGGTGGAACAGGGGAACTGTAGTAGCTAGATCAGTCCTAGTTCAGCACCCTGGAGCAGCCAGGGGGTGGGGGAATGGCAGCGGTAGTGCACGGTACACGAGCGACCAGATCAGTCCTAGTTCAGCCCCGCCAGAGTAGCTGAGGGGGAGCTTAGGACTCCTTGACAGTCGCCCGTTGGATGCGCGGCACTAGCAAGCCAATCTGTGCCCTCCCAGCATGGGACCCAGATCGGAGAACTCCCCTACCTCCATCTGTGGGATGTACGTGGCTCTAGCAAACAGTTCTGGGCCCACCCAGACTGGTAACCCCTCCACCACCACCTGCAGGGTGCGTGTGGCTCTAGCAAGCAGTTCTAGGCCTGCCCAGCTTGGGTGCCTGGAGTGGGGAACTCCTCCCCTGGTCCCTGTGGGGTGTCCATGTCTCTAGCAAGCTGTTTTAGGTCTAGCTGGAATGGAGGACTCCTCCACCATTGCCCACAGGATGCCCACGGCACTAGGAGTTCTGGGCCTGCCTAGAGCAGGAGCCTGGGGCAGGGATATCCTCTGCCGCCCATGAGGCATGTGACTCTAGCAAGCAGTTTTGGTCCCGACCCGCTTTGTGAGGGCAAAGGGACCCACCCGACAAATGGGTTAGTCTGGGAAGGTTAATACCTCCTTCCCCACTTGGCACCCAGTCACTCGTAATCCCCTAGGTCTGTGACCCTATTCACTCCAGTAGGCCACTGCTCCCGGGGTTTATGACTGGCAAAATCAGCCAGAAATCTGAGTTCAGCAGGGGGGCCTTGGTGTTTAAATTAGGCTTCTGTAAAGCTAGATTTCTCTGCAAGTCCTTGCATTCAGCTCTGGGCAGCAGACAAATAGCAGTTTACACTCAGGTGTCAATTCTAGCCTCTGCCTGCCCACTGCCTTTGTCTCAGCAGTATTAGATCCTGAGGGCTGGTGCTTTACGTACAAAAGTTCTCTGTGTTTTGCCTGTGGCTGCTGTCCAGAACCTCTGTTTGCCCAGAGAGACAGGGCTGGAACGGCGTCAGTTTGCAGCTCAGGATGCTACTGTTGCTGTATTGGCATCCCTTGAGCTGATTGTCTTCTCCTCATGCCTGTGCCACAGTCAGCACAGAACAGCACCAGCCCTTTTCCCCTCCACTTCT
Source organism: Otolemur garnettii (assembly GCF_000181295.1). NCBI lineage: Eukaryota > Metazoa > Chordata > Mammalia > Primates > Galagidae > Otolemur > Otolemur garnettii. The sequence goes on along the minus strand of NW_003852502.1, from coordinate 6,926,916 downwards.
CTCAAGGAGATGCCCAAGAATCTGGACTCCATAGGTAACAAACCTCCAGACCTCGGAGTGGGTGAGTGGGGACTCCTCAGAGTTCAATGTTGCAGGTGGAGAATATATACAGTTTTACAGTTAATGCCTGGCCAGAGGGTGCCATGGCACGCCAGCAGGGGTAGGAGGTCCAGTTTTTAGGGGGTCTCTCCCATGGGATAGAGTGGGAGGAAGTTTGAACTCTGCTCGCTTGTCTGCATGGAGTAAACTGCGAGTCCTTGTTGTGGGGGAGGGGACTCCTGTCCACTTGGTGGTGGATTTTGTACCTTTTGGTTGTATTTTTGGGGTTGTAGCTCACCTCAGGAAGGTTGTCGTGCACTCTTCAATCTTCTCTCTTGGCTCTGCTCCAAACCATCAGCTAACTTACTAAACTTCTGTCCTTTAAGCCTCCTTCTGTACGGGAGCTTCTGTAAAAAGCTGGCTGTAGTCCACCATCTTGGCTCCACCCCCGTGATGTTTATTTTTATTGCTGTCATAAATATATGTTTTTTTCCTATTAAAAAAATGTCTTAAATGCCTAATACATTCTAAGTGTTGTTTAAAATTCTGGAATATATAGATGTTAAAGACAACATGAATAAATCAACCCATGAGCATTTGAAGCATCTGCCACAGCCTAGACTGACTCGATCAGGAGCTTGTGTTTCTTCACAGTGAAGACAGTGTTGGGGTTGGGCATTTAAGGGCTATCTTGTGTGGAAAAATACTTAAAGATGATACTGTTGTTGTTCTAGTAAAGTAGTCCTCAGTGTTCTATTTGATTTGATGCTTTTTGTCAGTTAGTTTCTCAATATTAATGTCTCTACCAGACTGAAATAACCTGTCATCCTCTAGGATACTAGCCAAATTTGACTCAAATTAATTCTCAAATCAAAGATGACACATTTAATCAAGGTAAATATATTGGTAGCCATTTGAAAATACATTTTAAGAAGTGGCGTTGTCAACCAGATGTCTTGACGACACACTCTGTACAAAGTAAACAGACTTCTAAGCAGGGGTGTGTCACCTTTATTCTTTGACCAGTGATGGCTCAGGAGAGGGCACCTGACCCCACCCCAAAGTGAAGACCTTTGCAAGGGCCAATGGTGATGGCTAGGAGAGGGTGTGGCTTCCCTCTGTTTTGGGGTCTAACTCCCTTGAGAGTATCCCCCTAATGGCCACCTGAATGACAGCCTGTTTCGCAGGAGTAGTCCTGGGCTCAGACTTCTAGACCAGCTCTTGCTGCTCTGGGTGTGAGCAGATGCCTATTGTCCTGTTTTTCTCACTGGTGTGTTCTGTGTCAGTCTTCACTGAGTTGGAGTGGGACAACCTCATATTTGATTTAGGGCATGAGAAGAAATAGGCAAAGCAGGCCACTTACGTTCTTTTTGTTCTAGGTTACATATCCTTTCCTAACCTTGGCATAATAAATCCTTAGGTGGTCAACTACAGTCTACAGTGCCAGGCCACAGACTCAGGGCAATAAAGTGTTCACTCAGTGGTCACTTCTCTCTATGATGCATTTCCTGTGTATATGTATTTCTCAGAGACCCTGCAGGGAAAGGAGACAGTTTAAAGACATGATTTCAAATTAAGTTCCCATGACTGAGTCATATTTTTCTTCATTTTTATAACCATAAATCTGTAACTCAAGTTGGCATCTTATATCTGCATTAAAGGAACCTATACCTTCAAATATAGTGAGTAAATAATTGAATTTTGTTATTTTCATATTATGAAGTGGTACACACATGGGGAAAAAAATCAAACAATTAAAAAAAAACATGTTAAGAGTAATTATTCTACCCGTAATCTGGAGCTTCACTCTCAAGAAGTAATGCCTTTTAGTAGTTTCCAATGTATGTTTCCAAAAACTTTTCATGCATATATACCAATGCATAATTTAGAAACCTATAAATTAAAATTGGTGTTATTTTAAAAATATTTGCTACAAATGGGATTAAGCCATTTGGTAATTTTCTTTCCACATTTAACAATGTCTTGAAGATGATTTCATAGCAGTACATAAGGACCTGCCTCATTTTTAATGTCTACATACTTTTCATTGTAGGGATGGATAATAATTTATTCAATGAAGGATTGATTGCCTTAAAGATAATAAATATACCATTGAACAGAGAGTTCTGGGTTGAAGATATTTCTCCCAAAGTAAAGATCTCTTTTAAAACTTTCCTCCCTCCTTTCCCCCAGGAAGTAAAAATTGAACTCCACATATGTTGGAATTGTTTCCACCCTAATATTAAGAAATGCTAATAGTAACATCAGTTGGAGTAGCAGCAATAAAAATTACAACAACAAAAATTGTGACTAAATAATATCCCAAGGCATCAATCAGTGTCTTAAGTGTTCCTTCCCCTCAAAGCACCCTGACAGCTCCTCCTTCTAGACTGTGTATGGATAACAGCCACCTGCGTCCAGAGCAGTTCCAGAGACTGGGGAATTTAGACAGAGGCCAGCGGCTGAAATGTCAGCCCACGGAGATTCAGAGAAGTTCTCCAACTTCTCAGAAACCAGATAATATCTGGACTAGGAGAGAGAAAAAGGCAAAAGAACTCATAAGAGAGGAAGGAAGGTGGAAAAGAGGAACGGCAGTGACCCATTGTGGGATCTGAGTGAACGTGGGCTCTGCTTTGAGTGAGCTCTGTTCCCAGAGACTCCCCTTGGTGTCTCTCCCTGAAAAATGATGTACAGAGAATTTATAGGCTGTGAATAGCATTAACCTATAAACCATGCCCCCAAACAACTTATCCATTCTTAGTTTCCATACAATATTTATACTCTGTGATTTATTCAAATAGATATATAGGACAGTGATTTTTCATGGATTTAAAAATTTTAGAGATATGTTATTCCAATTTTCTTTATAACATCCATGAAGTCAGTCTTTCATCTGCCAAATATAAAATAATTTATAGAAATAGAGAAAAAGGATAAATTAAACTTCACAGTTAATTTTTTCTAAAAAATACTCTAACCTTGGATTCATGTTGTTCAAAAAATAGTGATTGAAATTTTGCCAACTATTTATTTTAATAGCTTTTTGTCTCAGGATGATACTTCGAAAATGACAAATACTAAAGGAATTAGTTCCTTCTCTGAAAAATTTAGCCCATATCAGCATATCATGCTTAGGAATGTGTGATAAATAGAATATAAGAGAGAGAAGTTGAGAAGGGTGGCCAATACTGATATTTTATCAATAGGTAAAAATTATTAAACTTAGTTGAAAAATACTTGCCTGGCATTCTACTTGGAGAATTGAACCTTAAGCTTCTGAATTCCTCATAACATTTTTCAGTAAACTAAGGAATTATTACCTTGAGTTCATTTGACTTGTTATTGAAGACAAAGAAAAATAAATGTCTTTCTGATCACTATGGGTACATTCTACTAAATTGATACACACTGTATTGTATTAGCAAACTTATTTTTTCTCTTAATAATCTCTCTAACTATGTTTTGTTTTGTAAAAAAAGAACATGTTTAATTTTTACTAGAAAAACCAGCTATGAAGGTAAGATTGTAGAAAGCATTAAAGATACCCCCTTTGGCTGAGTTTTTCCATCATAGGTAAATGGATACTTTTAGTAGCCTCTTCAAAAACATATATTTTTAGAAAACCAAATCTTTCTTTCTGAAAAATGAGTATAAAAGAGAATGACCTTAGCAAAACATTTCTTTGCAATTGAGCACTAACTTTCTATCTTCTGTATCTTAAAAGGTAGGAATCTTAAAAGAAGAGTCAACATTTTTCTGTGCAGACTGTAGTCATTATGTAGTGAGGACAGAAGAAATATAATTTTTATTAATGGCAAGCATCTGTCTAGAGTTTAGCAAATGTATGTTTATAGCATAAATTCATTTGTCTAGAGTTAAAGTATCCAGAAATCTTTTATAAGCAGATTCCCCAGCCCCTTCCTTTAAGATAGGTGCAGGCTGAGGGCAGTGGTGGAGTAAGATGAATGAGAACAGACTGGGGAGAGGAATCCAAGATGGTCGATCCATTAGGTTTAGATAAAATAACTGGTGTCATTTGAAATCAATGAGACCAGACTATCTAGAAGTCCAAATTACACTCAGCTGGCTGCTATTATACCCACTCTGAGCATATAGTATCATCTAGGCATTTTATGTCAGTAGAACTGAGTGTATAGGTATCAATATTACAGGCCAAGAGGTCCTGGCAGCAGCTAGTGTTGGGGGGCTCTGTGTTACACAGAAAGAGATAAGGAGGGGAAAGCTAGTCATTGTATAGACCAGCATGTTCACATTCTCATGAGAACTTCAAACTCTGTGGAGGCAAGGGGGCAATGGTTTGTTACTGTGACACCCCAACATAGTGTTTGTCACATAGTAGGTACTCAGTACATTGCTATTAAAGAGGAAAGAAGGATTGGGTCCTGGTGATAGGAGATGAAAGCATCAAGACGCAAGTTCTCACCATAACGCCCGGCTATTTTTGGTTACAGTTGTCATTGTTGTTTAGCTGGCCAAGGCTGGATTTGAATCAAACTATGTATTGATTACATAGTTTTTGGTTTATTTTATCAGAGAAAAGTTTTAAATACTTATTATTTGCTGTAGAGAATTTAGAAAATTTTCATTGTAATTTTTAGTTGACATCTCCATGTTGGTAACACAAAAATTTACACTCTGTATTCATTTCTTTTTCATATGGAGACCCTTTAGGCAGGGGAACCCAGAAGGATGAACCATTACATAAATACCAAGAACAAAGTCAGAATGTGTATCTTCTGTTGGTTGTCGGAGGTAAAGATGATTCAGAGAGGAACGTCTAAAGTTATTCAATTTTTCTTAAAGATCAGCTTCATTTTTCTATTAGCAAACTAGGTTTAGGAAAAATGAATGTTTTCCTTTTGATTTACTTTTGTAGAACATTTAATATCTAATTAAATGTCTAATCAATATTTTTTAATTTGTAAAATTAATACTGTCATTTAAATAACGGCTAAGTTCTGCTTTTGATTTTCCAGTTCAGTGTACATTGATAGAGAATTCTAGTTTAGAGATTATAAATTAATGGCTCTAAGGCTTTTCTTTCTTTCTCCCCCCCCCCCCGATTGTTTAATTTTCTTCATCTTCTCGCTCTCTTTTTCCTGCCATGTTGTTTCTCCAAGAACAGCGTTCATCAGTCCACCAGCTTCAGTCTGTACCCATTCCAACTGTACTCTTTTATTTATTTATTTTCCAACTCTAATCGTATGTGTAAACCTTTCCATGTTCTCAATTCAAAATATAATTCTTTCTTTCTATTTTCCTTATTTTTCTTCTATGACAATTATTATTATTATTATTTTTTGCAGTTTTGAACCCGCCACCTCCCATATATGGGGCCAGAGCTCTACTCCTTAGAGCCACAGGCACCACCTATTCTATGACAATCATTAAACTTAGACGTTTTCTATAAAACAAAGATTATTGATAATAACTGATATTACCTAAATGGAAAAAAAAAAGAAAAGATGTAACACTCTATTATTAAAAGGTGCTTGAAAGGGACATCTTGCCTCAAAAAGTACCCTTTGCCATGAATGTAGTGATGTATTGTGTTAGTGAATATATTATTTTCTTTTTTTTGGTAGAGGCAGAGTCTCACTTTATCGCCCTTGAGCACTTGGTAGAGTGCCATGGCATCACACAGCTCACAGCAACTTCCAATTCCTGGGCTTAGGCAATTCTTTTGCCTCAGCCACCCAAGTAGCTGGGACTACAGGTGCCCACCACAACGCCTGGCTATTTTTTTGTTGCGGTTTGGCTGGGGTCAGGTTTGAACCCACCACCCTCAGTACATGGGATGGGAGCCCTACCCACTGAGCCACAGATGCTGCCCTATTTTCTTTTTTTTATTAGTGAATATATTATATAGTGAATCTTACATATTATGTGTAGAGTGATATAGACTAGTGAATTCTTTTATTTAGGGAAATGTGTTCTCAGTCATGTTCAATAAGATTTCATCAAGGATTAACACCTACCTGTTACCTAACTTGTTTCCTAACATGAGTATGGTGGGATTGGTTAATTTTGAAGACAGACAAGTTCAGACATGACAGCATGTGGCATCCGCGCAGACGGAAGGATTTGGGGTAAGATGAGGATGCCAGGAGGCTGGGGAAGTGAGATGAAATTTGTATGTGGGAGATTCTTCAAAACAAAATGAACAGGAGTAAAACAAAGTTTAATGAGGGAGAAGGCTCTGCCTTCCAAATTTTGCCAAGAGTAGACTCAGCCTGACTCATGCTCAGCTTTTGACTTCCAGAACACGTCCTTTGACCAGTAGCCACTCACTCAAGACACAAAGCAGCTGAGTCATAGAAAGCTCAGTAGCCTGGGAATTTAAAATGATAAACAGCTAAACAGAGCTGACAGAAAATAAATAAGATGCGTCTTAAATTAGCCTTGAAATATTTAAGTGAATGGGCTCTAAAAAGCTTTCTGATTAGGGTTGATAAGGGCTTGGGAAACTGACTTCAGTCCAAAAGAGAAGAGCATGGCAAGGCTGGGTCATTTGAGACTCTGGTTTATTGGCCTGTGGAATTAGAGAACTTTGCCAAAAAAAAAAAAAAAAAAAAAAAAAAAAAATTAATGTTTTTGTGATTAAATTGAAAGATTTATGAGAGAATAGTATTGGTATTTGCATATTGCAAAAAATTGGAGATACAAGTGATATAATTTTATATAATTTTATTCTTTCTGGGTGAATATGGGGATGCAGTTTCTGGTCCGCTGCACCCTGGTACAGTGTCTAGTTACATATAACAGAAATCCTTCTGGGTGTGCCAAAGACCGGGAAAAATACTAATTGTAATTTATGGTGTTTTGTCTGCCACGAGAGAAGATAAAAATCGTTTAAGTGTTGTAGTGCCTAAGTTTTCTTGCTGGTTTGAGACGTTATGGCCTCTCTGATTTCTCCTTTCCCCGCACCTCTCTCTGTTGCTGATACGCGCTCTCGCTGAATCCTTCTCTTCCATCCCCGCCTCTGCTGCTGCCTGTGTAGGTCGGTCTTTCCTTAACCTGCATCTGTTCTGGGGATTATTGCAATAACACGTCCCTGTATCCAGGCTTTCCTGTGCTTCATGTCTTGGTTAAACATGGCGTTTTTATTCACTTTATTTTAGCCATTCTGGGAGGTGTGAAATTGTATCTTGCTGTGGTTTTAAGTTGAGTTTCTCTGACTGGTGAGCTTGAACCCCCTTTCTGCATTTTTTAGCCCTTGGATATCCTCTTTGTGCAATGCTTTGAAATCTCCTGCCAATTTTTCTATTGGGTTGTCTGTCTTATTACTTAATGAGAGTTTTTTGTGTATCATGGATACAAGTCCCTTGCTAATTCTATGTGTGACAAAGATGGTGAGGATATTCCCCCAGTCTGTGGCTTGCTCTTTCACTTTTTAGAGGGTGTCATTTGATGAATAAAATGTATTAATCTTAATGTGCTTCAGTTTACCCATCTTTCCCTTGATGATTGCTCTGTTCTATTTCCTGATTTAAAAAAATAATTCTGTGCCAAGAGGTCATATAAATGATTTCTTATTTTTCCTATACGTCTTATTGTTATTCTTTCACACTTAGACTCGTAATGCTGCTGGAATTGATTATCATGTATGGGGGAGGCAGCAGGGGTAAGTTTTACTTTTTTTCGTATAGCCATCGGAGTCCCATAATAAAATCCATGACAATGGCTTTATGTATCCACTGCTGTGCTGTGCCACATTTAACATAAATCAGTTTCATGTGTGTGTTGGTCTTTTTCATGATTTCATTCTGTTTCTTTGGTCTGTTTGTTACAACTGTGCTAAAACTCTCCTATTGTATTAATTTTCTTGGAGAGAAAAAGTGCTTGGAGCATGGAATGATCTCAAGAAACACAAGAATTTCTCTATAAAAATTTTATACATAAATGTCATGATATATTTCACATTTGTTGAGGCATAACTTCCATATAGTAAATATGTATAGTCACATATATGAACATCATATATATGCAGTATGTCATAATATATGTCATCTATATTGAGGTATAATTTATGGAAAATAAAATTTACTGTGATTAGCTATAGAGTTCTGTGAATTTTGATAAATGCATACAGTCATGTATCTACCAGAATAATCGATACATAGAACATTTTAACACCTATGAAGTTCCCTTGGCCCTCGGTAGCCAATCCCCTGCCCTACTGTCAGCCCCTGGCAACCACTGATGTATTTTCCCTCTCTTCACAGTGTCTTTGCAGAGCAGAGAGCTTTAATCTGGATGAAGTCCAGTTTATCATTTTCCTTTATGGATCATGGTTTTGGTGTTACATCTAAGAAATCTTTGTCTTATGTCCCAAATGTTTTCTTTCACTGTTTTATTATTATTATTTTTTACATTTAGATCTATGATGTGTTTTGAGTGTCAAGTTTGTTTTTTTCCCAGTATGAGCATTCAGTTGTTCAAGTGCCAGTCATTGGCCACATATACATGTCTTTCCTGTATCTATTTGCCTTCCCGTGCACTTTTAAAAGTCACCTTGTCAATGTGTATAAAAATATCCTGCTAGGATTTGACTGGAATTGTGTCGACTCTCTAGACCAGCTCAGGGAGAGTTGGCATCTTCACGATGTTGAATTTTTCAAACCACAGACCCGGTGTATCTTTCCATTCATTTAGATCATTAATTAATTAGTGTTTTGTAGTTTTCAGCATATAGGTCTTGTTCATATTTTATTAGATTTATACCTAAATATTTCATGTTTTTGGTGCTATTGTAAGTGGTACTTTTAAAAATGAGGGGAGGGGTGGGGAAGGATGGATGGAAGGAGGGTGATTGGTGGGACCACGCCTATGGTTCATCTTACAGGATACATGTGAATCTTTCTAAATGTAGAATATAAATGTCTTAACACAATAACTAAGAGAATGACATGAAGGCTATGTTAACCAGTTTGATGAAAATATTTCAGATTGTATATAGAACTAGCACACTGTACCCCATGAATGCATTAATGTACACAGCTATGATTTAATAAAAAAATGTTTAATATTATTTTTTAAGATAACAGCACTGGGAAGCTAGGAAAAGAGATTATATTTTTGTGTGGGGAGAGTCTTTAAAAGAAAACAAATCAGAATAAAATAAACTTTAATAAGGGAAGTGTGTATATATTACACATTTGAAATGTACAGTAATACAACTGATATCTTGTGTTCTGCCCTTATTTCTTGTAACTTTTCTAAGCACGCTTGTTAATTTTCATAGTTTTTTCTTAGCTTTTGGAAATTCTTTATGATTTCTTTATAGATAATCATGCAGCTTGTGAATAGAGCAGTTTTATTTCCAATTTGTTGACTTATTTTCTTATTTTATTTGCACTGGCTAGTTCCTCCAGCATAATGTTGTAAAAAGAAATGAAAATTTAAGAATCTTCCAAATTTATTATGTCAGGGGAAAAGTTAAGCTCTGGAAACTGAGTCAGGCAAAATGGCTGTTTTCCTTCTCTGGTGCTTGCCCACTGTTTCCTGACATTTGTGTCGAGATGTCCTACGCTAACCAGACTACCTACAGTTCATGAAAGCCTAAACTAAATGACATTGAAGACAGAGAATATTCTGACTGTTACCTCTTTATGGTTGAATGTTAAGCAACCTTTTTAGAGTATAATTGGTAGTAGCTAGTCAAGTATGTGCGTCAACCTTAGTACAGAAAATGTAATTATCTTTGGCACCTCCATTTTTGCCTGTATAAACACATCCTCATTTTTATCCACATAGGGAACACTGATCACCATTATTCAGTGGACAGATGCCCGTCCATTGTGAGCTTAAATAAACTCTTCTAACTGGGTGCTGAGTATTTGATTATTTTAGGTTAACAATGTTGAATATAATTGGAGAGAGGAGTTATCTATGCCTTGTTGATGTTAAGGAGAAAGTGTCTTTCACCATTAACTATGTTGTGGTGGGTATTTTTGTAAATGATCTTTGTCATGTTAAAGCTACCTTCTGTTGCTAGTTTAGTGGATTTTTTTTTTTAAAAAAATCAGGAAAAGTTGTTGGATTTTTGCCAAATGATTTTTTTCTTTAACAATTAAGATGGTTAATTATATTGACCAATTTCATTGTTTCAAATGTTGACTACTTCTGTAATGTCTAGATAAATCCTACTTGTTCATGAAAGCTTTTTGAAAAATAATATTGCTAGATTTGATTTGCTTGCATTTTGTTAAGAATCTTTTTGTTTATACTTGTGAGAGATAGTCAGCTACAGTTTTTCTTTTTTTAGTAACATCTTTTCTGCTACTATCAGGGTAATGCTAGCCTCATAAAAATGAGTTGACAGTTATTATTAACTGTATGTTATCAACAAAATACTCTTGAAGAGCTTTTAAAAATAATCGTATTTATTCTTTAATGTTTGACGGCATTTGCCAATGACAGTATCTGGGTCTGGAATTTCCTTTGTTTTAAGATTTTTCTGTATGAATTCAAGTTCTTTAGTAGACATAGGGCTCAACAGCTTATTTAAGTCTTTTTGAGTGAACTTCAGGGGGTTGTCTTTCAAGAAATGTTTCCTTTCCTCTAGGTTGTTACGTTCATGGGAATACAGTTTTTTGCAGTATTCCTCATTGTCCTTTTAACATTTGTGGTATCTGTTGTGATGTATTTTTTTAAATTTGTGATATTTGTTATTTGTCTTCCTTCTTTTTAACTTGGTCAGTTTCACCAGAGGTCTATAAGTTCTATTGATCTTTTTGAGAAATCAACTTTTACTCTATAGTTTTTCTATTCCTAATGTCATCGACAACCACTAATTTTTATTATTTCCTTCCTTGCTTACTATAGGTTAAACTTGCTTTTTTAAAAAAATCACCTGATGGTGAAGCTTACATGTTTACCTGTGACCTGTGTCTTAGTGGCACTGCAGTGGTAGCACCTCCCAAATTTTGATGTGTTGTGTTTTCATTCTCTTTCAATATTAAGCATTCTTTAAGTTCCCTTATAACTTCAGTTTTGATCCAGAGATTATTTAGAAAGTTATTGGTTTGATTGATTGTTTGATTCCCATATATTCAGAGAACTTGCATATATATATTTGTTTTTGGTTTCTAGGTTTCTGCTTTAATTCCTCTATAGGAGATAATACAGAGAAACTAGGCTCAGGTTTTATAGTTGTTATGATTATCCTCAGCAGGCCACAGTCTTTAAATGTCTCTTATGACGTCTTCTGCTTACAGTGGTGATTTGGGGGCCTGAAAGTTACCTCAATGTTGGTTTTCAGCCCTCAGGTTTGAGCTGTCCTCCTCTGCCTGCCCCTGCCCCTGCCCCACAGTAGACTACTGCAGTGGCTCGTTACTCAGGGTGCACTGGACTGGAGGGATGCAGGGCAGGAGGCCTGTTCTGGCCCATTCTCTGTTGTTCTGGTCCAACCTCAGGCTGGGGTAGGCCATTTGTGCCTGGGCCTCTGCGGTTAGGGTTTCCTCATAGTTCCTCCTCCCCATGGCAGGTAGCCAATTCTCTACCCTAATGGGTGGTGGATCTTGGGTCTCATACAAGAGATATTCTCGCCTTGGTTCAGGGATAGGAGATCTCTCATAGGACTGGTGTAGTATCCTGGGCTCACCGGTTTTTGCTTTTCCCCAGGGATAGGAGTGTTTCCTTCTGTCTCTGCAGGAAGCAATGGCTCTGTCCTGCTTGAGGTGACTGGGTTTACTGGCCCTTTCCCAGAAGCTTGAGCATTTTGGGAGACGGGTCCAGGCAGAGACACAGGGCTTCACACCTTTCACTACCACACAAGGAGGTTCTCTCCAGTCTCCTATTCTGCCTCCAGTATTTCTCATGATTACCAGGTGAACATCTATCAGAAAAAGCTGTAAAGTGTGTGGGAACTGAAAGGTTTAAATGATGGTGCCCAGAGATGAGGCCACAGGGAGTTTAGATCTGCTTTAATGAAAGGGGCGATGAGGGAGGGGAGGGGAGGGGAGGATGGGTGGAGGGAGGATGATTGGTGGGATCACATCTATGGTTCATCTTATAAGGGTACATGTGAATCTTTCTAAATGTAGAATATAAATATCTTAACACAATAACTAAGAAAATGACATGAAGGTTGTGTTAGCCAGTTTGATGAAAATATTTCAAATTGTATATGAAAACACCACACTGTACCCCATGGCTGTATTAATGTACACAGCTATGATTTAATAATAAAAAAAAAGTGAAAGGGTCGATGGCTTGTCTGGGCAGTGCAAAGATTGCGTGTGTGCCCGGGGCAGTTAGAGACCACTTTTATATGGGGCCACAGGGGATGGGCAAATTCCACCTGTAAAATCAGGGTCTTTGGCATGAACTTCTCAGGGGTTGGAGCTAACCAGGTCCTTTGTGTCTTTGTCTTAGGAGGAGGGAAGCAGGAGGGGTGGGGCAAGGGTTTGTGTGTGGCTGTGTTACGACCCCCACAGGAACTCCCTTGGGTCTGTGGCATTCTCTGCTGTCGTGGTAATCCACACTGGTACAGGTGGACTTCTTTTCACTCACTTGAATGGAAGTCCCACATTCTTTCCATGCTCTGCAGAGGTGAGACCGTCCTTGCTTCCATCTCACCTCAGTGGGGGGAACCTCCTGGAATTTCAGGTTGCTTGGTTGTCATTCAGCACCAGCCCTCTGATCTGGTGAGGAAATGTAGTTTTGAAGTTTACCTGGCTTTCTCTCACAGTTAAGAAAGGAATGACTCTCTTTTTAGGTTTCTACATTATGGGTAGAAGGGGAACAAAAGTGCTAGATGCTTTTATTTATTTATTTATTTTTTATTGAATGGTAACTGTGTACATTAATGCACTTCTGGGGTACAGTGTGGGGTTTTCACACACAATCCAAAACACTTCCATCAAACTGGTTAACATAGCCTTCATGTCATTTTCTTAGTTATTGTGTTAAAATGTTCATGTTCTACTCTTAGAAAGATTCACTTGTACCCTTGTAAGATAAACCTCAGAAGTGAACCCTCCAATCCTCCCTCCACCCATTCCCTCCTACCCTCTCCCTCCCCCCTCCCTGTATCCTTAAGTTGTTACTAGGTTATAGCTTTCATATAAAGGTTTAAATTAATTTCATAATAGGAGTGTGTACATTGGATACTTTTTCTTCCATTCCTGTGATACTTTGCTAAGAAGAACATTTTCCAGCTCCATCCATGTGAACATGAAGGATGTAAAGTCTCCATCTTTCTAAATGCTTAATCAGAAAAAGCTGTCACTATTTTTGAGGCGGTGTGACAAGTTCCTGTTTATCAAGGATCTAAGTTAACACTTGGAGCATAAATGTTAATAGCACCACAGTGTTTGCTAAGGTACTGTGCCGTGATAATCGGTGTTCATAATGATGACAGTGAAGCATTTTTAGGACCCCACATTGCCAGTAGGATCATCAGAAACTATGAAATCAAATATAGTTTTAGGATGAACTCAGATATGGTAAGAACTCAGATACAGTAAGAACTCAGATATGGTATCTATGATTATATTCTACTAATTAATTTGTAGCTAACTGAATTTGAGTGTGTAAGATTTTTATCTGTTTTCAGATAATTTAAAACAATAAATATTTAAAATGTTCAGGGAATAGGAAATGTATGCAAATGTATGCACAATCTCTTACACAGAGCGATCACACCATGTCCCGTGTACTACATGTGCCATATACTGTTGCCTACTTAACAGAATTCTGTAGTGCAAATGAAAGAAAAATGTTATCCCGTTAACTTCTTTCCCGTATTTTCAGTAAAACTATCTTCTGATGAATGCCAATTTCAGCAGGATAGTTAAGAAATTCAGATACATAAAATGCTACACAATGACCAAGTTTAACTTAATTTTGGTCTAATTGATATTTTTACTTCTATTTTTATAGAAATTTAAAAAAGCTGGATTGCATCTTGTGAAGTAGAGGCAGCATCTAATTTTATAATTGATGCAGTATCTACAAAGTTGCGGGATGACATACAATGCATTGTTGGAACTCATTAAGTGTAAATAATGACACTTCATTTGGCAAACAGCGATAGTTTAGCACACGTATTGTATTAGGAGTGGTACAGTACATTCTGTACTTTAGAAATTCCCATAGCTATCAAGTATTAGAGAGGAATGTTTTTAACATTTATTTATCCTGAAAGATTATATTCAACATCTGGTTTTTTTTTTGTATGTGTAGAACACACTTTAAATGATTACATCAGTTGCCTTTTAAAAAATATGAGATGATTAATCTTTTTCTTGTTGCGAAATGAGTCATAGAACGAATTATAACTCTGATTCAAGGGGAAAAACTTTGGCCATCATGGCTCAATTTCGGGTCCCATAGGGTGGGATATGCTTGAAATATTACCAGTTTTGACTCTTTAATACTATAAGCCTAGGGAGAAATTCAGCTATTTAGGGAAATTGGAGAAAAAAGGCAGCAAATGTGGAGCACAAGCAACTTGATTTTTTTGCCCTTTCTATTGCTATAATGAGACTTTTGCTGTTGGGAATAAAAAGAGCCCAGGACTCATTTGGATGCACAGATACAGGAAGAAGGGAGGGGTGAGGATTTGGCTTAGATGCAAATTCAGTTAAATGATTCCTGCTTGTTCAGTGCTGACAGGGTCCGTATATGATGTTTATGCTGAAGCAGTGATGCAAAAACACCTTTACACCACTGCTCCAGGGGAATGCTCTTTGCAATTATATGGAAAGTGTGCTAATGATGGCAGTGAACACAATTCAGCTTTTAGTTACTCCACCATCAGGAACTATGTAACTCTTCCCATCACGGAAACTTCATAGAGGACATTGATTGTGGCAAAGAGCACCAATGGTGCTAGTGGTTACAGACACACCGGTAAAGAGTAAGGGGAGGGAGAGAGAGAGTGTGGAGGGGACACACAGAAACTCCATTCACAGTGAACGAAGAAGAGCAGTATCTAGTCTGACGTAGACTCCACTCTAAAAACAGTTGCTTGGTAAAACGTGGTCTTTAAAGTGAAAGTTGAGAACTTTTAGATGAATACTGCAGACTTCAAATGGGAGTCAAGCAGCAGATAAAAGTCCTGACCAGCGCAAGCCGCATGGGACCAGCAGCTCCATAGTTCGAAAGAGGAATCTAGTTGGACCAGAACAGCAATCACATCCTATTCACACTTTATTCACACCTGTGAGGATCTCCTTCTCCTTACTTAGACAGGGGTGATTACAAATATGTGACAGAATGGTACTTTATTCCTATTCTTGAGATACTTTACTGAGCAGGATATGCTCCAACTCCATCCATATGAACATAATGATAAAACCCAAATATAGTCCAGCATGAGGGAGGGGAAAGGAAAGAGCGGGGAGGGAAGGGGATGGGTGATTGGTGGGAGGAGGGAGGACATTTGGTGGGACCTTGCCCAATGTACACAATGCAAGGGTACACTTCAAAATAACTAAGAGTAAATTATAAACGTTTCACCATAAAAAATAAGTGAGGGATGGTTGTGTTGATCAGTTTAAGCATTCCACGTTGTATATTAAGATATCACATTGTACCCCATAAATGTATGCAGTTATTCTTTAATAAAAATTAAATTAAAAAAAGAGTGTAAAAGAGTATATGTCAGAAACTACTGTATACGCTTTGTAACTGTTGCTTATAACAAGGAATGAACTGGTAGCAAACAATGGACACAACTCACACTCCGTGGAGTGGGTTCATCACACATACATTCTTTTTCTGCCATTTTCATTAAGTCCTGGACTCTGCAAATCCAAGTGACCATGGTGGTAACAAGTATGCATTCAGATAGGGCAAGACACAGGTGAAGTGGCATCTCTTTGAGAACACTCTGAACTTTACCCTGGATATGTAGCCTAAAACCTCCCTGTCTCTTGTGATGGTCAATGAGATCGTCACAATCATTCATGTCAAAGCCAGAAGAGACATTCAAGACCATTTAATGTACCTGCTACAATTATGCAAGAAAACAGGACTGCTCAAGTTCATACAGCTACTAAGAGGCTGAGCTGTTTGTTTTTTTTTTTTTTTTTATTGCCTTCAATAGAGTGCTGTGGCATCACATAGCTCACAGCAACCTCCAACTCCAGGGCCTAGAGATTCTCCTGCCTCAGCCTCCCGAGTACCTGGGACTACAGGTGCCCGCCACAACGCCCAGCTATATTTTTGTTGCAGTTTGGCCAGGGCTGAGTTTAAACCTGCCATCCTTGGTATGTGGGGCCAGCACCCTATCCACTGAGCCACAGGCACCACCCCGAGGCTGAGCTATTTTAAAGTCCAGTTTTCTGGACTTTCAAACTCATTCTGTTTAGTGTAATATTCAATAAGTTATATATAATAATGACATTATATAACTTATGTAAGTTATATATAATAATGACATTATAATAACTCTTTTTGAAAGTCTTGTTAAAAATTTAAAATAAGTTATTATTACTCAGGACAACTCATTAATAAATGTGTTGACACCCCACAAAAATTTGTAGGAATGAAGATGCCTGTCTTGTTCTTTTGGCTACATATTATAGCTTGTGAGAACTGCGGTAGTCAAAAGTAGTTTCACACGTCACAAAGGAACACTGTCCTTAACTCAAATGAAGTCCAGAGGCACCAGACTGATGATAGCTGCTGTCACAGCTCTCGCATGTTTTGAGTTCTGAAACATAGGCTGATTTCAGCTCCCTGGATTCTCTCTGTAGTGTGGCTCTCATCCTCTGGTCGGAGATGCTGCTAAGTGTTTGGCCATTGGTATACCACAATCACTCACACACACTCTCACACAGTCCACCTCCAGGTAAGACCTATCTTTTTTCATCATTCTACTTTCACCTTAACTGACTTGTCAGTCTCAGAAATAGCAGTCTGCACACGAAGCATTTTGTTAGTATAGTCCTTTTTTGCATATTGTGTCCACGGGGGTACCCCAGGGACTCTGGCCTTTATCTTGCAATGAATGATAGTTAAACAGCGAACAGTCTCATGAGTCCTGCAGCAGGGTTCTGAGAGAGCCTCTCCACTCAACTTCCTCCTGGTAGAAGGCCCAGTGTCTAATGGTGATCAAGTGGGAACAGTGGCTCTCCCTCTCTCAGCCAGACCCATCACTGACGTGGGACCTAAGCGGGGAAACAGTTCTTTACTTCAGGTTTAAGTCCACAAGGCTGTGTGATTTCAGAAAGATGCTTCTTAGGTAGGTCTATAGTCTGTTTTTATATGACTCTTGAACTAAGAATGGTTGTTATATTGTTTAAAAGTTGTAAAGAAAGGGCGGAGGAGAAGGAGGGGGAAAAGGAGGAGGAAAAGGAGATGATAATGACAGGTATGTGACCTACATAGCCTAAAATACTATCTGTCCCTTTACAGGAAAGTTTGCCAACCATTAACTCTTCCCTTCAGAGCCGCATCCTTCAGTCCTTGGAGCTCTTGCATGGATGTGTGTTCTCAGCTGCCAAAGTGCCGCTTCAGGATCTTTTTTTGGTATTGTCCGTTCCTTTTCCCACCATCGCTTGGTCCACTTAAACTGTTTTTGCTTTCTCTCTTAGCTTCCATCCAATCTTTTTCTTCTTTTGTGTCTGGCCTCTGACATCATGAATCAGTCATTTCTAATTCGCTAGCTCTGGTCACTGATTGGTTGGAAGGTGGGACAGGAGCTCTACATCCTGATGTAGTGGAAGTAAGAAGCCATCACAGCAGTGTGGCCTGAGGGAGGACTGTGTAAGTCATACCTTGTTTATTGTGGAGAATAATCTCTGGGCAGCGTAGCTCCCAGAACTTAATGTACTGCAAGTGTCTCTGCTAATAGATTCAAGGAGAAAAATCATGAAGCATATCTCTATAGATGCCAAAGAAGACTTTGACTAAATCCAAGACTCATTTTGAATTAAAATGTTTAAGAGGAATTCTAAGGATGCTTTTTTAACATGATAAAAAGTATGTGTAGCTTAGTTCTAAACTCAGCACTGTACTTAAAGCTAGAATGACTTGTGTGTGTGATTAGGTACAAGCCCAGAATCCCTACTATTTTTACGATTATGCATGAAATTTCAGCCAATGCAATTAAACAGGAGAAACCAATTATAAGCGTAAAATTAGGTACGGAAGAAGTAATAGTGTTTTTGTTTCTAGTTGTTAAGTGAGTAATCCTGGAAAATTCTAGTGAGTCAAGGATTCTGAACACAAACAGTAAAATAATTTAATAAATTAGCAAGGTATAAAATTAATATCCAAAAGCAAATAGCTTTTGTATACCCAACAGGAACCAGTCAGAAGAGTGTTTTTCAATCTTCTGTATCTCACAGCGCACTTGAACCTGTACTGAAACTTCCATGGCACACTTAAATTATGTTGATCCAAAAAAAAAAAAAAAAGAGAGTAAAACAAGAGTACACTTGCTGTTTTTTGAACTTCTTTCAAAAGCTATTTAATTAATGACCTTAAAAAATATTCATGGCACTCCTAAGATCCTTTCATGGCACACCAGTTAAAAATTGATGAGTTCGAGGATATAAGGGTAAAGAATTCCATTTACAGTAGCAATAACAATTTAAAAAATACTTAGGAATAATCTTGACAAGAAATCTATAAAATTTTTATGAAGACAATTTTTAAATACTTAAGAACACAAAGGTAAACTTGAATGAATAAAAAGGCATCCCTCCTCCTTTTGTGGGATTGCTCAACATCATAACAATGTCAGTTTTCTCTAGTTAATTAATAAATGTAACATAAGCCCAATAAAAATACTAACAAGTTTGTTTTATGGCGCTTTGCAAGTTCATACCAAGGTTCACACTGATGAACGTACGTGGAAGAATGCTGAAAAATGGAAGCTATGAGGAGACACCACTTCCCCCATGTTATCGGGACGTACTACAGAACTGCTATCATCAAAACAACACGGTACTACACATGGGGAGACAGATCCACGAATAGAATAGCAATTCCAGAAAAGGACTAAAGTACATTTGAAAACTGAGTATGTGACCAAAGTTCCATCTCAAGTTAATGAGGAAAAGGATAAACTTTTATTAAATGGTCCTGGGACAAAGGAGTAGCTGTTAGATAAAAACTAACTAGAGTCACACCTCACACAATACCAAGACTAAATTACAAATGGTTCAGGAATTTAAATTATGAAGTCATACAAGTACTAGAATAAAACATGGTCAAATTTTCTTAGTTACAAAAAGAAAAACATTAACTTTCCAGTGAGGAAACAGTAACTGTACAGTAGACACTATTTTACCTAAGTGAGGAAAATCAAGATCTTCAGTACGGAATCCACTGACACAATGTGCTCCCAAGTGATTCACTGAGGAGACCTGACATCCTTTTTGTGGTATTTCTGCCAAGACACATTACTGGAATCTAGTTACTTGGAAACACTAGATAAGCCTAAACTGGGGCATTCTAAAAATGCACAATGGGTTTGTGCTGTTCAAAAATGTCAGGGTCAAGAAAGAGAAAATTGAGAAGTTGTTTCAGATTAAAAGACACTAAATAAACATGACAGATAGTTGCAAGTGTGATCCTGGATTTAATCCTAGACTGAAACAAATTGCTATCAAGTTCACTATTGGAACAAAGGTGAAATTTGAACATTCACTATGGATTAGATTACGGCAGTAATAGTACATTTTCCAATCTTGATAACATACGATCAGAAGTGAACAATGTTAGATATGAGAATGTCCTTAGTTTTAGTCAATACTTATGGAAGGATTTAGGGGTAAAGGGGCACAGAGGTGTCAGTAACTTACTTTTAGATGGAACACAAATAACAAAGCAAATGTAAATAGTCAGGCAGTTTTGGTTGAAAGATGTTGTATAAGTCTGCTTGGGCTGCCATAACAAAATACTACAGGCGAGGGGGCAAAAACAACAGTCCTGGAGACTGGATGTCCAAGATCAAGGTACCAGAAGATTGGTGCCATGAGGCTGCTCTCCCTACCTTGAAAGTAGTTGTCCTCTTCCAATGTCCCCACATGCCCTTATGATCTCACTTAACCTTAATTACCTTCTTAAAGATCCTTAAAGAATGTGCATTGGGGGATATAAGATATAAGGGATATAAGATGAACCTTGGGGGACAGAATTCAGTCTCTGACAGAGTTTAGGAGTCTTTCAACTTTTCTTGTAACTGTTCTGTTGAGTTCGAAGTTATATATAAATTAAAGTTATTTGATTACGGAGACCGACAATTCTCATCTTTTTAAAACCTTGAGAAGAAAGAGGTTCTATGAGGGAAAATATAGACAGAACATAATTCCTCATTCATCTGAAAAATAATCCAAATGAAGACCAATGATTTGTGCACAGTGATTGAATGTGAGACTGGTTACATAGGGTCCAGCTACTTTGGAGGGAGTAAAACCATTCAACCAGAAATCTGTGGGGAAACATGATGTCTGTGCAGATTTTGGGTTGGGAGGGTTAAGTTATTTAAAAATGCAGCTATCTTTTTGAGTTTCATTTTCTAGACCAGTGTAGCCTTTGGTCTAGGGCTACCTTTGCCTCCCTTTTGAGCTGATACTGAAGTCTGTCTGAGTGGCAATGTTTTCCGCTTTGTCTACAGGTAACAGGAGCTATTCCTGATCCTGTGTGCCCTGAGGGCTCTGCTATTTTTGGATGGTGCTTTGTCCATTTTGGGGTAGTTTCCTCCCATGTGTGCACTGGCAGGTGCTCATCTGAAGACCTGAAGGGACCCTCTGCTGGTCTCTGTGTGACGGGCCCCTCGCCACTGCTTTGCTCTTGAACTCTAGCGTACTTGGTCTCCTGGACTCCTACCTCCATGTTCTCAACTGCGCGAGCCTGCTGGGCTTTGCCCAGTTTCTCCTCCCTATACTGCGGCCTGGAAACTCTCTCCCAGTCTTGAAGGTGGGGCAATCATAATGCCCACCTTGTTTAATTCCCTTCTTTCAGGGATACAGTCCTGTGCAGCCCAATGTCTAATATCTGAAAACTATTTTTGGAGAGTTCACTCTTCTTTTTAGTTGTTTCAGGGGGGAAGCTAAATTCGATGTCTGCTATAACTTGGTCAGGAGTGGGTTCCCTAGTATCTTCTTCACTATTTTTCTCTCTTCCCTAATTCCCAAGTGGTTCACCCAGGGTTGAGGTACGGGAGGAGAGAGGGAAAGGGCGATGGTCTTACCAGGAGGGCGTGTTCTAACCTGATGTTGGGCTCTCTGGTGTGCTGGATGCTCGCGTTTTTGTCTTGTGGGTGCGTAGGCTGCTGGGGTCTCTTGCCAGCAGCCCCCTGGTGAGGTGTACATGCTTTCTGTTTCTGGCTGCATGAAACTCATTCCTTAGCTCCTGGCTTCTGGTGCTCCACCCCCTCACACCTCCTCCCTGGGGTCATCTTACACTTCCAGCTCATCTTCTGGGCAGTGTCCTTTTTGGGAGAACAAACTCCCTCCAGCCAGTCTCTTACTTGACATTTTGGGGTATGTCACATAACTCCTGAGGTCAGAAGTCAAGTTTTCTGGACAATTCTCTAACCTCCTTCCCTTACAGAAGGGGGAAAATGAAGAGAAGAGGAGACAAGTCACAAAACATTAAGAAAGTTAGTGCTACAAAATTCTATGCCAAGATTTAAGACTTTCTTATGTATCTTTGATGTGAATGTTAAAGATATCTTTTTGGGGTGGGGTGGAGTAGGGGCTGTAATTAACTGTACGTTCTCCATAGACGGTCTGGCTCATTTTTCTTGAATGTTTGTGTCCTTAGTATCCTTCATTTCCAGCTTCAGCTCTCCCACAGAACTTAAGAAAAAGTCCAATTTTAATACTTACTACATATTTGATGCATTTTTTAACTGCATAATAAAATGTCTTTTCTTATGTCTATTGACTTTCCCTGTTTTTATTTTGTTTTACATTTTTTAGTAAGTCATATACACATAGATCATGAATACATATATGCATATGTGGGGTACAATGTGTTGATTTTTTTTTATATAATTTGGAGTGCTTACATCAATCTAATTAATATAGCTTTTGCTCATTTACTTGGTTATTGTTTCAAGACATTTATGTTCTATATTTGTTAAATTTGTCCATGTTTTTCTGAATGTATTTGTATGTCCTGGGAAGAAAAACCATAGATATTTAAACTGATGATTAATTTCCTTTGGTCTGTTTCTCAAAGGTTCAGAAAACAAAGTGTCCTTCTTCCCATCGGCTGTTTCTTCCTCTGACACGTTCACATGCAATACACACACGTGCATTATATGGCCTCGAATCTGAAGTCTTGGTCAGAAAAAAAGGAAGTGGAGTTTCCTCCCCAGCTGTTCTCGTATTGGTCCTAATAACAGTTGGGCTGGCGCTGGCAGATTGTTTTTTCCTTCTTGCAGAGGTCTCCCAAGGGTCAATTTTCATTTTGAGTCTGCACCTGCTCTGCACACATCAGACCCTATTTGCAGTGTCCCGTGTGCAGCCTGTTCTCGCAAGTCTTTCCTTTCACACATGCTGTTCCTGGAAGAGACCCCCATCCTTCATTCTTAGGGAAGTTCCTGCTGTTTTCCTATATGTGGCTCAGGTGTGGTCTCTCTGACCCACTGAGTTGGCCATTGCTCTGATGTGCTCCTGGGACAGCGTGGCTCTGCGTCCACGTGGCACTTAGCTGCCTTGTTGCAGTCATCCGTCTCTCCCACCAACGGTGAGCTCCTGAGCACAGAAATTTGTCTTCCTTCGTTTGTGTCTCAAATGCTTGGCAAATAATTGAAATAGGCATCCAAACCAAATTTTGAGTACTTGTTTTATCTCACACATGTTCTGAGCATTCTGCATGTACCATATAACTCAACGTACAACTCCACAAAGTACGTACTACTATCCTATTTTATGAATAGAGAAATTAGGTCATTTGCCTTAGGAAACGGTGGAGGCTGATTAAACCCTGGAAATCTGATTTTCAAGCCCTCGCCTGATTACTCTTTCAGTATGGGAAACACTTACCAAGTATGGGTACTCGCTAAATTCTTGGTGAGTGAACCAACAGCCTTTGACTCCTTAGTACATATTTGCTTAACAGAGTAAAGAGTCCATTAAGATTTACTGCATAGTTCTCCATTAAGACTAAGGGGAATTTTCTGGAAGCCTCAACTCTGTAATTGCTCAGCCACTTTAGACATTATTAGGACAGTCTTGGTGTTTATTATTCACATATCTTTATTTAAAAATGTTTGATCAATTTTCTGTTTAAAAGACCTTCTCTTCTTGAACTCAGTGCTGGCCAGGGGAGGGCGGGGCAGAGGAAAAGGCAAACGTCTCTGGCTGGATGAGGGTGGCTTCTTCCTTGGGTTAGAGGCTGTTGAATTTGTGGCCCCAGGGCTTGGCATGGATGGGAGGTGGTTGCAGTGAGCACCTCTGAGCAGGACCCACGGGCATTGGTGATTCCTGGGGAGATTTGTTCACATATTCTGGATTTCTCCAAGCTGATGGCACCAAGCAGGTCCTTCTTTTTTTCCCTTACACTCGCCAGTCCCAGCAGGACTGAAGCCTGTAATCTCACCAACCCTCCTTGAGCAGCACGCAGACCTGTGTGTGTTTGGGAATCCCTTGAATATATGTGTTTTGAACAAAGACTTGAGGTGCTCCCTCTTCTCCCTGACGATTCGCTCATCTTTCCCTTGTTTGCGAAATTTCTGGTCAAACATTCGACTAGGGCTCCTGCCTTCACACCTGAACTCTTTGTCTTGGCTCCAGACAAGGGACGCCTTGGCATTCCTCAG
This sequence comes from Otolemur garnettii, assembly GCF_000181295.1. Classification (NCBI taxonomy): domain Eukaryota; kingdom Metazoa; phylum Chordata; class Mammalia; order Primates; family Galagidae; genus Otolemur; species Otolemur garnettii. Next base: position 6,903,119 of record NW_003852502.1, on the reverse strand, counting down.
TCCCAGGACAGCTGAAACGGCCTCAGAAGGCCAGGCTTCTACCCTCTCTCCCCCCACCAAGCTGATCTCCTTTATTGCTCAGTCATCTTTTTATATTTCCTGGTGGGTGGGTGTGGGAAGTAGCGAGTTCTTATAAAGCCAAACTTCTGAATTTCAAACTTCTCTCATCATAAGCCCTGTAGGAAGGTCATAGGTTTGCGGAAGCTCGGTGACTGCGCAGCCAGAATTTATTGTCCTTTGTTGTGGGCTTTGACCTTGTTTCCTGGGGGAAAAATAAAATCTTACTAAACATCCTGTGATTACATTTCCTGGTAGGAGAGTGATATTCATTTCTGAGCCAAGAACTAGTAATTGCCATCAAACTGTTTATATTGACAGTAACCTATTCTCCATTTTAATGATTTGAATCATTACAAATGAACTTATTCTCTCAGCGCCAATATACACTTCATGTCATAACCCGAGCTTTACCCTGTAGAGATTAAGACAAATTCAAAAAGCTGTCTTAAAAATCCAGGTCCATCAGTTTGAGTATAGCACTAGCTGGTCAGGCTTTGGAATGTCAGTATTAAATTATGTGGCTGAAGTACTTCATGTTTGATCGATTATTATAAGGCTGCTAGGGACAGAGGGTTGACGGCTGGCATACCACAAAGCTTGGGTTAGCTCTAAGACGTGTCTTGGTGCCATAAAAGCAGCCGTGATTCCAGGCTATGCAGCATTGAGTTCTTTCATCCAGTCTAAACTCTTTCAAGCCAAACCACCCTTTCTACTGATGTCATTTAGTTTTATTTTAGCATTTTCTACTGAAATGAGTTTTTTTACTTTCAGATATTGAAATAGAGAAAGCCTTAAGTTTTGAATTTCCTAGCAATAGAATCAAATTTGAAAGCATGAGTGAATTCAAAATTTCCAAGATTATATTTGGTAAGGGAAAGTGTCAACCCGTCGGCCCCTAAGGCCTGGTCTCGATCACTGCAGAAAGGAACCAGGCATGAGGATTAGCAGTGCACGCCTGAGGGAGGCCGGCTAGCCCTTCTTTGCAGGGCTACCCTTCTTTGCAGGGTAGCCCTGAGAAACCTCCGCACTAGCCTTTTATTGAGACCATACAACCCAGGGGAGTAATTAACAAATGACTACGTGCTAAAGGATCGGGCTCTTCTTCCACAAGGAACACCTGTGGACGAATGCCACCCCTCAGCTGCAGATCATCTTGCTCAGATGTCATCTGGCTCTTGGCATCCCCTACAGGAAGGGTTAAACTAAATGAGAAGTAATTGAGGTTGAGGTAAAATGCAGTAATTTAAACTTATATATGTACATAAGGAAATATTATTTAATGAGTACATGATCTTATACATTTACAAATGTCACCAATTATTTTAAAATATTTGACATTTAATAAAATCCAACTGTTGTACCCAATATTTTCTTCCCATTTTTATTTTTAAACCACAGGTGAGTTTTGGAGGGAAATTTAATTAATATATTTTGGACTCATTTGGTTATATTATCAAAATTCATCTTTAGTGGATGTGAAAATAAGGTTGTTTTTCATTATGTTTTGTTTTTCCTTAGTAAATGGGACCATATTTTTACTCTGGTAGACAAATTCAAACACAAAGAGTTTTATTGATAATTCTATAGCTCTAGATGCTAGATTATTAAACTAAAAATTAACTTATTACAAAAATGCCCAATTTTGCTTGCTATCTGCAATTAGAAGTTTTTCATTGGTGGTAAAGATAGACAGGATTTGGTAAATGTGAATATAATCATAATGGTTCACAAAATTATTTTGTTAATCGTAAATGGAAAGTCCTAAACCAAATCCTACTTTTGACACATGGAACAGGATCTAAACAGTATTGCCAAGAACATAGGATGTGTCAGGCAAGGGCTCAACGTATCACCTAAATTTAAAGAGCATGTTAATTTTACATCTTTCTGGGATAGGCATTTCACAAAAGAGACAACCCAGATTCAGTTGGATCAGTAAGTGCCCAAGGCCGTTCACAGAGTGAGCGGTAAGGTCAGGATTTAGACCAAGGGAGTCTAATTCCGAAGTGTAGCCTTTGTTGCAAAAAATAATTTGCATCTGCTCTAATTACTATAGCTCATGTGGAAATGTTTTATTTATTTTTCTAGAGATTACATCAATTTGAATTATGATTTGAGGACTCAGGATACCCATAGCCCTGGGCATATTTTTCAAAATAAACATCATTGTTCTATAGTTAGACAACTTCTTCGATTCCCTTATCACATACTTGCTGAGTGCTTTCCATACGTAAGTTATTATTAAAAAATAATTATTGATTGCTGTTATTCTGCCACAAAAATTCTACACAGCGAGAACCAATTAGTTTGAACAGAGAATGAGTCCTAGCAGATAATGACTGCCACTTGTACCATTGATGTGCTAGAGAGCAAATTTTTTTTTATCTAAGAGAAATATTTAAAATGTTTATAGAGCAGCTTCTCAAAGTCAAGTTATGCTGTAGTAAGAGACACCCTTCAAATGTCAGGAGCTTACAACAACAAAGGTGTACATCTCACACATGCTCTCTGCCCACTGCAGGTTGGTCAGCAGGGTAGGGAACCACAGAGGTTCCATCTTAACAGGTAGGAAAAACAGTTACTTCTATTAACAACTGACTTTCCAGAGTTAGAAACATAGCAAGCTGAAGTTCAAGGAGGGAAGGAAGTATAATCACAGAAGACAGGGAACAGAGATCAGTGAGTAGTATAATGTCTGCTACAGTGCCTTTGTTTTTAATGAATGGATGCATTTATTAAGGCTTTATTCTGATTGAGAATTGCTTTGGTAAATGAAAAATAATTGGAATAACCATGTCCAACATAGATCAAATTTGTTTAACATGTATATGAATTTTTTCATGTGTTAAATATGCATTTGTCATTTTAGTCATTAAAAGTACAATTTGGGATGTGATTTATTCATTAAATAATTCAATACGTTTCCTTGACATAGCTCTTTGTAGGGCCACCGCATTGTTTCAGTAACCTGGTATTTTGTTAGACCTCAGACGCGCTAGCTAGTACTTTGATGAGCCTCATTTCTACCAGCCAAGCTGTTTCCATCTTCTCTGTTACTGTCTCTCTATTCCCCTCCATCACATACATTTCTAAAATTTGGCTTTCCCCCTCTTTTGGTTTTATAAATTAACTCTAGGTTTAAGACAAGATCACTTTGGATTATAAAGCAGAAGAGACAGAGAAGTTTCAACTTGGGTTCATCTCTCCTGCAAATGCAAAACCAAAGCTTTCCACTTTCCCTGTGGCCTCACCATCTGCAGTAAAGCTGTATGGAAGGGGGCCAGGAAGTAAAAAGAGAGAGGCCTTGGAAACCGTAGGAAATATACTGTGTGTGTGTATTTTAGGATACAAAAGTATAAGTTAATTTTATGTTAGAGAAAGGGAAGAGAGTGGGGGGAAGAGATGAGAAAGAGAGCAGAGAGCAGAGAGCAGGGAGATGGGGGGAGAAAAGGAAGGGGAGAATGGTGGGGCCTCCCTAAGAAAGGAGTGGAGAAGGCCAGCCTACTGTATATCTTTTTAGGCCTAAAGATTGCTCTATTTTATTTAAATGAAGTTATTATTTTCTCAGATATCCTCAGCATTCATTAAAATTTCTAGTATTTAACTGAACTGTTATACAATATTGGAATTACCATGTTATTACCTGAGAAACTTGTTTTGTTTTCTTATAAAGTAGTAATGGTTTGCCACATTCTTAAGGAAATGTGTTTGTTGAGCTAAAATATTTTAGTTATCTTAGGTCTAAGGTTCTGTCCCTCTCCTTGTGGGAAAACAGCTTTAATATGAAGCTGTGAGTTAATGAGAGAATATTATCCATTTATAAAAATTATTTGCAAATTTGTATTACTTTTTCTAAAAAGAGAAAATCAAAGTGACATGCTTTTAAGGTAAGTCACCCTCAGGTTGTGAATAATAAAAGCATTGCTTAAAAAGAATAAATTCAAATGTGTGAATATTGGCAGCAGGATCAATGTACAAATGGTTAAAAAAATAGGATAGAACATTTGGATAAAACCCATGATGGAAAATGATGGTATTTTGTATTTTCTGTGCTTCTTTATTAAATAATTATTATTTTATTTTCCTCCAACTCGAATGCACTAAAAGTCATTGAATTCCTTAAGAGATTTAGGAATAATTATGGAAAACAATGACCCCCCCAAACTACAATAACAATGACGAAACCAACTCCTCAAGACCACTCAATTTAATAAATATCTTCCTCAGAAGATAGACTTGACCATGTGGGGTGACGGTTGTGTGGTCATTTGTTTTATTTATTTGCTGCTCTATGGAAACCAGAGCTCACACCAGTTTAATAGAGAGGTGTTTGGCAATTGTTTACTTCCAAGAGTCATTCTGAAAATTCTTGTATTAAAACAACTTTTGGCCATTCTATTCAACTGAAGTGTTTGAGAAAAGCATAAAGTCTAGTTTTAGTCAAATAGATGATTAATGCCATTTAATTATTATATTTGTCATATTTATTATTACTTTGGAGACTTAAGGAAATTTGCTAAACACAGTAGATTTCCCAATGGTCCTGGATGGTTAGTGTAATAGGTAAACTCAGATTTATCTTTTTTTACTTTTTTTTGCAGTTTTTGGCTGGGGCTGGGTTTGAACCCGCCACCTCCCGTATATGGGGTCAGTGTCCTACACCTTTGAGCCACAGGGGCTGCCCCAGATTTATCTTTTTCCTCTCAACAATTTCACATCATCAAAACTTTTTGAACATTAGCAGCGAAAGGATGATTTTGAGGCCTTGAAGTTAGTTCTGTCCCTGTCCTCTGTTTGATAGAGAATACTGAACATCATCAACACTGTTTGCAAGAACAATTTCTACCTAGCAGAGCCAGGCAGCTACTTCTATGTTATTCTTTGTAGCCCCCTGTGAGTGCTCACATCTTTGCACATCTCCCCTGGTTTTGATTGGTTCTACTGTTTGTCCTTTGTGCCTTTGGTGTTGGTTTTTTTTTTTTTGAGACAGAGCCTCAAGCTGTCCCCCTGGGTAGAGTGCTGTGGCATCGCAGCTCACAGCAACCTCCAACTCCTGGGCTCAGGCGAGTCTCCTGCCTCAGCCTCCCAAGTAGCTGGGATCACAGGCTCCTGCCACAACGCCCAGCTATTTTTTGGTTGCAGCCGTCATTGTTGTTTGGCGGGCCCAGGCTGGTCAAACCTGCCACCTTAGGTGTATGTGGCTGGCACTTTAGCCACCTGAGCCATAAGTGCTGAGCCTGGTGTTGGTTTTGTTCCCTATAGAGAGGCAAAGAGCTTCCAAGCAGAGACATATTTGTTGTTGATCAGTTATTTTTTCTTCTCAGGGAATGCGTTGGTCAAATCCTTTCCTATATTTATACAAATGAGAGAAGGATGCAAGGTCATGGCTCGGGTTGAGGGGAGAAAGCAGGGCAGAGAAGGGAAGGGCTGTATAAAAGCATCACCTACTTCCTAACCTTGCTGAGAAGTGATCTGATGTGTTAACAGTCAGCTGAGCAGAAATAATGAGAAAGTCAACAGGAAGCACTTTCTGGATCTAACCTAGACCTCCTTTTCCTTTTCCTGTATAGATTCAAACGTACAGGACAGTTAACCTAAAGTTTTTCCAAATTAGTAAAATGTATTTTTCAAACACTTCAGAGTCTTATTTTTCATTTCCCTTCAGCTGCCCACTGACTGAATAATTTCTGAGTCAAATGGCTTTTGATATTTAGGGAACTAGATGTCTTCAATAGCCTACACAAAGACTCTGCAAGACACTGGCTTAACTCAACGGCATAAGTCACAAGCACTTGGATACAGACTGGATATAATTTCACAGATACGTGTGTAACTCAGCTGCTGTCCAAATATCTGCTGATTTCTTAAAGGAAACGTTAGCCTTGCGATTTTCTCTCTGGGTTATGGCTAGGCATTTGTTTTTAGCTGTTTGAAGATGTGCATGTAACAGACAGCAGCACTACTTGTCACCTGCCAGTTATGTTAGGAAGCAGATATGCATAATTGATAATGTTCAATATTCTCTATCAAACAGAGGACAACTGGTCACGCCCTTGGAACAGGTGAAGCACAGGGTGTGCGTTGGGGGACACATCTCCAGTGCTGATTTTTGTTGCTCTCATTAGCTTCCCTGAGAAAGCAGCAGGAGCCCCTGGGAAGCGACTGCATATTAACCCAGTTTCCCAGATGCTCTTGAATATTCTCCCTCCAGGGCTAGGAGGAAAAGAGCGGCTGGACTGGGGCCACTTTCTACAGCTTTGGCAGCCGCTGGGCCTGAGAGGCAGGGGATGGAACTGGAACTGATCCTAGTTCCAGGAGCTATAAGGGAAACACATTTCCTTTCATAGGTCTTTAAGTAATTCTGTGAGGAAAAAAAGTTTCTAATTTGGCTTTTTTTGAATAGTTCTAAGAATTATAGAATTAGACAATTAGGGAATTTGGAAGATCAATTCCCTACTTTTGCAAGTAAGAAAATCAAGATCCAAGGAGGGTAAAGAATGGCCAGGCTGTGGAGCCAAGTTTGGGTAGGGGATACTAATTTTGTCCTTATTAATTTTTTAAATGGTTGTCAAAGTAAGAGTCTCAATTTGGCATCACAGGATTTGGTTCTCTGTCACATCAGGGGTGTCCTGTTGCATTACCACGTCATGTTTTGTGCAAGGTTAACTTGCCACTGTTGAAAGCAAACATGGTATTATTATTACTGGGGGCTGTTCCCACAGGCCATTTGTTCTGTTCTTCCTTTTCCAACGATGGAGCTACTTCTTTCTTTTTCTTTTCCAAGGAAATTTCTCATGGCTCTCACATTAAGTAGGGATTAACCAGGAAGCAGAGTGATTCCTGTGGTCCCTCAAATCTGATTCTCGTGTCTTGTCAGGGGTGCCCATTAAGGTCCTTCCGGAGACAGTGCCCTGCTGGACTCCCAGCCCAGTGAAAGACTGAAAGGTGGTGTGATTCTCTGGTGGTATGACCAGCTCTGATGCTGGATCACGCACTCTGAGTCCTTGTGTGGTATGAGTAGCTCTGATGCTGAACCAAGTATTCTGAGCCCTTGTGGTGTGATTCTCCAGCAGTACAACCAGCCCTGATGCTGGGTCACGTACTCTGAGCCCTTTGGGTATGATTCTCTGGTGGTACAACCAGCTCTAATGCTGGGTCGTGTGCTCTGAACCCCTGTGGTGTGATTCTCCATTGGTATGACCAGCCTTGATGCTGGGTCACAGTACTCTAAGCCCTTGTGATGTGATTCTCCAGGTATGACCAGCCCTGATGCTGGGGCACAGTACTCTATCTAAGCCCTTGTGGTGTGATTCTCCAGGTATGACCAGCCCTGATG
>NW_003852502.1:6869812-6895703 GCF_000181295.1 Otolemur garnettii | reverse complement strand
AGCCCTTGTGGTGTGATTCTCCATTCTCCCGCCCTGACTCTGGGTTGCGTGCTCTGAGCCCTTGGTTTCTAGTAGACTTCAGGGAGTGACCGCATGTTGTGTGGCCTCAGTGTTTAGTTCTGCTTGCTTTTCCTGTCCTGTCTGTCCTTGCAGGCACCTCACCACTCTACCTGCCCCACAATGTACCCTTCTCTTGTCTCTATATTTGCCAAAGTTATATTTTAAAATGTTTCACTGTGATAGACTCTTTCACATGTTTGCAATGAAATGAGTGACTCAAATTGCACATTTTCCATTATCTCATTAATATCATAACTACATTAATGAGAACTGAGGAAACATCTCATTTGCTTAATGAGTAAACTCAGAGTTTTTGCTCTCTTTCTTTTTGTTTATTTTTTCTTAATGATCTGACACAATTAAATTACAGGTTAAATTGTTGATTTTGCCTTTATTTGAAGATCTCAGAGTATGTTTACAAATGACAGCCTGTTTAAGGCTGAAGGTTCAAATGCAGTCAGTTGCCTTTATAGCAATTTTTATTTTATCCTAAAATCAACCGTGAAATTAAGCTCTTTCAAGGACTATTTATCTGACAGTGAACTAGAATAATAACGACCTTTTCTCCTTGGCACTGCAGAAGCCCTTCTTTAGTTCAAGTCTTAAAAAAGGAAAAATTCACTCCTGTTCCCTCCCCATCTCCTTTGCAGCCTCCTGCTCTAGGACCTTGGTCCTTCAGAGAACAAGTTGGAACTGAGTTTTTATTTATTTATTTTTTGCAGTTTTTGGTTGGGGACAGGTTTGAACCTGCCACCTCCAGCATATGGGGCCAGTGCCCTACTCCTTGAGCCATAGGCACCACCCTGAATTTGTTTTCAAACAACTAAAATATTCACACAGGCAGCCTCCAAACTGAGAGTAGGTTATATTCCAAAAGAATGTAAATTAATTGTTTAGAATCACAATTTTTTTGCAATTTTAAATGCTAGTTTTTAAATAATAAAAAGACTTCAATACTGTGCAGGAAAACACTTGCATAAATCTAATATTAACCAACAGCATATGGGATAAATCTTAAAGCAGTAGACCACATGGTTTCAAAACTGATTAATATCACAGAACACATCCCAGTTCAGACAATTCTTAAGAGCCCAAAGAGCTCTCTCATTTAATATTAAGTGAGTTACCTAGAAGCAAAGGCTCTTGGTTTTGTTTCATTTTCTAGAAAAAAGTAGGAGTTATTTCAGTTCTTCACAGTTTAATATGATAAGTGCTTTCTGAACTAAGAAAATATTTGTCTGATTTATTATTCCTTTTATAAATTGGTACCATCAGTTAATACAAAGTAGACAGATGTCATCTTAAGATGTTTCTGGTTATAAATTATTATGAAATTTTGGGAGAAGAGTTTAGAAAAGTAATTGAAATTATTTTTCTCCCCTAATGAAATTAAATAATTACACTCTTAGAAATTCCTTTGAAATAAACAAGTGTCCAAAATTTTTTTTTTTTTTTTTTGCAGTTTTGGCCAGGACTGGGCTTGAACCTGCCACCCCCGTTATATGGGGCCGGCGCCCTACTCCTTGAGCCACAGGTGCCACCTGAAATGTCCAAAATGTGTGCATAAATATGTTAATCACTGTGTTGCATGAGATAGTGAAATGCTGAGAGCTGTCTAAATGCTGGATACAGCACTGTTCACATAAACTGTGATACATTAACTCAGTGGAATACTAAGCATCTTTATAAAATGATGATATTATTATACCTTCAACTGTGTTTGACATGGAAACATGTCCATAACATATCAAGTGTAAGAAATTAAAGGCAGTAGGTAGGCTTTATAACCCTATTTTGGAAATATATATATACTATGTGCATATCTATACCAAGATAAACTCTGAATGAATGTTCACTAAAATATTCAGTGATAATTTCTATGTGGTGGAATTGTAGATAATTTTCAAATTTCTTTGGTCATCTTTATGCACTTCTTATTTTAAAATAACAAATGTGATGCTTTTGTAGTCAGAAAAAGCAATGGTGTTATTTTTGGCATTTTTTCTTAATAAACGATTATTCTATTACCACACAGTTTCCATACTATTAGTCAGTTGTTCCACACAGAGAATGAGGAAAAGTGTGGGTGGGAGAACTCTTTTCCCCGGAAGGCACACCACTGAGGTTAAAATTTGCATCTGTTGAGCTTTTAATCCTCTGTTTACTACAGAGCTACAGGTGGGTTGAAACCAGGGTGACTGTGGGCTGCTCTTGGTGGCCAGTGCAGTGGTGGGGGGCATTCTGGCAGGAGTCCAGTGAAGCAGGAGTGATGGAACAAGGTCTTTTAAAAGTCACACTTTCTTAAGACAAAGACTGCTTGTATTGAACGTCTTGATAAAGTGATATTGGCCCCAAGGTAAAGTGGAAGTTCATTTTTTATCTGAACCGAGTCTTGTTGCATGAAGCCAGATGGCCTCTCCAAAGCACACTTTCTAGTACAATTCTCGCTGGCTTGAAATATGAAACTCTCCTTAGTCATTCTGAGCATTTCCACAGTCCAGATGTATAGCTTATATCTTCCAGCAAATGTCTGTGGGAATTACCTTTCCCCACAAGTGTTAGATTCTATTTTTCCAAGTTGACTCTTCCTGGCTGCACTTGAAGGCTTAGAGATTATTTACTGCTGTAGTGTAGCTAGTGAGAGTCGAGCTGTGAGAATCAGAGGTGGGTGACAGAGAAAGAGAACCAGCGGGACACATTCTCATGCATTCCTCAGCCAAAGGACAGTGTTGTCTTTAAATGAAAAGACAAAGTTTTGCCTGTTTATAGGAATGTATTTATTGGTAATCTATACTATCCATATCTCTGTCTCTCTCTGTGTCTATATTGATACTCTGGAGACATAAACATGTCATGCATATAAATACACATGGAAAAATCCTCTCAGTAAAGCCAAGGAAGAAAGTTCAACTACTGCTGAGTCTATGTGGCCCAGTCTTAATTTAAACAAAAAGATCGGCAATTATTAATGAAGCAGCTTCTGTGTACACAACTTATTCTGTAGCAGGTGTGATTAGGGAGGTATGAAATAGTGTGATGAAGGGTATTGAGACATCAGGAGAAGATAAAAAGTTTCACCATGGGCAGCATCTGTGGCTCAAAGGAGTAGGGTGCCAGCCCCATATGATGGAGGTGGCAGGTTCAAATCCAGCCCTGACCAAAAAAAATCCAACCAACCAAACAAACAAACAAAAAAACTGCAAAAAAAAAAAAAAAAGTTCACTATGGAGGTCAGCCCTTGAGGAAATACCTGAGGGGGAAAGAGTCTTTCTGGAAGAAAATGTTAGGTGTGGATTATTGAAGAAGAGAGGCAAAAAATTCCAAGTCAGGGAGCAGGACAACAAAGATGCACAACCAAGATGGCTGTGATGTGCAGGGACAGTTGGAAAGTCGGACAGTGAGACCTGTGGGGGCCCCAAGGTCACTGGCGGGAACAGTGCTTCATTTCATGGACGTTTCAGGATGTTGATCATCCTTTGCCACTCACTAATAAAAACCAATAGCTCTTCCAGTCATTGTGACCGCTACCAAATGTCCCACAGGTTTCCAAACACCCTCAGTGGGAGATTTACCATTTCATCTTAAGAACTGCTGGGCTAGCTAATGAGCGCTTCTGACAGCCGGGCTCAGATGCCAGGTGCCATCGGGTTTTCAGGTGTGAAATGGTTCTGTTTTATTTTCCCATTTCCTTTATGTAGGTGTACTGTGGCTAGACTTTTCTTTATGGTGTTTATAAAACGTATCCTTATCCTCTCCTATCAGAGCGAATTCCGATTTCTGTGGCATCCATTACATACTGCCTCAATCACAGTTCATTGCTGTTTATAATTATCTTTATTTATAGCAGGTTTGGGTGAAACTTGGGGGCACCAAGGGGTTCATCAACATCTGGAACAATTTTTCAAAAATTTTGGATTTACTAAACCCAAACATTCTGCCAAGCACCTCTTCTCACCCCTCTAAACCTTAAAAACACATATATTTCAGAGAACATTGCCTCCATGTGTTTTAAATTCATTTTAGTTTGTGTCATCAACATTTTTTAAAAAAGTGATTTGGCATCCAGGAGGCCTATTGAGCCTTTAAAATAAACAAACTCTGAAAACTAAAAAATGTCTCACAAATATATTGAAACACTAAAAGGGTAAAGTTTTGCTGGAGACTGATTGAGACTGAAATTAGGCAGGATTATTTTTCCACATTGATTTGTAGTGTTCTATCAACTTCTAATTCACAAGCTGGAGAGAATGAATTGGGTTAGTTAATCTAAAAAAAAATACCATATCAAATTCTCTGCACCAACGCATACATCACCAGGGGGAAAATATTAAAAAAATCAAGGTGAATCAAATGGTTTTCTAATTCTTCATATTTTTTTTTTAACATATACTTAGTAATATGATGTAAGAAACTCTTTGGACAAACTGAAAATGTGAGAAATAACCTGAATAATAGTAATTTGAGGAGAAAAATAAGTTTAGTTGGTGAGTTAACTTATGATTGTGGTATGTCAGTGATTCTCATGATTTCAGAGGTTGAAGATTAGTTTGCTGATGTTTAATGACAATAGATGTATAAACTGTCTCTCATGTGCACACACACAGGGTTATAGAAGTATCTGTTCATATAGCAAGGTAAATCCACTATAGTAACTAGTTTGAAACAAATGAGTTGGGTGACATAGTAGGGCTAAAAATCCTATTTAAATCTGTTTATTTAAAGTAACCAAAGAGAATTTTCAGGAGTGCTAGAGAGATGACTTTTGAGAGTTTGAAAGTAAGAAGTTGAAGTCTGGAGTGATACTCAGAAGTAGAGATATAGACAATTTACAAAATTCTGTGAGGGCTGGTATAGTGGCTCACATATGTAATTCTAGTACTTTGGGAGGCAGAACCAGGAGAATTATTTGAGCTCATGAGTCTGAGACCAGCCTGAGTAAGAGCGAGACCCCTAAAAATAAAAAAATTAGACAGGCATGGTGCTGAGTACCTGTAGTCCCAGCTACTTGGGGGATGAAGCATTAAGATCACGTGAGCCCGAGTTTGAGGTTACTGGGAGCTATGATGATACCATGACACTCTACCCAGGGTGACAGAGTAAGACTCTGTCTCAAACAAACAAGCAAAAACTTTGTGAAAAATATTTAATATCATTAGGATAAGAATGCAAATTAAATACCATTTTTCACTTCACATCAGAAATGCCGTTTAAACTAAGAACGTCTTATGGTTTTCCACATCCTTCTTTATGATGCTAGGTTTCCAATGGGCACGGACGTACACTGCTGATAAAGATGTAAAATAATTTTGAAGATGCATATCGAGGACCTGAAAACATTAATACAGTGGGCACCCCTTCACCTTATCTGAGATTTCATTTTCTGCAGTTTCAGTTAACTGTGGTCAACCATGGCCCAAAAATATTAAAGGAAAAATCACAGAAATAAATGATTCAGAAGTTTTAAATTGCGTGCCATTGTGAGTAGTGTGATAAAATCCCTGCCAGCCTGCTCTCCCCCACCTTGGAGGTAAACCCCCCTTTGCCTAGTGTATCCACACCATAGATGCTACCTGTTCAGTATGTAGTGACCCTCCTGGTCGTTGGATGACAGCTGCGTATGGCAGGGCTGTGTTCAAGCATCCTTTTTTTAAACAACTTAATAGCCTGAAAGTGCAAGAACAGTGATGCTGGCATATTGCTATAATTGTTCTATTTTATTGTTAGTTATTGTTCATTTCTTACTGTGCTTAATTTACAAACTAAACTTTATCATAGGTACATATATGTAGGGAAAAAATGAAAATTAAAGTCCTCATTCATGCACTGGGGGTCTTGGGATGAATCCTTTGTGGATAAGGGGCAAGTCCTATAACCTTCAACTGAGTAGTTCTACCCTTGAGAATAATCCCCCACACAGGACACGGACAAGCTTGTATGTTCAACTGAGGCAAAATATCACATTGAAATCATCTCAGTGTCCAAAATTAAGGAAGAAGCAAATATATGATATCAATACAGTAGAACACTAATATTAAAAATCACGATGAAAAACTTATGAGAAATTAGAGAAGTGTTAATGTAAAATGAATTACAAAATATTAAGATGTGAATGTTTTAAACGGCAGAGAAGAAATACAGCACAAAAAGCAGCAGTGATCCACTTTACTCATTTTATTGCATCGAGTCAGCATTAGCGGCGGAACTCAAGTATGCAGTCGTTCCTGGCTTTGTTTTAGCATGCAGTAAGTGCTCAGTAAATAAGCACTTTACTTTTTCATTGTAAAGTTGCCAAATTACTTACCTGTGAAGTTTATTTTATTCTTTAACAAAAGGGAAATTATTAGGGAAAAAGCAAGACTTTTCTTATAGTTTATGAGAATCAAAGTTACGTGGTTAAGTATTTTCAGAAAATAGTTTTAGAAAAATAAAGGTTTTTGATTGCGAAAATCTTCATATTTTAAATGACAATTTAAATCACAATCATTAGGCTTAATGATTGTGAAAATTAATTGCTCCATTGGAAGATACATTTTTATTATTACCATCTTCCCTGTGTATAGCTGGGCATCAGATTGGAGGGGCAAACTCACACCCTGGAAAGCCAGGGGGGCCTGCACTGCCAGGCGTAGAGAGAAGTCCACCTATTCCCCTCCAAAGCCCCATGATTTTTCTTTTATTCATCTACAAGTCTCTGTCTATTTTTCACAAGTCTGAGAGTGGAAGGGAATTCTCTGGTTCAGTCCTGGCTCCATGTGTTGGCTGGGTGGAAGCACAGAAGGGCAGAGAGTCCTCTGTAAAGTGGTCCTCTGTCTGGTTCTGGACAGGTGGACTCTCCAACCTTCTAGGGCACTTCTGACTTTAAAAAGAATTCCCCACAAAGTCACTGGTACCGTAAAGGTCAAAATTGTCTCCATTTCTGAGCCAAGGCATTTCTAAGGGGAAAAGGCTACCTATGGCAGAGAATCAGAACAGGTTTTTTTTTTTTTTTTTAAATTTTTCCTGTTGATTTTTCCTCTCTCTCTCTCTCTCTCTCTTTCTTTTTAAGAGAGAGAGTGTCTTACTCTGTTGCCAGGGCTAGAGAGCAGTAGTATCATCATAGTTCACTGTAGCCTCAAACTCCTGAGCTCAAATAACCCTCCCTACCCCCAGCCTTCCCAGTAGCTGAGACTATAGGTGTGTGCCACCACGCTTGGCTGATTTTTCTAATTTTTTGTAGAGGTAGGGTCTCCCTGTGTTGCTCGGGCTGGTCTTGGACTCCTGGCCTCAAAAGATCCTCTGGCCACTGCCTCCCAAAGTGTAAGGGTTACAGGTGTGAACCACCACGCCTGGCCCATAATAGGTTTTCATGTCCATCATGTTACAGGCGAGCAATGATAAAGAGCTGGGTTCCAAAGGAAAGGAGCTGGTTAGAGCAGCCAGGCTACTTCCTGAGGGAAACATGGGCAACAGATAGCAAATTTACTGGGTCACAGCCATGCTGAGCCCAGGGCTTAGACTAACTCACCCAGCTCCAGCCATCTCATGAAAGAAAATACAGATTTCTGTTTCAGCCTTAAGGAAACTCTGTACCGTAGAAGGCTGATCCTCTAATGTTTCAGCTCTGTCAACATTCTGCATTACTATTAGGCTGAATCATACGAAACTGACATTGTATAAGTTACAAAGGGTGAGGTATTGGCAAATTCATAAGGTTTAGTCTAATAGTTCCTGAGACACAAGTTGCTCTAAGAAAGGTAGGTTCAGCCTTCATACTTTGTATGTTGGGTCTGAGTCCCCCAAGAAGCAGACGCCAAGTTGGAGTTAAACATGGAAGGATTTTGTTAGGGGGACGTGTGTAGAGGAAGAAGGAAGAGGAAGGAAAGAGGCAGCAGGATGTGACGTTGATCTGAGCCCAAGCGAAGGAAAGAGGAGAAACAGGCTATGTGCAAGGCTCCTAGGCCATGGGATGGTCTAGGGGAGGTTTCACAAAGCTTCAGGGAAGTTTTTGAGCTAAAGTTAGACAAAAAAGGAGTCCCATGTCTGCCAGAAACTGCCTGGGAGGAACGGCCTTGGCACAAACTCAGGGCTAGGTGTTCAGGAAGGGCAGCTGGGGCCTCAGGGAAGCAGACTCCCGGGGCAGAGGCCCATGTGCACATTTCACAGTGGCCACATCTTGAGATGCAGAAGTACAAGTGACCTTCCGCTTTGCCTGGGCCCCGTTCACTGTTCCTTCACTCCCACCCTCGCTGTAGCCCTACCTCAGGGGTCTTGTTCATCACTGCCCCTTCACGGCAAAAAGCGTATCTTGAATTTTATGGGGTGAAGAATTTGGTGGCAGAGAGAGGGACTGTGATCCCTCCTATTCTAGAAAATCACTGGCTGTCCACTGTATTGTTCCACCCACCCCTTCCTGGAGCTCTGCTTATCAGAGGAGACACAGTCTGGATAAGTAAAACAAGACCCTCTTATGTCTTATTTCCAAGTAAGACGTTCAGTGTGACAAAAGTCTGGAAAAGTAATAGAAGTTTTTAATGTATGGTTTGGAAGACCTTTTGAAAGTCTGTGTAGAGCATCTGTCTGCTCATTGTCCCTGTTGAAGGGGAAATTACCTCTAACAGGGCTCCTGGCTACACAGTTAGCAACGCACTTGAAGAAAAATTGAAACAATAGCCAAGTGAACACCACCGAGGGTGCAAATACACCCCGATATTATAAAATACCCTTTCTAAATGTTATTTAATTTTTCTGTGATCAAAATGTGAAAATTTCAAATTGAAATTTATAAATAACCTAAGGTATGCTGAAGTTTCAGAAACACAACATGGTTTGTGTTAGGATTAGTATTTTACCAGAAAAGTTAAAATGGGAATTGAATTCAGGTCCATCAAACAAGATTATTTTTGCTCTAGCTTAGTTTTATTTTCTTGCTAAGAATGCAACATGCAGATTGGGAGAAAGGTTGAGTAATTTGGGTGATTTCTTATTTATCATCTGCTTCCCTAGTATGGACTGAATCTTTTGCCGGGGGGATTGAAACACATCTGTGTAAATTAAGTTTATGTGCAAGAAAAAACAATTAAAATGAAAAACCATGAAAGTAAGCGTTTAAAAAAAGGGTAAAAACAGAACTTGAATCCTGCTATTTGAACGGAAGACTAAAACCATCCCCACGGAGCAGCCAGGAGATCTGGCAAACACGGCCTCGCACAATCCGTAACAAGACACAGCCTTACGCAGTTCTTCCATTCACTCATGGGCTCATGTCTGCTGGCCACCCAGGCTCCCAGAAGAAAGCTCATGGCATCCGTGAGGCGTGATGGATGAGCGGGACATCACCGGGGAGGGAGTATTCTGCCTTTGGCTTGGTTTAGAGTCAGATGTGAGGAAAAGAGGAACAGTAAATTTGGAAACAATGTTGGAAGAAAATAAAACTTATTTTTAATCTCTGTAAGTTCCAAAGAAGGAATAAAACCTGCAAATATCATGGTGAGATGGTTGGGCTAATTTGTGAGATAATTCATCAAAATGTAAGAACTGGGAGATCATTTCTTCAGGCGTGGGGGGGAGCTGAGGGAGGATTGTGTTTTAATTTCTTCCTCATCTGGGAGTTCTTACCTCAAACTATGATTCTACAAGGGCAACTGGGAAGTCAGAGAAAGTACAGTCTCCTTTAAATGCTGCTTTGTGATCCAGCTAGATTCCAATGTGATGTTGGAACAAAATCTTCTTAAATAGGGAGTTAAACAGAAATGAGAAAGATTTAGCAGATCGACACATAAATTTAATTAAGGGCTAAAACCCAACAGCATCACAGAAAGCTTTAAATCAATATGCTTCAGATGTGTATTTGGTGCCAAGATCATTTTGTGTATGCTACTAATTAATAAAGCTATATTTAGAGCTGAGGGCTATGAAGAGAGATTTCTTTTTTTTATTTATTTTAAAATTTCAGATTAATATAAGGTTACATATGATTAGATTACATTGTTTGCATTTGTTGGGCAAAATCCAAGTTGTAGTCAAGTCCTTCAAAAGAGATTTTTTTTTTTTGTAAAAATGACTATGGGATTTCTTGAATTATTTTCTTGCCACCAAGTTGTGCTGTGTCAACTGGTTCCATTTACTGCATTTTTGTAGCACCATCTCTGCTTATTTTAAAGGAATTCTGAGTAGACAGTACAAGGACCATGTAATGCTCCCATGATACCTACCTTATCTAGCTAAACTGAATCTTGAACTGACAATTAAATTTATGCTTTTTGGATCAACATCCAGAAGGGTATTTTATAACCAGTTTAGCAATTAAAATAAGTGGTTGACCTGGGTGAGACTGGAAGCCAGTCTTCTAAGTGAAATGTCACAAGAATGGAGAAATAAATGCGTCTACTGGATACCAAGTGGGAACTAGTCAATCAACACCTAAGTGCATGTATGGAATTAAATCTCAGTGAAAATCCAGCTGGGGGAGGTGGGATTGGTGAATTCAATCGGTACACACCTATTGGGTACAGTGCACACTGAGGAAAGAGATGCTTATAACTTTGACTTAATCTACACAAAAACAAAGTACGGAAACAAAACACAAGTACCTCCTAATATTCTGAAAAGTAAAAGAAATTAAGTTGTTGATGAAGCAAAGCCCAGTTCTGGGTGGATGGTGGATACAAAGTTGTACTGTTTAAAGATTTTTGTCCTGATTGACTTGCAGTTCATATGGAGGATCAGACTGGCAGCCAAACAATTAGACTAGAAGTATAAAATGAAAAGCAGTGCAAAAGAATCCTGGGTAGTCTGAGAAATTTAGAGGTGGCGAGAGATCACTTATATATGTGGTAGAAGTAAGGGTCTTATCAGTGATGAGGGAAGGGATTTAAGGTAGGAAAAAGTATGAAAAAAATATTGGGATGTTAGGAATTTCTGAGTGTGTATTAGAATAAGCCGCAATTCACTTGGGCTGGAGCAAAGGAGTCATTAAGAAGAGTAAGCAGGAAATAATGCTGGAAAGACAGGACATGCTCCTTCTTAGTGGCATGAGAATGGCAGGGAGCAGGGGTGGTCTGTGCGGTAGATAGTGGAGAGCCACTGAATGGTACTGAGCAGGTAAATAGCTTAACTGGATTGTGATCAAGAAGGGTATACCGTAAACGAATTTGGACTGGAGGATGTTCAGAGGGCAGGGAGGTCTGCGAGAGTCAGAGATGACACTGGACTGAACCAAAGAGAGAGAGTGCCAACTCTCTAACAGGGCTAAGAGGATTATTTAGAAAGATGTCGCAGAGGTAGAATTTATAGACTTTAGCTAAAACTTGGAGATGGAGGATAAAAAAAAAAAATAGTGAGAGGTGATGCCAGAATTGTAGATCCTGGAGCCTGGGAAGGGACTGCACTCCACAGAAGTGTCCACTGAAAACAGAGGTTTGAATACATCATTGAAAGGAAGGAGGCCGTTGAGGAAGAGAAGTAAAAGTGTTTAGGGCAAAAACCTGGATCACATGCATTTTAGGAGTGGAAGAAGGAAGAAAGAAACCATCAGAGTTGTAAGAAGAGACGCAGAGAATAGTCTGTCATTGCAAGTCAAGGGAAAAGAAGCCAAAAAAAAAAAAAAATCAACAGATGAGAAAGAGAGAATGGGGGAAAGACCGTTGAATCTTGATATTCATACACTGAGGCTTCAAGTCCTCTGGATTTTTCATTTGAAAGGATCCTTTTTTGGCCTGGATCATCCTTAATGCATATAAAGTTTCCCCAAACCTAGACAATTTGCTCTAAAATTTCTCCTAAAAGACACAATTGTTTTAAGAACATATAAAGCCTCATTTTCAACCTCATCACTAATAAATAGTAGCCATGTGTTAATATTTTTTTTATGAGCAGGCACTGTGCTAAATTCTTTAAATACTTCATGTTATTTAATCCCCATAAAGAGGTGTGTAGCTTTATTTACCCTTTAACAGATGAGGAAACTGGACAAGAAGAGGTTAAGTAATTCATTGAAGATCACATGATTGGTAAATGAACAAATCCTTTCCAACTTCTCACTGTTAACTACTGGTCCACATCATGTTTACATTTTCAATGTGCCTTCACAAATACAAAATCACCAAAACCCTGAAAAACGTGCATTCATGACATACATAGCTAAAGTATTTTAGTCAAAGTACTTTGTGATGTAAGGTTCAGTTATTGATAATGTTTTACATTACATAATTTTTTTACTGTAAGTGCATCTTCTTTTTCAGCTCTTCCTTATTTTCCCTCGGCCATGTCTTATGAAGCAGCTATTGACTTGCAAGGCTTACATAGTGTTTTTATAATATCAAGATCTGGAAAGAGCCAGGAGAGTTTGGATGTAGTAGGACATATGGGACATTAAAAGAAAAAAAAAAAAAGCAGTTTGTTACTCTGATGTCACAGAAGTGTGACATCAGGTCCTCATTCACAACTTAGAAATCCCCCAAATCTGGCACTTTGGGCTCACAAGAAAAGAATAACAGAAACACGCCTTGTGAGCTCTAAATACCCACGGAGAGAGCAAATGTGGATGTCACAAAGAACTCCAGAGTGAAGTGGGGAGCAAGAAGACTTCTCGTCTTTAGGAGTAATGAATTATTTTTAAAAGCAATAAAATACTTTTGAAAAGACCACATTTTGATTGACTCATAACTCATTTGTGACTAGAGAGCTATTTAGATCTTATGATGGTTTTTCATTTTTAGACAGTTCTGCTTCCCCATCAATGCAACAGTGGACGTCACAATTCTTCCTGTTGAATTGGTTGGTTATGGGGCGAATACTTGTGTTCATCCAGAAATAGATCAGGGAGAGTGTGGATTTTTCTGGTCATCATGTCCTCCTCCTCCCTCCACATCCTCTCTCCTTCCCCTTTCCCTGCAGGCTGATTCCTCTCTTCTCACCTCAGTGCTCTCTCCCATTCCCATCAGAGGACAACATGAAAAAAGGAATGAAGAGTAATCTGGTTTGGGTCCTAAACCTTCAAGTAGGGAACTTAGAAACGTGATTTCTTTCCTCGTCAGTGTAACTGAAGAGAGAAATTGGCTGTCCTAATACTTCTCCAGTATTTGTCTGTACCAAAAAGCTCACTTAGTTGACAGCACTTAGTTCAAATTCATCCAAGGTGAGTTTTCACTTGGTAATATTACATTTCTCAGTTGCTTTGGAGAGGAGCGAATAGTCTCATCCACTTGATGTGTTTAAGAAAGATAGAGGTGGATGATATAACTTAAGTTCAGCCATTCACTGGCAGAACTTTATTGAATGACTGCCTATTGCCTGGCACTGTGAATTCAAAGACAAGACCCCTGTCTTGAGTATCCCTGACCTCAGGTGTCTTGATCTTGAATAAATACACAGGTATGTAATAATACCTCACATTCACCTTTATTCTGTCTTCTATGCATTTAGTCTCAGAGCTGAATTTAGAGTGAATATCTTTAATACATGAAAAATTTTTAAAGGAGATGTGTGACTATTTGGGAGAGAAATATGTTATGGAGGACATTGCTTATTATTCTATCCATCCTTATTTTAAAAAGGTAAAAATAACCTCTTAGCTAGAACTGGGCTGTCTTAGTCAGCATTTGACAAAATTGTTCCATCTTGTTGAGTAAGCAAAGGAGCTTAATTTGTGCTTTAGTGTTTATTAAAAACATTCTGAAAATTTTAAAAAATTAATAAGGTTATCTTAATATTCTCAACAGCTGGCAGCGTTTTGTTCACTGGATGAGTGAAACTATCTGGTCCTCTACTATTATAAATTGGAGAAATGAGCCGACATGGTTTTTCTCCCTTGGGAGAAATATTTAAGATACGATAGAGTACTTATTGCTTTTAAAGGTCCTTAGACCCTTTAAAAATATTCTCTTTTACTTATATTCAGGAAATTTTTGTGCTTCTGATTTTATTAAACCATTAATTGCTCTTTGGAAACATGTTTTAGGTTTAAATGGAATTACATAGTTAATATAAATAATAAAACTACGTTTAAAAATATATTTCATAGTCCAAACTTGTTTCCTTGCCCTCAGCCTGTCAATTTGAATTATTAAAATATTTCTGTATTTTTCTATGTGCATATCTTTGTTCTTACATATATGTATAGTCTGTGGCATTTATCTAACAAAGGTCAACTGAGAGATGTGTTTTATATACTTAAGTATCAATGTTTATGTGAGCAGTGAAACTAATTAGCAAATATTGTAGAAAGTAACTGGAAAATATAATTTAAATTGATACGGTATAATTAAAAATAACTTAAAGTAAGTGTCAGGTAAACCTTCTAGTAACAAGTTCTCTTGGTTAGGGATGTGATTTTCCTAGTGTGATGGTGGACACAGTGTCCTTAGACACAGGAGCTGATGAAATACTAAAATTCATGGCAGGAAAGGAAGGCTGGACTGCAGAGCTGGGGGTGGATAACCCATTATGTCTTTTTCATCTGCTTTATGCTGTTCATATCTTCTCTATGTAAAGTTGGTCAGCCACTGGAGGTCTCTGTTTCTCTGTATAATTTTAGGAAGGTGCATAAAAACCATTGATATTGAATAGGGAGGGTAATGAGCTACACTGCTATTTCACTAGCCAGAAAATGAAGGTAACTTCTGGTGTTAGAGTCACAGCTGTAGTTTACACAGGACAGTGTTTTTGAAAATTATTATAGTCGGTCTGAGATTGGATGGATATCCATATTCTAGAATATTCAAGTAGCTTTGTCTTCAGTATTGTTTCTATGTATGTGACAAAACACTGATAATTAGTGAATTGATTTTACCTTTTCTCATTTTACTTATGGGAAAATTTATGTGATTTGCCTTCAAAATAAGGAAAATAAACTGTGTTTAAAGTTCTTTTTCTCAAATGAGGATTTGAAGGAACTAAGAGAACATTTGTTTGCAAGCTACTTTTACTTACTTTTTTGGACTCATATAAATTCAAGTTGAATGTAAGGTTTGAAATATTGAAATGCTATAATTCCTGGGAGTGATGGCTCATAACCGCAGATGTGGATGTTGGAATGTCATTTCTATGCACAAATTGTTTACTGGACACTTATGTTTCATTGTACGGGGCGTCAAGAGGACAAGGTCTGTTCTGCAGGAAGTTCTAGCAGAAGGGGCAAGGATATAACAAAGGTAGAAGAAAAGGTGACTCAGCACAAATGGGGCGCTCTGGAGACTCAGTGGAACAGATCTCATCATAAAGAACATTAGAAAAAACCTGTGGTTTTAACACTGAGGTGGGTGGGACTCTGATAGACTGGAGGTATGGGGTAAATTTGGGGACTAGCAGGTGGCGTAGGTTGACTGAGGTCAATAATGTGGTCAGCTTAATATCAGCTTAAGGATTTTGAATCCAATTCAGAGGGGCAAAGGATAATGAAATTTATATTTAATGAATGTCTGTTGTAAGCGGATCTCTATGTTAAGCACTTTCTTCGTATTAACACTTTGAAATAATATTGCGTTTAATGGATGAAGATACAGAAGTATAGGGAGATGAAGTTGTTTACCTGAGGTGACAATTTTCTTATCAAATTATTTAAGGAAAGAAAAATATCCACCTAGTATATATTTCAACAAACCTAAGATGTCATCATTCTAAGATATGCCCTTATTTCATTATTATTATTTTTTTTAAAGACAGAGTCTCACTTTATTGCCCTTGGTAGAATGCTGTGGTGTCACAGCTCACAGCAACCTCCAACTCCTGGGCTTAGGCAATTCTCTTGCCTCAGCCTCTCAAGTAGCTGGGACCACAGGTGCCTGCCTCAACGCCCGGCTTTTTTTTGTTGCAGTTTGGCCAGGGCTGGGTTTGAACTCACTACCTGGTGCCCTACTCACTGAGCCACAGGCGCCACCCGATATGCCCTTATTTTATAAACCCATTAAAGTAGGAAAAATGCTACCAAATTAAACTAGGACACTCTATATATTTAACAGCTATTTCAGAGATGGTAAAATATATTTTTTGAAGAGTGCCTTTGACTTGAGGACAGAGAGTATTTTCAAGAAACCAAGGTGAAGAAGGAAAGCTGGTCATTTCTTTCTTTTTAACATATAAATGCATTATTTTTATTACATTTAAATATTAGTATAATTTTCATTTGCTGCCTTTCTGCCTTTTACAGGAAGATCAAATTATGAGCAAAGACCTCCTGGTGAGGATAATAAGAGTGTACCTTTGCATAGTGTGTTATAATTGTCAAATTGTTTTCAAATGTCTTATTTCACTTAAGCCTCACTGAAACTCCATGTCTATTATTTTTTCAATTTGAAAACATGAAAAAAGTAACTTATAGAATATCATGCCTAGTATGATCTAATTTTTAAGAAAATTGCATATTATGTACTATAATACATCTTTTATTTGTAGATCTTGTATACTATTTTATATATATGTATAGAGAAAAGTGTAAGAGGATGGTAACTGTAAGTAGCAACATTGGCCAGGGTGGGAGGTGGAGAGAGAGAAGAGTTTCACTTTGTGTAAGTTCACCTTGTTTGAGCTTTATGCAATAAGCATGCATTATTTAAATTCCAATATAGATATTTTTTCAAAATGGAAGAAAAGAAAAACGATGAAGATTTGGAGCCCAGGAGTTTCTGTGAAGTTGTGAAGGTCACACTGAGAGTAGCTGGGAAAGTAGAGAAGCACTCAGGCCTGAAGAACCGGTCTTGTGGCCTCCATGCTCTTACCGCACTGTGGACACGGGGAGGCCAGCAACTGCTCATTTATTCAACAAAACACAGGTAAGGAGGCAAGAAAGGTGATTTTATTGGAAATCTGTCCTTAAAAGGGAATTAATTTTTTTGAGGAATTATGCTTGATGATCTGCTGGCTTCCTTGAGTAGTCATTTTAATACAGCTAAAATAAAATAAATACGGATATAAAGGGAAGTTTTGAAGAAGAAAGTCATCATATAGGGCTCCAGATGAAGAGGTATGTGGCTAAGGACATTGAAAAAACAGAAATTATTCTTCCTACTTAGCTTCGTTTATAGCAATAGATAGATGTTCATTGACCAAATATGTTTGAAAGCTAAAAAAAAGTAGGGCCCAATTTGGGAAGTCTTAGAAAAGTGTCCTGTTCAAAGGAAGTACTACTTAGATATTTCAAAAATCTTTGGAAAGCTATTTCAGTGTGTCCTGAAGTCTTGTAAAGAGATTTTTAAGGTGAATTCCATTTACCACACACAAAAAAATCTATCTTAAAATACTTTCTCTATCTCACAATATCTCAGACGTTACTGTTCCTCCCGTAATACTTTCTCGAAGTCCCCCAGAATTTACTCTCCAAACGCAGTCCACTCTGGCTCTTCTTTTTCATTTTATCCCCTTCCTTCTTTCTGGGTTAGTTTTTTTTTTTTTTTTTTTTTTTCCCAACTAGAGTGGTTACTCATTAGCAACACCACACCAAGAAGCTAAGGCGGTGTATGAGGAAGCCTCCTTGGGAGGGAAGCCTCTTTGGGAGGAAGGCTCTGGGAGGGAAGCCTCCTTGGGAGGGAGGGAAGCCTCCTTGGGAGGAAGGCTCCTTGGGAGGGAAGGCTCCTTGGGAGGAAGGCTCCTTGGGAGGGGAGGCTCCTTGGGAGGGGAGGCTCCTTGGGAGGGAAGGCTCCTTGGGAGGAAGGCTCCTTGGGAGGGAAGGCTCCTTGGGAGGGAAGGCTCCTTGGGAGGGGAGGCTCCTTGGGAGAGAAGGCTCCTTGGGAGGGAAGCCTCCTTGGGAGGGAAGCCTCCTTGGGAGGAAAGCTCTGGGAATACATATATAACCAGAGTATGACTGGGGTCCCCTGTGGCCCAGGGTCCATGTCATATAACTGTCAAAGAACAGCAGTCTGGCTCTTGAAGCCAAAATAAATAATGTCAATCTCTGAGTGTTTTAAAAGAGAATAGTGCAAAGGTTTCATATAGCACTTTGTGTACAAATTTTCCTGCATGTTTTTCTACATGTTTCTCTCTTCCTCCAAAATATCCTATTGAAGGCAAATTTTAGGAATCCCTAAGAAGAAGACTTCATTACAACACCACTAGGGGGCAGATGAGAGTGGTGTGGGATATGATAGTCCTGATAAAGATTCATTCATAACATTCCTTCATTCACTCAATCAATCAGCAAGCGTCCAATTAGACACAGCTGGGGGCGGGGCGCTGTGATAGGAACTAAGAATAGCATAGTGAATGATGTAATCAGAGTCTGGAAGGAAAGAATACATCAAACATTTACACTGTGATGAGTGTTATAATAACAACATCTTACATATATTGAATACTCACTCTGTGCCAGGTATTATGCTAAAAGTCATACACTTAATCCTCATTGAATCATATAAGAAACCCGTGAGATAAATGCCAGTATTACCTCCTTTCTATAAATGGAGAATCTGGATGTTACATAGTAACTTACTCCAGGTCACATATTTAGTAAAAGTTGGAGCCAGGATTTAAAACAAAGTTTAACTTCTGATCCTAAGTCCTTGTACTATTTCTTGGGTTGGGGGGGGAACAAAAGAGGCGGGGAACAAAAGAGGCAGAGAACACAAAATGGAGTCATCATGGAAAAGAACAGAAAAAACTCTGCCCCCACAATTCAGAATTTGAGGGTCTGTTAGTCTCTGACTCCCAAGGACAGATGACCAGAGGAAGACCCTTTGGGGCTCGGGTCTCTGAAGACTTAGCTGAGGACCTTGCAGGGGCTATAAAACAAACAAGGCAGCTTAGCCCATATGTGAGAACAAGATAGGAGGTGTGGGCCTCGGGGAGGGGAGATCTAGTTTGGAGAGAGACTGTGTGGCCAGTACATGAATGGACGTTAAAAAATAAAAAACACCTGGCATTTGGTAGGGTTCTCAATTTCTCTCTGAGATGCAATAAACTGAATAAAGGACGTAGTCAACGTCATCAACCTTGACCTCAAAACAGGACCGGTAAAGATGCAACTCGCTAGCTGTGTGGCTTTGGGTAAATACTTTTCTATGTCTCAGTTTTCTTATGAGTAACTTGAGGTTTAAAATGAACAAATGCAGGGTAACTGTAAAGACTATTATGTCTAAAATTTGCTCAGTTTAATACCAGGCAGAGTATGCCTGCAACAAACGTGAGCGTCATCACTGCAGGCTGTTTGCAGATTAAATGCTCGCTATATTGTCCTCTGTGGACTGCCTTTCTTTCCAGAGCTTTGTTTTGAGAATGCAAACAAATAGATCTTGTTGCATTACTCAATATACAATGTATTTTTGGCACTCCAGATGGAGGCATTATTAATTTTTATCATTGTTATCAATACCTAAGGTTAACATTTGTGGGGCACTTACTATGTCAGACAATTTGCTGAAGAATTTATGTATCTCAAGGCATTTCACCCTCCCTGCAAACCCACAAGTGGGGGCACCGTTATTAATCATATTTTAGAGATAAAGCTACGTAGGGTCAGAGACTTAAGTGCTTTTCCCAAGGGCACACACTGGTGGACCTCGATGCTAGGCTTTGAGCTCTGTCCTGCCTCCCAAGGAAATAACTTCAAGGAAGTAACTGGTCCTCAGGAGGGGCTGTGAGGGAGGTGTCCTCCTGACCCTCATGGAGAGGGGGATCAGCCCTGGGCGGGGGGTAGGCCTGTTCCAGGAAGACCTGAGCTGCCACTCAGGGGAGGTGTCTAATCTATGACCCACGAGCTCCTTTTCCAGCTGGGGTGGAATTAACGAAGCACACCACTGCTAGTAGGAACAGGCATAACTGCTGTTGCTGGGACTAACTTGGGTCATGGGGCTGAGCTTTTTAATATGTGTGATGTAGTTCACACCTGGTGGCTCCCCTGAAATCCTCTGGAATGCCCGTGGGTCTCTGAGCTCTAGAAGAGAAGCAGGAGGCAGGGAGAATGCCCGGGGAGTGGCGAGGGTGGGGGAGATTCGGAGGTTTCCCTGCGGTGAGAGCATCTAGCCACCCAGGCTCCGTCTCTTCCTGGAAAATGGCCTTTCTTTTTTCTTTCGGATATTCTATCTGACTGGGATTATCACATTTCGGTTTTCTTGGAATGGCTCAGAGCTCGGAACTGTGGGAAATGGAAAGCTAGTGCGAACGTTCTTTTCCTTCTCAGGGATTTGGAGTCTTCTTACTATATGGTTTCAGCTTTCCACGGTTTATATTTCAACGTCGCGGTCTCCACGGAGTTAAAGAATGTGTAACACTATCATTGAGCTTTCCTGGGACTTCTTTCAGAGCTGTTCTTGTTTGTAATTTAGAGCTTACTTCTCTTCCAAAAAAGCCTTTGTGATAGTTTCCAGTATGAAATACATATAATACACAGCAATTATAAAACTACAAACATTCAGATACAGAGTCACTATATTAGTTAAAAGGTGATAAATAGACACGATTAGCAGGGATTAGCAAAATACTACATTTGAGTTTTAAATTTAGTGCAAAGCTTCTTGGCAAACAAATTAATAGCAACAAGATGAATTTTACAGTCTTATTGAATTAAAAAAGGAAGTATAGTTTATCCTTTGTGTCCTCTGGTCAGAGATTCAACCAGCTGGGGGTTGAAAATAGTTGGCAAAAATATTTATGTCTGTGTCAAACATGTACAAACTTTCTTCTTTGTCATTGTTTCCTCAACAATATCACTTAACAATGATTTACATAGCATTTCCATCACATTAGATATTATAAGTAATCTAGGGGAGAATGTATGTTCAGTACATGTACAAATGCATTTCATACCAGAGACTCGAGCGTCCATGGGTTTTGGTATCCTTCAGAGGTCCTGGAACCAGTCCCCCACAGACACTGACGGATGACAATATACAGCTTGGTCTTGTACAGAGAATTCTTTCTGGAGCAAAATTGTAATAGAAGAAATGAGTAAGTTTTCGTCTTATAGGAATATATGTCTTTATGTATATGTGTACATATACATGCACAGATATGCAAACATAACTATGTACATGTTAGCCCTGGTGTGACATACATACATACATATTTATTGTGGCAGGCAGACTAGTGGCCACTCAAAGAAGTCCTGGAATTTGTTAATAGGTTAGGGGAATTAGTTTGCAAACTAAGGTTTGTAATCATCTGATTTTAGAATAGGGAGATTATTCTGGATTATTTAAGTTGGCCCAATGTGATTACAGGGAACTTTTCAAGTGGAAGTGGGAAGCAGCAAAGATCAAAGGGATATAGTAGAAGAAGGACTCAACTTGTTGGCTGTGAAGATAGAGAAACAGGACCAGAAGCCAACGGATGAGTGCAGTCTCTAGAAATGGGAAAAGCCAAGAAGGTGTCTCCCCTTGAGTCTCCAGAAAGGGATACATCCTACTGACACCTCAATTTTAGCCTCAGGAGACCCATGTCGGACTTCTGACCCATGGAGCTGTAAAATAACAAATTTGTGTTCAGTCACTCAGTTTGTGCTAATTTATTACAGTGACAATAGAAAATGAATACACATGCATACATATGTGCATACATGCAAATAAAATAAAGAGGATAGAATAAGAAGAAAGAAGAAAAAGGAAAAATGATCAGTGAAAATATTTCTGCAGGGAATTAAGATAATGCAGTCTAGTAGCTTGATGGCAAAGATACAAGTTAGTTCTCATATGCTCATAAATAGAATTATGGAGTTGTATGCAGTTGAGAAAAATTATAATGTCTTATTGACTCCTGGATATCTAATAGCACTTTTAAATTATTCTGCATGAAGATAGGATTCTTGACTTTATTCTCTCTTCAAAGCTTGTTACTGTCAATGATGTGAGGAAGCCAATTCCTACCAGGTCCTGAAAACCAACTAGTGACCATCTCTCATTCAGGGATGCCACGTGTGTAGATTGAATAGGCAGAGTTGGGAATATTTGTACCACTGATATGCCAAATACTACAAATTAGGGTTTTTAATTTTTCCTCCCAAGACTTGTTTTTATAAACATTTTCTTTCACACATTTACCCATCACAGTAAGTGATATGACCATCCACCCAAATGCTAAAAATTCAAAAGTCATCTTTGATGTTTCTCCCCCCCCCCCGCTTGTGGTTTAATCTAATCAATTAACATCTCTTGCCACCTCTGTCTTGAAATTTCATCCACTTTGTATTTACAGTTATCTTTCTAGGCAAACAGTATGTTTTGCCTGGACCATGGCAATGGATTCATAGTGGACCTTGGGGATTCTATCGTTGTTCTCCTAACATCTTCTAAAATGTAGGTCATGTCCCATCACTTCACTGCTTAAAATCCTCTGCTACCCTTAGCATAAAACGGAAGCTCATTAACTCTAGCCTATGATGTCCTCCCTTCCTTGGCTCAGTTTAACACTCCAGTTTCATCTTGGTTTTTCTCCATTCAGCTCCCCATGTTCCGGCCCGAGTGGTCTCTCTGTTTCTCAGCTCACCAGCCTCGTTCTTTTCTTAAGGCTTTGCTATAGCATTTCCCTTTGCTGTGAACATCATTTCCCTCCCCCCCAGGTCTTGGCTACCTCCTTCCTATCCACCAGTACTTAACTTAAATGTCCCCACTTCAGTGAGGACTTTCCTGACTACATAACCTAAAGTGTCCTAGAACATTTCTATAAAAATACCCTATATCATTTCCCTCTCAGCACTTGCTCCTACCTACTATTTCCTTGTCTGTTTATGGCATCTGGCACAAGATAGGAGCCTAAGAATTGCTTGTTGAAAGAATGCATTAACTTAGGGAAACTAGAATGCTTTACCCATTGGCTAGAAATATGTTCCATAGACAGACTTTTCCCTGTCTGGGACCTTGTGCCAGGGGGTGGCTTATACAAGCTCTCAACCCTGGCATGGGATAAGAAGGTAGAAAAGAGCTGAGGTGGCAAAAATGTGAGTGAGAAGGTCCAATAGCCAAAAGAGCTTGGGTGAGATACTATATATTATAGTCTCAGTAAAAGGTGTCTAAGTGTCAGGATGAAGATGGAGACCAAGAAATTCTGACTTGTAGGCAGGAAAAGCACAGAGCCTCAGTGCAAGGGTCAGTCTCTGGTGCAGAGCTGACAGGCAGGGGGCCAGCACTGGGGTTTAGTGACCCTCCAGAGGGATGGTTCTTACCTATCCTCCACTCTTTCTGAAGCCTCTCCCAGGCCCAACTTTTCCCATCCTTAATTCTCATATATCAGATATCAAAAGTGAGTCTCCTTCTTAGGGAAATTCCAGGAGAGATAAATACTCTACTGTTGGAGCTCATGGTTCTTCCCACATTAGAGCAGCAGCTGCATTCACCCAAGGCTTTTCATACTCTCTAGGCATAAAAAGGCAAACCCTACTTGTTACATTGATGATTCTCTTTAATAAAACTTTTTAAGAATAACTATTCTTGGGGGTGGAAGCAAGATGACTGATGGGAGCCAGCTTTCCACAGAGGCTCCTGTCCAGAAGGGGAGTTAAAGGACAAAAGTTTAGCAAGTAAGCTGATGGTTTGGAGCTGAGCCAAGAGAGAAGGTTGAAGAACACATATCAACCCTGCTGAGGTGAGCTGTGACCCCACGGATACAAACATTACGTACAAAATCCATTGCCTAGAGGACAGGAGTCCTCTCATCCAAGAGAGCAGCTCACAGTATACTTTCTACAAACAAGTGAGCAGAGTTCAAACATCCTCCCATTTTATCCCATGGGAGAGACCCTCTAAAAACCGGACCTCTTTCCCTTACTAGGGTGCCATGGCACTCTCCTGCCAGGTATAAAACTATATAAAACTATACATATTCTCTACCTGCAATTCTGAACTCCCAGAACTCCCCTCCACTCTCACCCTGAGGTCTGGAAGCTTGTCCCCCATGGAGTCCAGATTCTTGGGCATTTTCTCGAGGGGTGTGGACAGGGTATGGGATGTTGCAGGTCTGTGCTGATTCTGTGGCATGGGGGTAAGGAGGAGACAGTGGATTGAAGGAACTGGACAAGAGAGGGAGAGGCGGTGCCCCGTGGTACAGAGCACCAGTGGCGCCAGCTGGAATGATAGGGCTTACACCCCTGGGGATATTTTGGAGAGACATTACTATCTTTCTGGGCAACCAGAGAAAGATGGGCATCTTCTTTGGTGGCAGACACTGGTGGAACAGGTTTGGGACAGCAATGCAGGCCCCGTGAGTAAAGGGTATGCCTGAGGTGGTTTTGGCCTGGGGCTTGGAGAATAGAAGACACGTGCTCAGCTCCAAAACATCATGAGATGGAATCAGCAGAAAAACTCTGGTAACATGAATAACCAGAGTAGATCAACTCACCCAAGGAACGATATGGCAGACACACTGATGATCCCATTCATAAACAAATGGCTGAGATGTCAGAAATCAAATTCAGAATTTGGATTGCAAATAAGATTAATAGAATGGAGGTAAAGTTGGAATTAGAAATTCAAGGAGTATTTCAAAAGTTGTCTCAAG
The DNA here is from genome assembly GCF_000181295.1 of Otolemur garnettii. Classification (NCBI taxonomy): domain Eukaryota; kingdom Metazoa; phylum Chordata; class Mammalia; order Primates; family Galagidae; genus Otolemur; species Otolemur garnettii. Next base: position 6,871,253 of record NW_003852502.1, on the reverse strand, counting down.
AATTCAATGAATTCAAAGACAAAATCACCAATGATTTTCACACATTGAGACAAGAATTTGCAGCCCTCAAAGATCTGAGGAATACATTAGAATCCCTCAGTAACAGAATGGAGCAAGCAGAAGAAAGGACTCCTGACACTGAGGACAAAGATTCTGAACAAGCCCAAACTCTCCAAGAGGAAGAGAAATGGAGAAAAAAAAAACCAGATCATTCTCAGAGAGCTTTGGAATAATTCAAAGAAAACCCTTTCCAGACATGCCAAGAAATTCTGAAATTCAGATGGTAGAAAGTTTCAGAATCCCTGTACCACTCAACCCGAATAAGACATCCCCCAGGCACATCATAATTAATTCACTGAAGTTAATATGAAGGAGAAAATTCTGAAAGCAGCCAGACGTAAGAAAACCTACAAGGGGAAGACTATTAGAATGACTGCAGATCTCTCTGCTGAAATCTTTCAGGCTAGAAGAGGGTGGTCATCGACCTTTAATCACCTAAAACAAAATAACTTTCAACCCAGGATCCTGTATCCACCTAAACTAAGTTTCATTTATGATGGAAAAATTAAATACTTTAATGACATTCACATGTTGAAGAAATTTGCCATAACTAAACCAGCTCCCCAGGATATTCTCAGACCTATCCTCCATAATGATCAGTACAATCCTCCACCACAAAAGTAAACTCACTCAGAAACTTTTGATCAAATTCCAACTTCCACAGTGGTGAAGGGATTAAAAATGTCCATTGGATTTTCAAAAAACTTAATACCCAAAATTCTACCAGGCTCATCAATATTCTCAATTAATGTGAATGGCTTAAATTCTCCTCTAAAGAGACACAGGTTGACTGACTGGATACAAAAACTCAGGCCAGATACCTGCTGCATACAAAAATCTCATCTTACCTTAAAAGATAAATACAGACTCAGGGTGAAGGGATGGTCATCTATATTTCAGGCAAATGGAAATCAGAAAAAAGCAGGTGTTGCAATTTTATTTGCAGATACAATAAGGTTTAAACCAACAAAAGTAAGGAAAGATAAGGACGGTCATTTCATGTTTGTTAAGGGTAACACTCAACATGATGAGATTTCAGTTATCAGTATTTATGCACCCAACCAGATTGTGTCTCAATTTGTAAAGGAGACTCTAACAGGCACGAGCAACTTGATTTCCTCCAGCTCCATAATAGTCGAAGATTTTAACACTCCTTTGGCATTGTTGGATAAATCCTCCAATAAAAAGCTAAGCAAAGAAATTTTAGACTTAAACTTAACCAATCAACAATTGGATTTAACAGACATCTATAGAACATTTCATCCTAACAAAACTGAATCACATTCTTCTCATTGGCCCACAGGACATACTCCAAAATTGATCACATCTTAGGTCACAAGTCTAACATCAGCAAATTTAAAAGAATAGAAATTATTCCTTG
>NW_003852502.1:6852406-6867634 GCF_000181295.1 Otolemur garnettii | reverse complement strand
TGCTACCAGACCTCAGACTATACTATAAATCGATAGTGATCAAAACAGCATGGTACTGGCACAAAAACAGGGAGGTAGATGCCTGGAACAGAATAAAGAACCAAAAGATGAACTCAGATACTTACCATTATTTGATCTTTGACAAGCCAATTAAAGACATTGAGTGGGGAAAAGATTCTCTATTTAACAATTGGTGCTGGGTGAACTGGCTGGTGACCTGTAGAAGACTGAAACTGGACCCACACCTTTCACTATTAACTAAGATAGACTCTCACTGGATTAAGGATTTAAACTTAAGACATGAAACTATAAAGATATTAGAAGAAAGAGCAGGGAAAACTCTTGAAGAAATCAACGTTGGTGAAAATTTTATGAGGAAGATCCCCTGGGCAATTTAAGCAACATCAAAAATACACTACTGGGACCTGATCAAACTAAAAAGCTTCTGCACAGCCAAGAACACAGTAAGTAAAGCAAGAAGACAGCCCTCAAAATGGATATTTGCAGGTTATGTCTCCAACAAAGGTTTAATAACCATAATCCACAGAGAACTCAAATGTATTAGCAAGAAAAGAATAAGTGATCCCATCTCAGGGTGGGCATGGGACTTGAAGAGAAACTTCTCTGAAGAATACAGGCACACAGCTTACAGACACATGAAAAAAATGCTCATCAGCCTTAATCATCAGAGAAATGCAAATCAAAACTACTTTGAGATATCATCTAACTCCAGTAAGATTAGCCCACATCATAAAATCCCCAAACCAGTAATGTTGGAGTGGATGTGGAGAAAATACTGCTGGTGGGAATGCAAACTAATATGTTTGTTTTGGAAAGATGTTTGGAGAACACTTAGAGATCTAAAAATGACTTGCCATTTGATCCTACGATTCCTCTACTAGGTATATATCCAGAAGACCAAAAATCATATTGTAACAAAGATATTTGTACCAGAATGTTTATTGCAGCCAAATTCATAATTGCTAAATCATGGAAGAAGCCCAAGTGCCCATCAACCCATGAATGGATCAATAAATTGTGGTATGTGTACACCATGGAATATTATGCAGCCTTAAAGAAAGATGGAGACTTACTTCCTTCATGTTTACATGAATGGAGCTGGAACATATTCTTCTTAGCAAAGTATCTGAAGAATGGAAGAAAAAGTATCCAATGTACTCAGCCTACTATGAAACCAATTTATAGCTTTCTTAAGAAAGCTATAACTGAAGAATTATAGCCCAAGAAGGGGAAAGGGGAGAAGGATGGGGGGGGGGAGGATAGGTGGAGGGAGGGTAATTGGTGGGACCACACGTATGGTGCATCTTACAAGGGTACATGTGAAATTTACTAGGTGTAGAATGTAAATGTCTAAACACAATAACTATGAAAATGTGGTGAAGACTATGTTAACCAGTTCGATGAAAATATTTTGAATTGTATATAAAAGCAGCACATTGTACCCCATGATTACATTAATGTACACAGCTATGACTTAATTAAAAAAAAAAGACTTTGAGATTGCTGTAAGCTATGATGATGTCATGGCACTCTACCCAGGGTGGAGATTCTGTCTCAAATAAATAAACAAATAAATAAAAAGAAAAGTGCAAAATAAAATGCACTGAAATAAATATTAATAGAAAAAATAAAAAAATTAAGAATAACTATTCTTACCATCATATAATCTTATATTCTTATTGTAGAAAAGAACTTGATTAATTATTTCAATGGCTTTCTTATTTTACAAAGAGATGTTTTTGATCTGCTCAAGGTCACAAAGCTCATGGAAGACTCAGGACAAGAATCCGTACTTCTTGACTACATGATTCATTAACTAGAAGTGGGGATTTATATTAAACAGGCACCTACAAAGTGAGAAAGAGACAAGGAAATAACTCATTTTCAGCATGGGTATTTATTAAACAATAGTAAAGCCCTCCAGATGTCATAGGGCGTGAGTTTATATCCTTCTGCCCTATAAAAGTCAATGATGAACAGAATTCTGAATGCTGTCATGGCACCCAGGAAGGTTCTGAGGAAGTCTGGATTGAGTGTAGACTAGATTATTTTAGATGCATTTTTTTTGTTATAGCATCTTGTATTATTTTCTATTTCTTTGAAAATTTGTAATACCTGGCTACTGTGTTTAGTCAGAGGTTCCAATTCTTTGACTAATTCAGAAAACTCAAACCATGAAAGTAAAATAGCTAGAACAGAGACAGTATGGAATAAAGGCCCAATGATATGATGATGCTAGCAGTATAATAATGCTAATTCTCTCTTCTGATCTCTTCGTTAAGTCTTAAAGAGTTTGGCTGTAAAACTCCAGCAGTCTTTCTCATCAGGTTTTCCTTTTTAGTCCTTTTAATAATTTCCATTTAAGTGTTAAACTCTTGTGTGTTCTTTATTAGTTTATTTATTAATTAGGTGGGCTTGTGTTAGTGCTCAGAGAAATACTTTCTGAAACTGGCAATTTTTACTAAGTTAAAAAAAAAGTCATTGAATTTCTATTATGCACAATACCCTGTGAGGAGTGAGCTCTGGCTTCTGACTTTCACCCTCGTCAATCATAGCATGTTTAGAATCTTGTTTAATAAATGGAAGAAGAAAGAGCTGTGTTTGTTTGTTTGTTTCCTTTGCCAATGCTCCCCCAAAGTGGCAATGTCACATGAATATACAAGATCAAGGAAATAAAAATCAGGCATTCCTCTATAGTAGAGGGGGAAGATATATCAGGTCCCATTTAAGAGTTGAATCATCCTTTAGGTTGTTTGCATAATATCTAAAATTTAATTACAGAAAATGAAAAAAATCCTCTCAGAATAGGAAGAGGAAAATGTCTTTGAAGCATATATATATTTTTTTGAGACAGAGTCTCACTTTGTCACCCTCCCTAGAGTGCCATGGCGTTGTACTCATGGCAGTCTCTAAGTCTTGGGCTTAAGTGATTCTCTTGCCTCAGCCTCCCAAGTATCTGGGACTACAGGTGCCTGGGACACCCCTGGCTATTTTTAGAGACAGAGTCTGGCTCTCGTTCAGTCTGGTCTCAAACCTGTGAGCTCAGGCAATCCACTCACCTCAGCGTCCCAGAGGGTTATGATTACAGGTGTGAGCCACTGTGCCTGGCCTGAAGCATAATTTTTGGCATATGAAAATTCACAATGTTTTATTCTGACAAATTAATATTTCTTAATTTTTTAAATAATTTGATAAGTAGATAATTAGGAGAGATAAAGTAGAGGCTAGCTTATGCCAACTGTTATTCCTTTGGCTCTGGGGGAAAATAGGTGGAGACTGCTGTCAATGGAAGGGCAATAAATTCCTGGGTAGGTGAGGCCAAAAGGAGCTAATTATATATTTGTAGAAGCCAGAGCAAAACTGCTGGTAATTATTTGCTCTTTTGCCTGGTAGCTTCTTTGCCAGATACCCAGGTTAATTATTGGGGTCAGAAAACCATTGTATCCCCTGGAGGGATATTTTCCTGTCTGTAGGAAAATGTTTCTTAGATGAGGCTCAGAATTCTTTAATAAGACAAGACATGCATGTCCTTAGACTTGGTAGCAATGACTGTCATAATGTGCAAAGAATCTGAAATCTTGTTAGCTGCTTTAGGAAAGAGTTTTCAAGTGGAGTTTTGGTAATGATGATTACAATTAGATATTTCCCCTACTATTTTTAGTCATCAGGGATTCTAATCCCTTATGACTGAATTTTGTAGATCATATGATCACAGACAGAGGATCACGAGGAAGGATCTGAATTGTCACCAGGAACCTGTGCCTCATTTCTTCCCTAATGGTCGCACTTTGAAGAACACCAATTTGATTCCAGGAGCTTTCTAGCTGGTTCCAAAGGACATTTGAGTCCGATTTACACAGAGGGATGAAGCAACTGAGACAAGTTCCAAACTCCCTTCTAGAGGTTTAGAATATAGAATGCTTATTTTAGGGAAAACTATTCTGCCAAGTTTTCTTTTTCTTCTTTTTTCCCTAATGTTGGTGTGGACTTAAGCTTTGGCTTTTCAATATATATTTGAAGTGACTGTCCATATGGAATACCTTCTAGTAGAAGGAAAAAGTATTTCCAGCTGCTATTCTTTTATAACCAAATGTTAGATTTGGCATGAGTTAGAGAGATTTTGCCCCCTGATATGCAGCTCCCTGGAAAGACTGCCTGCCCCTGCCACTGTGGCAGAGAAGGCGATGGAAGGTGATCCCTTCCAACTGCCTTTTCTGTCCATCTTCTGTCTCAGAAACTACTGAGCTTTCTGGTTGGGAAGCAAGTCTTTCCTGATCTTCAGGCTGTTCTTGTGTCTTCTTCCTCCACTGTTATAGGAATCTACCTTCTTGAATGTGAAGAGGTCTTGTGAGAGCTGTAAGACTTGACTAGAGGTAGAGTAGAAAAATTTTATTGAACAGCCTTCTTACTTTTGGGAAACTATCCCAAAGGGCCATTAGTGGGTTGAAAATGAGGCAACATTATGTCTAAATAGGACACATTGTCCAAACTCCTATTAGTCTTTGTCCTGGGAGGTGACCAGTTCTTGACCAAGTTTTTTTCACTCTGTCCTTAATAACAAGATGGTGTCTTTTCTACTGTTATTCATACATTCTACTTTCTTTCATAGAAGGTGATAGTAGATGGTAGAAATATTTATTTTTAAATTTTAAATTAACTTGAGGGTACAAATTTTTAGGTTACATTTTTCTCACTTCCAGGGTAAAGTTCAAGTTTAGTATCTGGGAATGCCGAGCACCCTTACATTGTGCATATTAAGTGAGATCAAGATCTCATCAAATTTTCATTTTTTAAAAGAAATTTTAGAGAAACAAAGACTTGCCAATTATTCTGGCCAGTACATCTAAAAACTATGAAGTATTATGAAGGGTCCATGATTTCACCAAATGAGTTAGTTTGTTATAATTTTGTTGTTGGGTCAGAAGACACAAGCCTTCTGGGTCAGAAACAAAAGACTTCATTACTTATGGCATGACAAGTAGCCTGGGCATCAGCATATTTGTGTCAGTTTTCTGAGTCCTGAAGGCAACAAAAAGAGGGCCAGATGACACCTGCACATGTGGTGAGTGACACTAGAGGAAGGGAACCTTAAGTTTAGGGGACTTGAATATTATATAATGGACTATATGCATGTCTTGCTCTTTGGTCAGGAGACAAACGCCATCTCCATCCTATGAGGCTTGTTTTTGGGAAGACAGTCTGAAAAAAAAAAGACAGTTAATGTCATATGAAGAAGCACCAAAGACCGATGGAAGATTTTTATAATTTTTCTAATTGGCCAAATCTCTAAAACTACTGAATTAGATATAATTCCAGAGAATAAAGAGAAACAGAGAAAAGTAAAAGAGAAGACAGTTATTTTGTGCAAGAGAAAAGTTCTTCTTGAGATTCTGTATCTAAGTTCTAATTCTAAGTGAATAATTGCTCTTGAGGTAGCATTATATGCTGTGTGCTCCTAACATTGGCTTTTGTTTTTCAACAATAAATTTATTGCTATAATGATTATGAAGTGTAGCCTGTAATAATGAAAACAATTTGGTCTGTGTCTTCTGTGTTGATCAGTGGCTTTGATACTGGATTTCAGGTTCTTGGTCTTGGCCATTCGAAGAATGAATTGATGGACCACAGGATCAGCAGTAAGGCAGGATTTATTCAAAGAAACAAAAATTACAACAACTACAAAGAACCACACCTCCTTGCAGAGAGAACCCAGGAGGGAAACAAGCTCTCCTGCTCCCTTTGAGGGGAGGTCTGTTCTCAAGCTCTCTGCTCAGGGTTTTATATAGTAGGGGGGGTTGTTTTGCAGGAACTCCATGTTGACTTTTAGGGTGTGAGTCCTTGTCAGTTATAGCCAGTTGTCTAATGAGCTCTCAGGTCTTGAAAACTGACATGAAGTTGACCAGTCAGGGTAGCAGACAGCAAGGGCCATCCATGAAATTGACTAGCCAGAAGTCCACTGGAGGAGACAGCAGGGTGCCAGTGTTCCCCCCCACCCCCCACACACGTGTACCCCGGATATCAAGCTGGTTCCTCCATCTGCTGCAAGGTCAACAGGTCCAAGGCTAAGGTGGCAGGTCATGGTAACACCTTGTCCTACATCACCTTCACTCAAGTAAATTTTGAATTCAAGTTAATAGGAATATTTGCATTCTTTAGTGAAAAAGGCATAATAATATTACATTTATGTAAAGTACTCATTGCTGTTTTCAAAACAATTTCAAAAGTTTCTATGAAGAAGGTAAGAGGGAATATATATATATACACACACATATTTTAGGAAGAAAAAAGTATAAAGATGTCTACAAGCGTCTTATGTGAAGTCTTCCTTTATGTAATTGCTCTCATTTTTTTAAATTAAGAATTTGGTTTTGTTAGGATTGAAAATGGTTGTGTGTTTCCAAAAAACACAGGCAGAGGAAGCTTGTGGATATTAAGTTATGTGTCAGACCTGGTTGCTTGAAGAAAGAGGAAACTTCTGTAGATGCTGAAAATAGAAAAACCACTTCAAGCTTTGGAACAGGAATCATATAGAGAGAATGGATATCCAGGAAGCATTCTCATAGAAGACATTGGAATATATGCTCTGAAAATTCATATGAGCTTTGAATACTTGATTCATCTGTCAAGATTTTGTGGTTCTTATTTACTCCAGTAAATATGTACAAGTTAGATTTTCAATGGCAAAATTTTAAAGGATGTTGATGACAGAGTATTCACGGAATCCCTATAACATGCCAAGTGATGTCATGTAGATAAAAGACACAGATGACACTCTTTTTATCCTTTAGGGAGCAATTGCCATGAGCTGCCAGACAGAAACAAAATTATTAGATGAAATTTTAAAATCATCTCCAAATAGTAGAGGTACACAATTGTTTAAACAAAAAGAAGAAATGAAAAGTTCCAATAAATAAATGCTGGTGCTCTAAATGGAATTATTCTGTTTGATGGCTGACTAAGAAAACACACAATTGTAGTGTGTTTGTACACACTACAATCTTTCTATCAAATGGGGAATCCATACAGATGTCCGTAAACAGATAACCACAGCACTAGATGAAGGACTTTTAAGAAACTCAAGAAGCATTGACTAGAGGGCAGTGATAGGACCCTGGTGGCTGGTGGGACAAAAGATGGGGAAAGAAAGGTAAAGCATGTGAAAGAACCAGATAATAAAGTTCTATCTTTTTAAATACTGAAGTATGGTTGTGAGGAAGAGAAAAATATATTACTAGCACGTTTTTGATAATGATAACGTGTTATCTATGTAGCTCGTCATTCCCGTAATGGAAACCTGGCTACAGCTGTGAATGGTGACAGCGGCAAACTCATGGCTTGCATTGTGGTGTCAGTAAAAAGAAATTCTATGGGAAATGGTGGGGAGGAACAAGGACAACAGGACTCCTGTCTTCATACCAGTACGTCCCAGACTCAGCCGAGTGGCAGCACCACCAGGCCATGCCTGGAAGTCTGAGGACGGTGGTGTTGGCCCTACTCTCAATATTTGTAGGATGTGGGTGTTTAGTGGATAAGCTAAAGCCTTCTTCTTTTCCTTAGTCTGTTCCCCTAAAAGCAGGTAGAAAGAAGTTCTCTGAAATATGGAGAGGAGTATTTGATGGGAAGAGTAAGAGTTTATAAGAAAAACCTGTGTACAGAAACTTGCTGAGGAGGGCGATACTTTCATTCTGTTCTTGACAACCATGCAAATGGGTCAGCATCAGCTGTCAGGGCATCTCTCAGTGAGGGGATAACCCGACCCTTCTAAGTCCTAACCAGCATCAAGGGGAGAACAGCAAAAAATGGAATTGGGCACTTTCACTGGCTTAACTCTTTGGTTTAGGGGAATCTCTTTTCTGGGTCTCACTGGTTTATTCTTCTCCATAAGAATGGAAGTTACAAAAGCAGCATTTAAATATGGACAGTTTGCTTGCCTGCTTCCTTCTGAGTCCTGTGCTAACCGGGAAACTAGTTCTTTGGAGGGTGTCCAAAGACACAGTACGGGTGTCAACTGGGATTGCACAAATACTAAGCATACTGTCCAGTATCCAGTACAGTTGTCAACTTATTCTCCAGAACATGGTAAGTGTGCGGCAAGTATTTGGTGACTGGATGAATGAATTATGTCCCTTTCACTGGGGGACTTTGTGCTGTAGTGAATGGTTGGCCAACAATTTGAGGGTTTGAGCTTCTGATCTTATCTCTGTCCATCAGAGATACAATTGCCAACTGACTGGTCTTAGCAAACTAGAAAAGTATTACGTATCTTTGAGTAGATCTCTACAAACTTGGTTTTATGACCAATTATGTAACTCTAAGAAATATTGTTAAGATTCCGGGTCAGTCAAGTTCCAACTCTACTTAACATTTTAACTTACTTTGATGACCATAGACACGTTCTAATTCAACGCAGGGCTCTTTGACCCTCTCCGAACAAGAATGGCTGAAGGAAGTACAAGGGATATTTGTCTTTTCTTTTATTTGATATTATTAAGATATTTAGAAGTGACCAAGTCTAGGATGAGAAGCTGCTATCCATATTTACTGAACACATACTATATACTTGGCAATGTGACAGATTGTGAGGAAGCAGGAGGAAGATTATATATGGTTTCTGGCCTCAAAAATTCCCAGTCTGGTTGGGGAGACAAATAGCATGGGAAATAATTAATGTGGTATATGTGTTTATTAGAAAATGTTCTCAGAAATGCTTGATTCTGGGCATTCCAGCATAGAACTAGACAACTGGACTGTGAATTCCCTAAGGACATTGATTACTATTGAGAGTATATTTCCAATATCTGGTATAGCTCCTGGCATATAGCAGAGTCTCAAGAAGAGATCAAATGAATGAAGAAAGGAAGGAATGGCAAGTGGCAAGCTTAGTAAGATAATTCCATAATAAAGAAATACTATACATATGGGGAAGACCAAAGATTAGTGCATGTGCAAAGCTATAAAACACAATTTTTTCATAAAATCAAACGTAAAATAAATGGCTTGAGTTAACCAAAATAAAATCAGAAGTCTCATACTCCATAATCACTGAGCCCAGGTTTTTGTATAGTATCCTGTGGCAAATATGAAACTGAGATCAAAGTAATGCACAAGATGTACATATAGTTTTTTAAAAGAAAGTTAATTTTTTTTTCTGTTGAGCAATAAAATTACCTTCACATTTATTTGATTTTTGTAATATTGGAACACATTTACTTTTGGAGAGTTCATATTTTATAAGCAGCATGAGATAAACAAGAGATACTGTTCTTATAAAAGACACAGTCTATTTAGAAAGTTATATATTTGCAACAAGTAGAACACTGATCTTGCCAATTAATTGTTTCTTAATCATCCCAGTCCAGCTTTCATTCTTTATTTTTTAGTGGAGGCTACACATGTAAATTGCTTTCTGTTGAGTACAGAATGATTTCCATTTCAAAGAGAGAGTTAAACTTATTTTTTTAGAAGCAATTTTATTGGAAACTAGCAGATTGCTGGCTGGGAGGCAGTGCCTTTAGTAAGTGTTTGGGCATCCAAAAATGTAGAGATGTTTCTATTTACTTACTAGATTTGCAAATAATGCCCATGAAGTTTAAAGGTTACATGTTCAGTTCCTGCTTCCTGAAGTTCTGGGATTTTTAGACAGTTTGATGATAAAAGTTATTTCCCTCAAAAACTCCCATAAACCTGGAATGGAAAAATTTGCTTTGTGCCCAGATGGTCTCAGGAAAACCATTTGCCAGGAAAACATACTGACTTTTGTATATTGTCAGGCCTCCTTACCTTAAAATGTCCCTGGAAAACTCAGTTAATGGTATAGCTACTCTGGCCATCTGCTCCGGGGATTAGTGGTGCTAGGAAAGTAGTTTTGCTTTTAAAAGGGAGATGTTCAGTGTTGTCTTCCAAGTGTATGGACAAGAAGACATTTATCAAAGAATATGATTTACAGGCTTGTGAGGACAGGTGCTCTTTCTCTGTCAGGTAACAAATGGTAACTTTGGCAAAGTTCAAGGTTACAGGACATTGATTGCAAATTATCAAGTAATGCATTACAAAATTGGTGGAGATTTTTGCTTTTAAGATAGAACTAAGAATAATGCAAGGGAAAAAGACCATATCTAAACATTTGTATCTGAATTTGAATTTTGTTGAAAAGTAACTGATGCTGGTTGGGAGACAACTCCTTTTGGTAAGTGCTTGGACAACCTAAAAAATGGGGAGCCATCTAATCACTCACTTTTCAGATAATGCTTGTGAATTTTAAAATAATAAGCAAATAGGAGTTTAAAATATTATTAAAATTAATTACTTTTGTTATAGCAACTACTTTAATGACCTGGAACTCTATTAGTGAGTGTTTCTACTTGCAAGTAAGAAATGCTTTTTAGAACATAGGTCCTAAATGGACAAAACTGGGTAACATAAAAAGCAGCAGAAGGTACTTACTTTATGTATTTATTTACTTATTTATTCTCCTGGGCATTCATTAACTAGACAAGTTATTATGATATCTACTCTATGTGGTAGATATAATACCAAGTATTGGAGAAATAGCTGTAAACAGACAAGCTTACGTTCTTTTATTTTGTCACAAGCAAAGCAAAAAACACAGACATACCTCATTTTATTGCCCTATGCTTTATCAAGCTTTGCACATAATGTGTTTTTTACAAATGGAGGTTTGTGGCAATGCTGTGTTGAGCAAGTCTCTCTGTACCATTTTTCTAATAATGTGTGCTCACTTGATGTCTGTGTGTCACATTTTGGTAATTGTCACTATATTTCAGACTTTTTCATTATTATTCTATTATGGCGATATATGATTAGTGATCTTTGATTTTACTATTGTAATTGTTTTGGGGTATCATAAACTTTCCCCATGTAAGGCAGCAATCTTAATAAATGTGAGTTTTCTGAATGCTCCACTGATGAACCATTTCCCCCAGTCTCCCCCTCTCCTCAGGCCTCCCTATTCCCTGAGATGCAGGAATATTGAAATTAGCCCAATTGATAACCTGACAATGGACTCTAAGTGTTCAAGTGAAAAGAAGAGCTGAAAGTCTCTCCCTTTCAATCATGCACTAGAAATGATTAAGCTGAGTGAGGAAGGCATGTTGAAAGCTGAGATAGGCTGAGAGCTAGGTCTTGTGCACCAAACAGTTAGCCAAATTGTGAATGCAAATTAAAAGCTCTTGAAGAAAATTAGAGGTGCTACTCTAGTGAACATACAAATGATAAGAAAACAAAACAGCCTTGGAGAAAGTTTGAGTGGTCTGGATAGAAGCTAATACCAGCCACGGCATTGCCTTGATCTAAAACCTAATCCATGGCTTGACGCCTGAGCACAGCAGTTATGGCATCAGCCACATACACAGAGGCGACGGGTTCGAGCCTGGCCCAGGCCAGCTAAAACAACAATGTCAACTGCAACAAAAAAATAGTTGGATGTTGTGGCGGGTGCCTGTAGCTACTTGGGAGGCTGGGGCAAGAGCATTGTTTAAGCCCAAGAGTTTGAGACTGCTGTGAGTTGTGATACCACAGCACTCTACCGAGAGTAACATAGTGAGACTCTGTCTCAAGTAAATAAATAAAGAAAAAAAAAAGAAAGAAGTAAAAGGTTGAGCAAGTAACATAGTGAGACTCTGTCTCAAGTAAATAAATAAAGAAAAAAAAAAGAAAGAAGTAAAAGGTTGAGCAAGGTTGTCAGTCTCTTCTACTCTGTGAAGGCTGATGGAAGTGAGGAAACTGCAGAAGAAAAGTTGGAACGTAGCAGAAGTTGTTTTATGAGATTCAAGGAATGAAGCCTTCTCCATAATGTAAAAGTATAAGGTGAAGCTGCAAGCTTAAAAACTGCAAGAAGTTATCCAGAAAGTCAAGCTAAGATCAATGATGAAAGTGGTTTCTCTAAACAACACATTTCCAATGTAGACAAAATAATCTTTTGTTTGAAGCAGATGCCATCTAGGACTTTCACAGATGGAGAGGAGAAGTCAATATTTGGCTTCAAAGCAATAAAGGACAGGCTGACTGTCTTGTTAAAGGATCATACAGTTGGTGAAGCTGGTGACTTTAAGTTGAAGCCAGTGCTCACTTACCACTATGAAAATCCTAGGACCCTTAAGAATTATGCTAAATCTTCTCTGCCTGTGCTCAATAAACTAAACAACAAAACCTGAATGACAACATGGTTTCCTGAATATTTTAAGCCCATTGTTGAGAACTACTGCTCAGAAAAAGATTCCTTTCACAATATTACTGCTTGTTGACAATGCAGCTGGTCACCCAAGACCTGGTCACCTGATAGAGATGTACAATGATTTTAATATTATTTTTATGTCTGTTAACACAATGTCCATTCTAAAGCCACAGATCAAGAAGTAATTTTGGCATTCTTTTTATAAATATAAATGACATTCATTTAACTATTTAAGAAGTACATTTCACAAGGTTATAGTTGCCACAGATATCAATTCCTCTGATGGATCTGAGCAAAATCAATTGGGAGGGGTTCAGCATAGTAAAAACCATTAAGAATATTTCTGATTTGTAGGGGGGGGGTCAAAATATCAGCATTAGAAGGAGATTGGAAGAAGTTGATTCTGAACCTCATGAATGAGTTTGAAGGGCTTAAGACTTCAGTGGAGGAGGTCACTGCAGATTTGGTGGAAACAGCAAGAAAACTAGAATTAGAACTGGAGCCTAAAGATGTGACTGAATTGCTGCAATCTCATGATAAAACTTGAACAAATGAGGAAGAGCTTCATATGACTAAGCAAAGAAAGTGGTTTCTTGAGATAGAATCTGCTCCTGAAGATGCTGTGAATATTGCTGAAATGACAACAAATGATTTAGGATTATTACATAAACTTATTTGATAAATTTGCAGCAGACTTGAAAATATTTGACTCCAATTTTGAAAGAAATTTGATTGTGGATTTATGAAGATAAAAAGTGGAACCCTAATAAACACATGTATATGTAAAAAAAAAGATAAAGAAATTTGATTGTGGGGGAAATGGCATCAAATAGCATCATATGCTACAGAGAAATCTTTCATGAAAGGAAGAGTCCATTGATATACCAAACTTCACTGTCTTCTTTTTTTTTTTATTAAATCATAGCTATGTACATTAATGTAGTCATGGGGTACAGTGTGCTGGTTTTATATACAATTTGAAATATTTTCATCAAACTGGTTAACATACCCTTCATGGCATCCTCTTAAATATTGTGTTGAGACATTTATATTCTACATTTAGAAAGATTCACATGTACCCTTGTAAGACGAACCATAGGTGTGGTCTCACCAATCACCCTCCCTCCTTTCTCCCTTCCCCTCCTTCTCCCCTTTCCCCATATTCTTGGGCTATAATTGGGTTATAGCTTTGAAAGCTATAAATTAGTTTCATAGCAGGGCTGAGTACATTGGATACTTTTTCTTCCATTCTTGAGATACTTTGCTAAAAAGATTATGTTCCAGCTCCATCCATGTAAACATGAAGGAAGTAAGTCTTCATCTTTCTTTAAGGCTGCATAATATTCCATGGTGTACACATACCACAATTTATTGATCCATTCATGGGTTGATGGGCACTTGGGCTTCTTCCATGATTTAACAATTATGAATTGGGCTGCAATAAACATTCTAGTACAAATATCTTTATTATAATGTGATTTTTGGTCTTCTGGATATATACCTAGTAGAGGAATTGTAGGATCAAATGGCAGGTCTATTTTTAGTTCTCTAAGTGTTCTCCAAACATTTTTCCAAAAGGAACATATTTGTTTGCATTTCCACCAGCAGTGTAGAAGTGTTCCCTTTTCTCCACATCCACGCCAGCATCTCTGGTTTCGGGATTTTATGATATGGGCTAATCTTACTGGAGTTAGATGATATCTCAAAGTAGTTTTGATTTTTATTTCTCTGATGATTAAGGATGATGAGCATTTTTTCATATATCTGTAGGCCATCCACCTATCTTCTTCAGAGAAGTTTCTCTTCAAGTCCCTTGCCCACCCCGAGATGAGATTACTTGTTCTTTTCTTGCTAATACATTTGAGTTCTCTGTGGATTCTAGTTATTAAACCTTTGTTGGAAACATAACGTGCAAATGTCTTCTCCCATTCTGAGGACTGTTTGCTTGCTTTACTTCTTCAAGTGTTTTCCCTACACTTTCTTCTAGTATTTTTATAGTTTCATGTCTGAAGTTTAAATCTTTATTCCAGTGAAAGTCTATCTTAGTTAATTGTGTGGGTCCAATTTCAGTCTTCAATAAGTCGCCAGCCAGTTCACCCAGCACCATTTGTTAAATAGGGAATCTTTTCCCCACTCAATGTTTTTAATTGTTTTGTCAAAGATCAGATAATGTATGTAGCTGGGTTCATCTCTTGGTTGTCTATTCTGTTCTATGCATCTACCTCTCTGTTTTTGTGCCAGTACCATGCTATTTTGATCACTATTGATTTATAATATAGTCTGAGGTCTGGTAGCATGATTTCTCCTGCTTTGTTTTTATTTCTGAGTAATGTCTTGGCCATTTGAGTTTTTTCTGATTCCATAAAAAATGAAGTATTATTTTTTGAGATCTTTAAAGTATAACGGTAGGGCTTTAATTGGATTATATTGCTTTGGGTAGTATGGACATTTTAACAATGTTGATTCTTCCCAGCCGTGAGCATGATATGTTTTTCTATTTGTTAACATTTTCAGCTATTTCTTTTCTTAGAGTTTCATAGTTCTCTTTATAGAGATCTTTCCGGTCCTTTGTTAGGTAAACTCCCAAATATTTCATCTTCTTTGGCACTACTGTGAACAGAATAGAGTCCTTGATGTTTTTTCAGTTTGACTGCTGTTGGTATATGAGTGTTGATTTTGTAGTCTGAGATACTGTGGTATTCCTTGATCATTTCTAAGAGCTTTGTAGTAGAATCCCTGGTGTTTTCCAGATATACAATCATATCATCTGGAAAGAGTGAAAGTTTGATCTCTTCTGACCCTATATGGATTCCTTTGATTGCCTTTCTTCCCTAATTGTGATGGCTAAAACTTCCATTACAATGTTCAAAAGCAGTAGAGACAATGGGCAACCATGTCTGGTTCCTGATCTGAGTGGTAATCTTTCAATTTAACTCCATTCAATATGATATTGGCTGTAGGTTTGCTGTAGATGGCCTCTACCAGTTTAAGAAATGTCCCTTCTATACCAATTT
>NW_003852502.1:6835200-6851419 GCF_000181295.1 Otolemur garnettii | reverse complement strand
ATGTCTTCATTATCATTTTGTTCCAAAAATTTGGTAATTTCCTTCTTAATCTCATCTATGACCCAGCTATCATTCAGCATAAGATTATTTAGCTTCCATGTTTTTGTATGAGTCTGCAGATTCCTGTTGTTACTGAGTTCAACTTTTATTCCATGATGGTCCCAGAAGATGCAAGGAATAATTTCTATTCTTTTAAATTTGCTGATGTTAGACTTTTGATCTATGATGTGATCAATTTTGGAGCCTGTTCCATGGGCTGATGAGAAGAATGTGTGTTCAGTTTTGTTAGGATGAAATGTTCTTTAGATGTCCATTAAATCCAAGTGTTGGATGATTAAGTTTAAATCTAAAATTTCTTTGCTCAGCTTCTTTTTGGAGGTTCTATCCAATACTGCCAAAGGAGTGTTAAAATCTCCAACTATGATGGACCTGGAAGAAATCAAGTTGCTAATGCCTGTTAGAATGTCTCTTATAAATTGAGGTACATTCTGGTTGGGTGCATAAATATTAATAATTGAAATCTCATCATATTGAGTATTACCCTTGACAAATATAAAGTGACTATCCTTATCCTTGCTTACTTTTATTGGTTTAAAGCCTATTGTATCTGCAAATAAAATTGCAACACCTGATTTTTTCTGTTTTCCATTTGCCTGGAATATAGATAACTATCCCTTCACCTTGAGTCTATGTTTATCTTTTAAGGTAAGATGATATTCTTTTATGCAGCAGATATCTGGCTTGAGTTTTTATCCAGCCAGCCAATCTGCAACATGTGAATATCATTAAAGTATTTAATTTCTCCATCATAGCTGAAACTCAATTTAGCTGGATACAGGATCCTATGTTGAAAGTTATTTTGTTTTAGGAGATTAAAAGTCGATGACCACCCTCTTCTAGCCTGAAAGGCTTCAACAGAGAGACCTGCAGTCATTCTAATATTCTTCCCCTTGTAGATTATGGTTTTCTTCCATCTAGCTGCTTTCAGAATTTTCTCTTTCATATTAACTTTAGTGGAGTTAATTATGATGTACCTGAGGGATGTCTTATTTGGATTGAGTCATGCTGGGGTTCTGGTTCTGAAACTGTCTGCTACCTGAATTTCAGAATCTCCTGGCATGTCTGGAATGTTTGATTTCATAATTTCATGAAGAAGAGCCTCTGTGTTTGTGAAGTAACTTTGTTGCCATCAGGGATTCCTATAAGGCGAATATTAATTTTCTTTGAATTATCCCAGAGCTCTCTGAGAGAATGATCTGTTTTTGCTCTCCATTTCTCTTTGTCTTAGAGCACTTGGGCATGTTCAAAAGCTTTGTCTTCAATGTCAGAGATCCTTTCTTCTGTCTGCTCCATTCTGTTACTGAGGGATTCTACTGTGTTTTTCAGATCTTTGAGGGCTGCAAGCTCTTGCCTCAATGTGTCAAAATGTTTGGTAATTTTATCTTTGAAATTGTTGAATTCTCGAGAACATCTTTTGAATAATTCCTTGAAATTCTAATTCCCTCCTTTCCTCCATTCTGTTGATCTTATTTGCTATCCAGATTCTGAACTCAATTTCTGACATCTCAGTCATCTGTTTATGGATGGGATTTTCAGTTGCATCTGCCATAATCTTCCTTGGAGGGTAATCTACTCTGGTTATTCATATTACCAGAGTTTTTCCACTAATTCTGCCCCATGCTTGATTTACACCATTTGGCTAGATGAACAGATAAGGAGAAGTTGGGTTGTGGGCTCCAGGGGTAGTGATGAACTAACCCTTTGCCCAAAGGCTGGGACTGGTGTCTGTACCTTTTCCCCTAGAACCTGTACAGTGCTACAGCCTGAGAAACTGGGGCCTGCTTGGTGTGGTGGGGCTAAGTGGCTCTGTCTTGTTTTCAACTGGTCTCTGTTATACCCTAGTAAATCAGTTACTCTGTGTTGACGTCTCAACTGTGGAGCAATACCAGCAATTAAGCCACCCTGCCCCCCACCGGCAACAGTTGGAAAAAGAAAATCAAGCCTTCCCACAGCCACACACCCAGGGTACCACTTTGGATAGTCCTCGAGTAATTGGCACAGTTCAAAAGGTCCAAATCAATTGTCCCAGTCAGCGCTCATCTCAGGTGGGAGAGTTCAAAATATCTCTGGCAACTAGATAGCAGAAGTCTGCTGGCAGCTCAGGTATGACTGGCTCTGGTGCTCCGTGAGTTCAGAAGGATCAACCCAGTCAAAAATTTGTCTGGGAAGGTTGATGCCTCCTTCCCCATCTTGCACCTCTGTCACATCCAATCACTGGTAATTCCACAGGGCTGTGACCCAGTTACTCCATTGAGCAGATGCCCCTGGGGTTTGCTCCTGCCTGAGTCAGAGGGAGAGCTATGTGTCCTCAGCCTGGCTGCTGCTCTCTGCCATTATCCGGCTGGGGGAGGTTAGGCCTGACAACCTCGGGTACTTAATGGAGGCTGAGGTGGTTCACTCAGTTCCAGTCCTGGTCCTGATTGATGCAGAATAGCACAACTTCGCAGAATTTGTTTCTGTCCCAGCTATATTCCCCTGCTGATCAGATGCTGCTTGAGGTGACAGAAACTACGATTCAGTTCTGGGCAGCTTCAAGCAGTTAGAGCTCATACTGAGCTGTCAGTTCCAGCCTCTGCCTTCTCACCTTGTGTCAGCTATGATCCCCTGAGGGCTGGGCATGTCTTGCCTCAGTAAAATAGTCCTCTGGTTCAGCCCTGTACTGCTGGCTCTGCACATGCATATTCTAGTCCCCATGCTCCACCTGCTACTGCTTCAGGCCTTCCCTTTACTCATGTCCCAGATCTGTGTGCCAGTGGCTGCCACCAAAGAAGGTGCCTGGCTTCCTCTGGTTGCCCAGAGAGACAGGGTGTGTCTGTCTATAATAGCCCCAGGGGCATGAGCCTTATTGTTCCTGCTGCTGCTGCTCTGTGCCTCGGGGCACTGCCTCTGCTCCTATATGGTTCCCTCTCCTTACTTGCCTGCCACAGAATCAGCACAGACAAGCAAGAGCCCTTCCCCTATGCACAACTCTCGAGAAAATGTCCAAGAATCTGGACTCCATGGGGGACAGGCTTCCAGACCTTGGGGTGAGAGTGGAGGGGAGTGCTGGGAGTTCAGAGTTGCAGGTAGAGAATATATACAGTTTTATGTAGTTTTATGCCTGGCAGGAGAGTGCCATGGCACTCTAGTAGGGGTAGGAAGTCCAGTTTTTAGAGGGTCTCTCCCATGGGATAGAATGGGAGGACATTTGAACTCTGCTCGCTTGTTTGTATGTCGTTTACTGCCAGCCCTTCTCATGGGTGAGGGGACTCCTATCATCTTGGTAATGGATTTAGTAACTTTTGTTTGTATCCTTGGGGTCACAGCTCACCTCAGCAGGGGTGAGTTCTTCAACTTTCTCTCTTGGCTCAGCTGTAAACCATTGGCTTACTTGCTAAACTTCTGTCTTTTAACTCTCCTTCTGGATGGGAGCCTCTGTGGAAAGCTGGCTGCAGTCTGCCATCTTGCCTTCACACCCCCCCCCCCACCACTGTTGTCTTCTAATAAGAAATTATCACATAGCTACTTGGGAAGCTGAGGCAAGAGAATTGCCTAAGCCCAGGAGTTGCAGGTTGCTGTGAGCTGTGACACCACGGCATTCTAACCAGGGTGATAAAGTGAGACTTTGTTTCTAAAAAAAAAGAAAAAACAAAAAGGAAATTATCACAGATACTCAGGCTTAAGCCACCACACCATCAGTCAGAAGCCATCAAGATTGAAGCATGACCCTCCAACAAGATGATTATAACTCACTGAAGGATCAAATGATTATTAGCATTTTCAGCAATAAAATATTTTAAAATTAATGTATGTACATTTTTTAGATATAATGCTACTTTATACTTAATATAATGTAAATATGACTTTTGCATAGACTGAGAAATAAAAACATTTGTTTGATTGGTTTTACTGTGATACTTTACTCTGTGAAAACTCTCACATAGTCCCTGTATTCTCCTCAACACACTGTACATAATCGATGTTCATTAAATGTTGTTTGAACTGATGGAACTTGTTCCACAGCCCTGGATCATGAGGGATGGCTGTGCAGAGAGGTCATTTACTGCAGGGGTCCACAAACCCCTTTAAAACCTTTCTTACAGGGTCAAATAGTAAATATTTTAGACTTTGTAGGGAAAGAGGCAAAATGGAGGATATTATGCAAGTACTTTATAATAGGGTTGCCAAATAAAACATCACTTAGTATAAGTATGTCCCATACAGTATTTCGGACATACTTATACTTAAAAGTTAGTTTTTTTTTAAATTAAAACTTAAAATATAATTTGAGATCTTATATTTTTATTAAAAAATTCTGGCAACCCTAACTTATAAAATCACTTAAAATGTAACCACTTAAACATATTAAAACCATTCTTAGCTCCTAGGCCATGAAAAACACATGGCTGTCCAGTTGTGGCCCAGGGTTGTAGTTCGCTGACCCCTGACCTGCTGTGTTGTTCAGTTACAGAACTAGAAGCTAATTGCCCACGGGGATATATATATGGATTTAAGTGTTTATAGAATCGCTGGGATAGGTGAAGGAGTAGATTTCACCCTAGACAACATGCCCTGCCAGGGGAGCTGCTGCCCCATTCTCTTGTTCCTAGTATTTTGTCCTTCTGCCTCTTGGAGGTTTGTTGGTTCCAGGAATGTACCATCTTACCTCTGATAGGGGAATCAGAAGCTGCTATCAGAGCTATTGTCTGGTGTGCTAATCAGCATTAGCTAATTATGTCTCCAGTGCTTCTGCCTTACTCTTCATTTAATTTAACTCTGAATTTAAGTCCCAGGTATAGGCATCTGATTGGTAGCCACACCCAGTACAGTAGCTGCCAGGGGTCAGAGAAACAGAATTTTTAGTTTTCAGTCTCTGCAGAATATGGAGGGCTGATGACAAGAGCAGGTCCATGTGGAATACACCTATTTCCTGCATCTGCTGGCTTCCTGTCCCAGCCTCTGCTCGTGTTCTCACTACCTGGGACTGTTCAGAGGATTTTGTGACTTGCATCTCTCAGAATATGGGTCAGGGCCTCATCATTCCTTTTTCTTTTATTTTTGTTAGGAAGGAGACAGAGTCCTTGTTCCTTATGGCTCTGTTTACTGTGGTTGGTCATTCTTTAAATCTTATTTTATTTTTACTTTATTAGTATGACTCTATCTAGCCTCTCAATTTACAGCATAAAGGCAAGGCATTAGACACAAAGCTGAATTAAAACTAAACCATTTAAACAAAATGTTCAAATGAAATGTAAGTTTGTTACCCATGCTTTATACTTGACATAGTTGATTCATTAACAGCAACCATAAAGACTTTGAAGTCACTTTCTTTCTCAGAATATTTGACAAAACTTCTAAAGAATGATCACATTTATAGCCTCTAGGTTTACCTTTCCCTTCTTATCTGGGTGCAATCTTGCTTCTGTTCCTAACAACCAGTTGAATACGTTCCCTTCAAAGGCACAATTTGACCTCTCCTTAGACAACCAATGGATTTTTTCCAGACTTCCTTCTTCATCTTTTTTCTAGGATTTACAGTTGTTGATACTTCTATTTTTAAATGTCTTTTTCTTTACTCTTTATGATGCAATATTGTCTTATTTCTTCTTGTCATATAACCATGACTATTTTTTTTTTTATTTCTTCCCCTTCTGTCAACTTTGTGAACTTGTTCTATTCCTTTATCTTTATTTTTCAGTTTTGTAAGACCACATTGTTTGTGTGAAAATGTGATTTCATTTCCTTATTCACAGAAAAGAGAAATCTTTCTCATAAACTTGACTTCTTCCTGAATTTCTATCCTACTTCTCACATTGTTTACACTTGCAAAATTTTTCAGAGTTTGACACACGTATACTCTCTTCGTTATCTTCCGAGTTCATGCCTTGTCTATGATTTTCACAACTTCTCTCTTTCTGTACTCTTTGAAATTCTCTCCTTCATGACTGCTGAATGCTGGCTGTTTTACTATCTGTTGAGCACTCTTTTATGCCCCCTTTGTTTTACTTTCTTCTTCCCACTCCTAAAAGTGGACACTTTCTAAAGTTATAAGATTCTTTTTTTGCTCTGAAATCTTGCCCATAGTAATCTCACTCATGCCCATTGGGTTTGACTCTTGAATGACTTCTAAACTGCTCTTTATAACCAGTTCTTTATAAATTCTTTCATTATCATTGTTTATATGGAGAGTATTTGGGTACAAGAGAATGGGCCAGGATGAGGGCTGTGCTTAGAGTGTTTGTCAATTGGTGTTGCTCTGGAGCAGAAAGAGCTGCTAGGAATTATCTCAAGTTAGCTCTTTCAAGGAAAATTAGGTATCAAGCTGAGAACACCAAAAATTGTGTTAAATGCTTAAGTTAGACATAGGAATATAAATAAAGACTGGGCCTAGAAGTCAGGGTCAAAAAAGGATGAATGAGAAGTTTAACAAAAACAACAACAACAAAAACAACAACAAAAAAGGATGAATGAGAAGTTTAAAACAAGCAATGAACATCCAGAATCTTTTCTGCAAGTGGTTTGGAGATGCTGTGGTTTATCTCAGATAGAAGGTGGATGTAGTTACGCCAGATTCACCTTAGGTGCAGATCCCAGGCAGCCAAGCTCAAACCAAAACTCTCTCTGGTTCTTTCTTTCTATCTGTCTGTTGTACTTTTCCACATAAATTTCACTCTGAAAGCTTTTATTCTTGTCAATAACACTGTCATACTGTTATCAACATCATCCAAATCCTTTGGGTTTTCTTACCTTCTCTCTCAATTCCCAGTCAGTTGCCAGATCCTATCCTTCTTCATGATGTTTCTTATATTTGTGTTTTTCTATTTCCAATGTCCTACCCCACTTCCATATTTACTCATGCTTAGACAAGTCAGTGGTCTTCCAAAGGATCTCTCCATGTGTACTATTTGAATTTGAGCATTTGAAAAGCAATTATAAGATCATACACACATGTCAACTACTTGCCCCTAAGGAACAAAGATATTGGGTGAACTAGTTGAATAAGGACACTGGAATATAAAAGTGGTTTCGGAAGGTGTGTTCTCTTGGTTGTCTCTTGGTGTGGTTCCTTGGGGACCCTTTGCCCCACTCAGATGTCCTGTTAGTGGTATGTTTGACATGCTGTTAATATGCAGCCCACTCATACCCATTCTCTCCAGTCTTTATTTTCATACACAGCTATTTATAACTCTTACAAATTATACCATAAGAGTAAACAGGTATACAACAGATGCACACAAATATATTTTGTTATTGTGATATAAATTAAAAAGATTTTCATATTTATTTATTTATTTACTTTTTTGAGACAGAGCCTCAAGCTGTCACCCTGGGTAGAGTGCTATGGCATCACAGCTCACAGCAACCTCCAACTCCTGGGCTCAAGCGAGTCTCCTGTCTCAGCCTCCCAAGTAGCTGGGACCACAGGCGCCCGCCACAACACCCAGCTATTTTTTGGTTGCAGCTGTCATTGTTGTTTGGCAGGCCTGGGCTAGATTCGAACCCACCACCTTAGGTGTATGTGGCTGGCACCCTAGCCACCTGAGCCACAGGCGCCGAGCCGATTTTCATATTTCTTAGCAATGATCTTATAAAATTAATATTTGAGCATCTGTTTTTATATGTAAACACTATCTTCACATCCAATAGTCCCACACTTAGCTGAAAGATGGAAATTTATTAAATACAATTCTGATTGTCACTATTCATTTTTCATGAATAATAGAGATATGCTATTGCCTAAAATTCAGGGGTAATCTAATTATTAGACTAGATACCAATCTAATAATTTAATAAACTGTCAAAAATCCTTTTTGGAACAAAACAAGATAAAAATAAATGAACAAATGATTTACCAACATTTCTTTAGGAAAGACATAGTAAGCTCCCTTCTATATTTGCAAGTATTTTTTATCACCATGTCCCAGGCAATTCCCAT
This sequence comes from Otolemur garnettii, assembly GCF_000181295.1. Lineage (NCBI taxonomy): Eukaryota > Metazoa > Chordata > Mammalia > Primates > Galagidae > Otolemur > Otolemur garnettii. The sequence goes on along the minus strand of NW_003852502.1, from coordinate 6,843,444 downwards.
ATCCTTCTTTATGCCTTCACGATCTAGATTCAAACTCACCACTTCAAGCATTTTCTCCAAGCATTTTCTCTAGGTTGTTATATTGTTGTAATCTTTGCTCTTTTACCCCTGTTTCACATCACTTCTCAATTTTTTTTTTAAATTAAATCATAGCTGTGTACATTAATGCAGTCATGGGGTACTGTGTGCTGGTTTTATATACAATTTGAACTATTTTCATCAAACTGGTTAACGTAACTTTCACAGCATTTTCTTAGTTATTGTGTTAAGACATTTATATTCTGCATTTAGAAAGATTCACGTGTACCCTTGTAAGATGGACCATAGGTGTGGTCCCACCAATCACCCTCCCACCACCCATTCTCCCACTTCTCAAGTTTTAATCAGTCCCTTATCACTGAATCCAGAAATTGCTGGGCCACTGAGAATTTTTATTTTTAATTTATGTTACCCAAAAGGCCAGATCTTTTAGAATTAATGGTATATTTCTCATTCTTCACTGGGGAATTTTGCCTTGCACAACTTGTGTTAAGGTCTTAGTCATCTCAAACCATAGAAGGTCAACAGAACAACTAGGCATACAGTTGTATTCCTGTCTTCCATTATTCTAGAATGTTCTTCTTAGAGATGTGGACACGATAGGTTTCGGAGTTGTTGCATAAATCCCATGGCTACCATCAATCTGCATACCTGCTTTACTGAAATGTTAATAGGCTTAGATTGCTGAATGAAATCTTACACTATTTGGATAAATCAAACAAAGTTTAATTATTTAAAACAAACATGGGGAAATCAGCTCAATTAGAGCGCACAATAGAGATGCTGCAGCATTGTTTTATGATAGACGAAGGTATAAGTGTATTAAACCCTCAGATGGGACTTACCAGTGGACACAAAGTTGCATATGTTAAGTTCCAGTGAGCAAGAGTCCCATCAGGTCTCATAAATTTCAGAGTTGCACAATGTATGATGTACTTGCAAAGGTGCAGAGCACTGTACGTCCAGTACGCTTTGCCCAGAACATCTTATCTATCATTCCCTCCCCAGTGATCCCAGCGTGGGCCAGACATATTTCTAACTTAATTTTTGTGGAGCTATGACAGGAACCTATTATCCAGATGTCTTTGGGAATCTGAAATTTGGCAGGCCTTTAGAATGGCCAGTAGGTCTGTGGTGTGTAAGATTTATGGCCCTGTAGCAATTTCTGTTTGTACCTTTTACTTTGTCACTCAGTGTTTTTCACCTTACAACATCATTTAAACTTTCTTAGGATTTATATTATCAAATAAGTAATATATTTTTATATATTTTGCATCCTGTAATACATAACTTGGCATACTGCAATTAAAATGTCATTGCATTGAGCACTGGTTGTACACTTAATGAGTTTCTGGCACTATAATGCTAGAAAAACAGGTAAATAGACCAAGTCTTGGTCTCTGGATTAGAATTCAGGATGTTAGCCGGTCTGGGACAGATGTGAAGGTATACTTCTCAGCTGTCCCTTCAAGAGAAAACTTGCTGCTCCTGGCAGTTCTCTGATTACTCCTGTGCCTTTGGGTTCAGCTGAGGTCATGCTCTCCCCACACGGAGCCCAGCCAGTGACTGAGCATACCGGAGGTATCAAGCCCGACCATTTTTATCTAAACAGGAATGCTCTACTGGTAATCTTTGTGCTAAATTCTACTTTCGCCTGGACAAGACCTTCTTTTTTTATTTTTGGCCAAAACTTTCTTAGGGTTTCCCTGTGGAGTGAAGCTCTTCCTCCCCAGTCCTATTGTTTTCCTCTTCTCCATTCACAGACATCAGACTTGTAACATGATGTACAGGCTTCCTCTGCTATTCTTGCTACTTCTCCCCTTTTGTTTCATAAAGTTCACCCCCAATAAATTTCATGTACTCCATCTTGACGTCTACTTGTCAGATGGCCTGACCTGACAACACACAGAATAATTATTAAAAACGTGGCAATTGTTATAATTAGGAATACGTGCAAAGTGTTATAAGAAGCTTCTCTTGTCTTCCACAAAGTGACTTAGATGAATTTTTCTTTATGTGTTCTGTTTTACCTTATAAAGTTTAAGCTCTGCCCTTATTTATAGAACATCTCCTACTGTATCATAATTGCTTATCTATATGTTTATATGCCATTAGACTGAGGTCCTTGAAAAGCAATGACATTTTCTCTTAAAGTACTAAAGAATCTTTTATCAAGGTAAGTGGTACCAAAAATGCTTGTTATAGAATAGATAGGACTTTGAGAAAACATTATAAGGAGAAATAAGTGATCTGATATTTGAAGAATGAGCAGGAGCTTTCCAGGTGAACATGGGGGAAGAATGGGTATTTAGTGGAAGGATCATGTTCTAGTATCATGTCTTAAGCACAGAGGCATGGACACAGATTCAGGAAGGAGCAAGTCACGTGGATAGGTTGGAGCTTACTGTGCTTGTGGTTTTTGAGAATGGAAGAGGTATGGACAGGCTAGCTAACCCTACATGACATGGGAACTTGCTTACTTGCTTATTGTTTGCATTTGAAAATCACATATGTCACTTCTCAAATAAATATCTTTTTTTTTTCTTAAAGAATTGTGGATATGTATATGTGCAGAAAGATGAAGTAGGTGTCTGAGAAAAGAGGTCTGCCTGCCCAAGTGTGGCTCCTTGACCAAATCCAGACTTCACAAAGCAAATTCCTATATTAAAAGGTCTCCACTGGGGATTGGTTCCAGGGGCTCTTGGAGATATGGAAATCATGAATGCCCAAGTCAAAGATATACAATGGTGTAGTATTTGCACACAGTTTATGCACATCCTCTGTATACTTTCAGGGGTGTGCAATCTGCAACCCATAGGTCACATAGGGATTATGTGTGGACTTTTTTGCTTATCTGTGGTGGCAGATATCATAAAAATTATGCACGGACCTTTGTTTTGCTCATCAGCTTTTGTTAGTGTTGTGCAATTAATGTGCAGCCTAAGATGACTTTTCTTCCAATGTGATAACAGAGAAACCAAAAGGTTGGACACATCTGCCAGAATCATCTCTGAATTACTTATAATACCTAATATAATGTAAAAGTCTTGTTTGTTACACAGATAGCTTTTATAATGCTTGAGTCAGGGATATAAGTGTGCCTATCACCTGAATAGTATTCCTTGTACCTATTAGGAAGGCTTTCACTCCTCTTCAAATCTTGTAAATGGTTATTATACTTTGTTGTTTAGGAAATATTGATAAAAGTGAAAATCTGTACCTTTTTAGTACAGGCACAGTTTTTTTTTGAATATTTTCAATCAATAGTTGGTGAATCCATGGATGTGGAGCTCACAGAATGCTGACTGCATGTCATTCTGTATAAGAGGAGAAGAAAATTATGATAAAATTGTCTGTGATTATGATTGTTTCAACTTTCTATAAAGAGATCAAAGAAAAACTTATACCATCACAATGCAAAAACATTTCCTAGTCTCATAATCTCAGGCTATGTCTGACTCTCTTTTGGTACATCCTATAATAGGATGTATCAAAATCCTATTATAGGCCAAATACATCTGAGGTTTCCTCTGGAATAATTCAGGAATCCTCCATTTTTTTCCCTATATCCATAACATTACTCTTCTGTAGGCAATATCAACTTCCTGTTAAGTCTGTATGTTGAATCTCAACATCTCTAATCCAGATACTGCTGATCTTTACTCTCAATTACAAGAAAAACATCCTATGAGAGAATGTTAATACATTTCTTTCTTAGTTGGGAAAGTATGATGGTTTTATGTTATTAGTTATGACGCATATAAAGTTCCACAATTGGCTTTTAAGATGCTCCAATTTCCACGTCCTTGTATCATCATCCAGCCATCCTCATCTCTTGGTAGTTCCCAACATGGCTGTGAATATACCTTCTAGCTGTTTTCTTTTTTTTGGCCAGGGCTGGGTATGAACCTGCAACATCCAGCATATGGGGCCAGTATCCTACTCCTTTGGGCCACAAGCACCACCCTTATAGCTGTTTTCTATTTGATTTATTTTAGTCTTTCTTATGATATTTCCCCTAATGAAAAATTCTTTCATTTCTCCCAATATATTTTCTTTTTTGTATCTCTTTTTAATAAACTGTTATTGCAAATATTAAGGACGTATAAATGTGTTTGTTACACAGATAGCTTTTATAATGCTTGAGTCCGGGATATAAGTGTACCTGTCATCTGGATAGTGCTCGTTGTACCCATTAGAAAGGTTTTTGCTCCTCTCCAAATCTTTTACTTCCCTTTGTGCACCTGGGTGCTATTGTTTAGTCTAATTTAGTAGACTATGTGTAGTGTTTGTCCGTTCTTGATAAAAATATTATTTTTTTAGATCTATGTTGGTATTTTGATGGGGATTATACCAAACCTGTAAATCACTTTGAGTAGGAGGGACATTTTACCAGTAAAAAGTGATAGTCTGACCTCCATTTTTCTAATTTGGATACCCTTTATTTCTTTCTCTTACCTGATCACTTTGGCTAGGACTTCTAGCATTGTGTTGAATAGAAGTATTGACAGTGGTCTGTGGATTTTTTTTGGTTGTTGTTGTTGTGTCCTTTTCTGGCTTTGGTATCAAGGTGATACCAGCTTGATAGAATGAGTTGGGGAGAATTCCCTCCTTCTTGATGTTATAGAACATGCTATAACTATAATTGTTCTATAACAATTTTTATAGTATGGATACCAGCTCTTTTTTGTAGTTCTGATAAAATTTGGCTATGACTCCCTCTTGTACAGGGCTTTTTGGGGGAAGATTTTTTTTATTACTGCTTCCATCTTGGTGCTCATGATTGGTTGATTCAAGACTTCTTCCTGATTGAGTCTTGGGAGGTTGTGCATTTCCACATTTCCTCTAAGTTTTCTAGTTTATGTCCATAGAGATTTTCATAGTATTCACAAGTGATGTTTGGTATATCTGTGGTATCTGTTTTAATGTCAACTTTTAAATTTCTGACTGAGTTTATTTGGGTCCTTTCTCTTCTATTCCTAGTTATTATGGCAAGAAAGAGGTCTGTCAATTTTGTTTATCTTTTTCTAAGAATCAACTTTTTGTTTTGTTAGTCTGTTTTGCTTTTTTTTGTTTGTTTTTCATTTCACTTAGTTCTTTCTGCTCTAACCTTAGTTATTTATTTTCTTCTGTTGGCTTTCAGTTTGGCTTACCCTTCCTTTTCTAGTTCCATAGATGTGACATTAGGTTGTTAATTTGTGATCTTTCTGTCTTTTTGGTGTAGGCCTCTAAGGCTATGACTTTCCCTCTGAAGTATGCTTTTGCTGAATCCCATAGACTTTGATAGCTTGCATTTCCTTTAATTCAGTTCAAGGAATATTTTGATTTCCATATTAATTTTATTCTTGCCCAAATAACCATTTAGCAGCAGGTGGTTTCATTTTCATGACTTTGTACAAATTTGGATGTTTCTCTTGTGATTGATTTCTAGTTACAGTCCACTCTGGTCTGAGGGGACACATGGTATGAATTTGTTGAATTTGTTGAGACCTGTTTTGTTACCTAAGATATGATCAATTATGAAAATATTCCATATATCGCACAGAAGAATGTGTATTCTGTAGTTTTGGGGTAGAATGTTCTGTAAATATCTGTTAGGTTCATTTGATCCAGTGTCTGCTTAAGTCTAATATTTATTTATTTTCTGCTTTGATGATTTGTCCAGTACTGACAGTGGGGTGTTGATGCTTCCAGTAATTATAATGGTACTATTTATTTTTTTGCTTAGCTTTTCTTTTTTGAGACAGAGTCTCATTTTGTTGCCCTGGAAGAGTGCCGTGGTGTCACAGCTCACAGCAACCTCTAGCTTTTGGGCTTAGGTGATTCTCTTGCCTCAGCTTCCTGAGTAGCTGGGACTACTGGCGCCCACCACAATGTCCTGCATTTTTTTTGTTTTTGTTGCAGTTTGGATGGGGCTGGGGTCGAACCTTCCAACCTGGGTATATGGGGCCAGCACCCTACTCACTGAGCCACAGGTGCTGCCATCTTTGATTAGCTTTAGTAAAATTTAATTTATGTATCTGGGGGTTCAGCACATACACATTTAGAATTGTTATGAATTCTTATTAAACTGCTCCCTTTTCATTAGATAATTACCATCTTTGTCTTTCTTTCTCATTGTTGATTTAAAGTTGTCATCTGATATAAGAATGGCTATACTTGCTCTTTCTTGGTTTCCATTTGTGTGGAATATTTTTGTTTTTATCCTTTTACCTGGAGTCTGTGTGCATCTTTGTGGTTAGATGTGTTTCCTGGAGACAGCAGATACTTGGACTGTGTTTTTTCATCCATTCAGCCAGCTTATATATTTTTATTATAGTACTGAGACCATTAATTTTAAGTGATATGTGGGATGCTGATCATCATGTTGAGTAGTATCTTCTATCTTTGCCTCTTATACTAGTGTTTTTTATAAGAGTTGTGAGTTTTAGGTTTTAAAACTGTTTTAGCAGGAATCAAAGGTTGACTCCCAGGCCACTGGGGAAAGCTGTTGGAAAGGGGCTGAAGCAGATTCACCAAACTGGAAAGTCTGCTCATGGGGAGTGGGCCAGATGGGATTCATGGACTGGTTGTCAGGGGTGAGTATTACTCTTCTCTTTCCTCTCCTGCCCCATAAGCTTTCTTCTTATGTTTGGTTGCAAATGGGTACCCGCACTCACTGAGTTTACTAGCAGTGTCATTGTTGTTTGGGAAATTCCCAGACTGAAGTGCTACCCCAGTCTGAAAGGGAAGATTTCCTGTGGGGTGATGAGTGCTCCACCAGTTTGTTGTGGCTTGGACCCACATTGCACTCGTGTAGGTTCTGCCCACATGGATTCCCTTGTCTCTTGATTTTAGTTCTCAAAACTCCTCTCTGTGCCCTTAAGCAATCTGACTGAGTCTAGGGGTATGGGATTTGGCCTGTGTGTCTGTCCCATTGATAGGTGTCTCTGGAGAGAGCCATGAGGCATGGACCTCTCAGACTAAGCACCTCTAGCTCTGCTGTCTGTGGAAACTTCAGACTCTTGGGCACACCAACAGCAGAGAGGCAACCATATATGAGAGTCTTGGTTCAATCATCCATCTCAGCAGCAGTGGGTTGGGAGGGGAAAGAGTCTTAATGGAGGACAGCCAGCACTCTAGCCCTCCTGTTAGGAAGGAAGCCCATATGGAATATATAAGCTCTGGGATCACACACATTCCTTGGGGTAGGAGTTAGCACCTGTATATATGGGAATAGGTAATATGAAAAATGAAGGGCTGGAGCTTCCTGGGGTAAATGAAGAAATGCTGTGGGTGGAGAAGTTTGGTGCCTACCATCTTGGCTGAGAGATGGGAGAGTTTTTCCCAGCTTAATGTTCTGAATTATAATCTATGAAAGTATAAATTGCTACAAAGTAAGCTAGAGTTCATAGAGGATCAGTTCTGGATAGTCACATACATTTGCCCCAAGAAGAATGGCTGAATACAAGAGAGATCTATAACAATTAAAATTGTTTTCCTGTTTCTTTTTTTTTGCATTCTTCTTTGTGTCCTCTAAACTAACCTTTGAGGATACTGCAACTCCATTTCCTTGGCAAAATAATTTCAAGGAGAGCTGGAACAGAAGATCATTTCTGTTTTAATAGATGCACTGTCAATAGCTGAGTGTCTGTCAGTAGCAGAACATACTATATTTGCCCATGGAGGGGAATACAAATTATGTTCCTTTACTTATATCCCCATAGGGCCATCTAATTAATCACCAATTTTAGAGATGCTAGCAAGTGTAAGTGGAGGTGCAGAAGTTTTTTTCTTAAATTGTGAAGGAAAACTATAATGTCTACATACTGGGTCAAAAAGATTCCTATTTGCTTTTCTTATTAACACTTTTTAGGGGTTCAGAACAACTATCTTTTATTACAGAGTTATAGAAAAAGATGCCATGGTAAATATTTTCTCTACTTACTTCCTAAACTCAAAACTTAGTGACTTTTAGATCAAGGTTACGTTGGTATGAGTGATGTAATTGAGCCTAAATAAAGCATTTACAAAAGTGTAGGTGGGTAGGGAAAGAATTTGGGGGAAATAATTATTATCATTATCATTATTATCATCATCATCAAAATGAGAGTGATTACACTGCTGATGGGAATGTAAACTAATATGTTCCTTTTGGAAAGACATCTGGAGAACACTTAGAGAACTAAAAATAGACCTGCCATTTGACCCTGCAATTCCTTTGTT
>NW_003852502.1:6830581-6834641 GCF_000181295.1 Otolemur garnettii | reverse complement strand
AAAAAAAAAAAAAATGAGAGTGTTGTATTTCAGGTGCTGTACTTAGAACTGTACATTCACTATTGTTTATAAAATTGTGCCTACCATCCTCAACTGACTTCATGTTTTTGTTAGGGAAAGTGGAGTGATGAGAAGGATGTTGAGTATTTTTGGAAAAACCATTTAAAATTCCTCTAATTCCCTTTGAATAAGGCAAAAGTCTAAAAATTTAAATACTTAGTTCTTAGGATTTTCACTTTGGAGTCTGCCTTTCACTGTTTTCACTCTGTTAATACCAGGTCAAATAAGTTTTTCTTCCTTCTAAACTATGTAAAAGAAAAAAAAAGAATTTTAAAGAATATTGACAATAGAATAACAGAGAAATCCTGTTCCCTAACATTTCCATCTCTTTAGGGAAGAAACTTACAGTGGAATGGTGAGGATTTCATAAGAGAGAATGTCCTATGGAAAAGGTCAGCTGTTTTCCCCTTTGTGGTGGTATCCGGGAAGGAAAATGAGGGGAGGATGCTTTCCTTCAAGTTTGAGAACATATTTTACACTTTGGCTCTGTATTTCTTTAGTCTCTGTGGTCCTGGGGAAGGTGATTTGGTTTCATCTGCTTGTGATGAGCCACACAGGCTGCCAGCCCCACTGGGGGGTTTTGCAGGGTTTCATTTCACGTTGAATGCATGAGCTGTGTCCAAAGGTAGAAATGAGCTAATACATTATACTATAGGATGTTGTTTTTAAAAAATGCTTATTCCTAGTGGTTCTTTGTTAGAACAGAATATAGTGTATGGAAAAACTGAACGTTCCAGAGGAAGTGGAAAGGATCAGCACCTGCAGAGTCAGATACTTGTTCTGCATAACCCTATGGACACCTGCCAAAGGGCTCCAGAGGAGGAGGGGCTGTTCCTGGAAGGAGTAAGGCAGTGGGCTTCGTGCATGTACATTCTTTAAGTTTTTAGAATGCAAAATTTATATTTAAGTTAAAAGTTGCACAAAGAAAAATGTATAATCATGTCATCTTCAGGTGAAGAAGATGACATAATGAGACTCCTTTTAAAAGAAGATTTATTGGTAAAGGGGAGGTTGAGAGTTGAGGTATGGCTGAAGTAACCATTTGACATGTGATCACTCAGTTAGCTTCACTCTGGTGCCCTTCTTTATATTTCAGAGAAAATGAAAATCAGCCATGACTTTTTCTTTTAAAAAGGAGGCTCTGTCCTTCCCTGCTGTAATAGGGAAAAGTCTGTGTTTCCTTTCAGATTAATAATGTGACCACAGAGATGTTTTATAGGGTTTAAGGATTCTTTTGTTGGTAGGAAACAACACATTGACACTTTGACTGGACAGAGGAGAGTCAGGAACCTTTGTTTACAACTCCATGAGAGAAGGCTGCTAGGCAGGACCACCTGGGGGTTGTACCTTGAGTAGGGAACTGACAGGGGCTATGGGATAAGGAGAGCAAGGTGAATTGGTCTGAGGCTTCCTGTGGTTTGGCTACTCTTGGGTATGAGTTTGTCTATACTTGTCCACCTGGCCCCAGGACAATCAGGGATAGTACATAGTGAGCCTGTGAGTGTGAGAACCTGATCAGGAGAGTAGTCTGGGTGTGAATTTAGTTGACTACTGAAGCAAGAAAAACTGACTGACCAAAGACTCAAAACTGAGTCAAGTAAGTGTCAAATAATAATATTACAAAAAAAGAAAGGCTTTCCATTTTAAAGTGATTTAAATATTGGTGTTAGTTCAATAAAAATCGATCATATCCAACACCTATGCTCTGTCTACCCATAACCAAACATTTGCCACCATTACATAAATGAGCAGATAAAAATCAACACCGGGGCAATGATGGCCACAGCAATGGAGAATACCTTAGCTTTCTATGATTATGGCGAATATTTTATTTATAACAAAATCTCAGGATGCTCATTCAGAACTGTGAACTATACTCCAAATGCCCTACTAAAGATGGAGATCCTGGATGAACCAGATAAGCTGTATTATTTGGGGCAAATTCTTGGATTTAATGATTAAAGATTTCCCAGGGCTTGTATGAAAGAAAAATTAATTGGACAACTCCATGTTTAACTTCATTCTACTTTTCCCAATATATTCTCAAGTTAATTAGAACTACGGACCTTTGGCAGTGAGATACTTAGTACCCCCAGGATTTGATTCAGTTATTATGGGCAATGGGTTAGGGTATAACTTAATTTCAAAGGGTACAACTAATTTTTGTCAATGACAATTATAGTTTTATGTTCCATACCCTTGCATATTGAAATTAAGCCAACTTACAAACAGACAGTAAAAATAGCATGTTTGACCTTTCCTTAAACTTGTTTATGAGGCTTTATTACTGCCTGAAAGAACTTTGGGTCCTCTAGAAATTATTTACTATTTGTTCAAATAGACACCAATACGTACCATTTATTGTCTAGATGAAGAAGACATAGATCAATTTTGAATAAAATAATTATCCTTCTGGAAATGTTTCATGGGAGGCATTAAAATATGTGTAAGAAATTGAATGATACTAATTGAACCTCTTTATCTGCAATGCCAAATTAGAAATTTTTTATGGTCTAAATTTTTGTGTTTTTCCAAAACTCTATGTTGAAACCATATTCCCAAGTTGATGGCATAGGAAGTAAGGCCTGTTGAGAGGTGATCAGGCCAGACAGGATGCAACCCTTATCAACGGGATTGGTGGGCTTATAAAATAGGCCCATCACCCAGATAATGTACACTTTAGTTTTTACCCAGCTCTTCCTCTATCCTCCTATCTACTTGATTTCTAATGAGTGTTATTTCCACATGTTCACATACGTGTTGATTAGTTCCAATTCAATAGTAAATATATGTGGTCTTTGTTTTTCATTCGTGTGAAATTTCCCTTGGAAGAATGCTCTCCAGTTCCATCCAGGTTAATACAAGAATTAGCTAACCATTTTTTTTTTTTTAAATGGCTGAGTACTACTTAATGGTATACATATACACCACAAATATAACCCACTCATGTACTGATGGGCACTTGGGTATTTCAACATCTTTGGGATTGTAAATTGTGCTGGTTTAAACATTCAAGCTGGTATCTTTTTTATAAAGTGTCTTATTTTCATTTGTATAAATACCAAGTAGTGGTATTTCTGGGTCCAATGGTAGGTATACCTGTGGTTCTTTGAGGTATCTCCAAACAACTTTATTAGAGGTACTATTTTGCAGTCCCATCAATAGTGTATGATCATTCTTATCTCTCTGCATCTACCTCAGCACTTAATGTCTTAGGACTTTTGGATAAGAGCCATTCTTATTGGAGTTAGGTGATATCTCATTGTGGTTTTGATTTGTATTTATCTAATGATTATGGATATTGAGCATTTTTTTTTTCATATTTTCTGTCCATTTATCTTCTTTTGTAAAATTTCTGTTCAAGTCTTTGGCCACTTTTTAATGTTTCTTTTTTTTCTTACTGATATTCTTGAGTTATTTATAGATTCTGGCTTATCAGCCCTTTATCAGATATAGCAAATATTTTCTCCCATCAATAGGTTGTTTATTTGTTCTAATGATTGTTTCTTTGGTTGTACAGAAGATTTTTAATTTGATCAAGTCCCATTTATTTATTTTTATTGTTGCTGTGATTGATTTTGATTGTTGCTGTGATTTTGGGTCTTCTTCATAAATTCTTTGTGTAGGCCAATGTCTGTAAGAAACTTTCCAACATTTTCTTCTAGAATTATTGCAGTTCCATGCCTTAGGTTTAGGTTTCTTATCCATCATGAGTTAATTTTTGTGAGTAGTGAAAGATACTTTTTCAATCTTCTGCAGTACCTATTAAATTTTACCAGTATCATTTCTTGAATAGAGATCCTTTTTCACACTGTATGTTTTTCCTTTGTCAAATATCATATGGCATTATGAGGGTGGTTGTATATGTGGGTTCTCTGTTCTAATCCATTGGTCAATGTCTGTGTTCTAGTACTATGCTGTTTTGGTTACTATAGCCTTGTAGTATAGCTTGAAGTCTGATAAATTGATGCCTTCTGACTTGTTCTCTTTTTATATAAGG
>NW_003852502.1:6816604-6830163 GCF_000181295.1 Otolemur garnettii | reverse complement strand
AAACATTCAAGTGTAGGTGTCCTTTTTATAAAATGACATCCCCCTCCCCCCGGGTATATATGTCCAGCAGTGGGATTACTGGATCAAATGATAGGTCTATTTGGAGGTATCTCCATAACATACAATTTTCCACAGAGGTTGTTCTAGTTAATAGTCCCACCAATTTCCATCTTGATATCCTCATTGTCCTTACTATTATTCAGTGATAGGTATTTTAGTCTCCATGACTGCTTGTAGAGATGAGTGTTTCTGTTGTAGCTGATTTCTAGTTTTATTTCAGTGTGGTCTGAGAAGATGTATGGTATAATTTTTATTTTTAAAAAATTTGTTGACTTGTGCTTTGTGGCCTAGGATATGATAAATCTTAGAGAATGTTCCATTTGCTGATAAGAAGAATGCATATTTGGTGGGTTTGAGTCAAATGATCTATAAATGTCTGTGAGGTCCATTTGTTCTAGAGTTCTGCTTAAGCTCATTGTTTCTTTGTTTATTTTCTGTTTGGGGGATCTGTCCTGTTCTGTCAAAGGAGTGATGAAGTCTTTGTCTATTACAGTGCTGCTGTTTTTGATTTTGTTTAGGTCATGTAGAATTTGCTTTATGAATCTGGGAGCACCAGGGTTATGGTTGTATAAATTTAGGATTCATATTTTTTTTTGTTGAATTCTTCCCTTTACCATTATATAATGACTATTTGTCTTTCTTTGCTTTTATTGCATTGAAGTCTATGTTATCTGGTGTAAGAATAGCTACTTCAGCTTTCTTTTGGTTTCCATCTACATGGAATATTATTTTCTATCCCTTTACATTGAATCTTAATAAGTCCTCATTCATTAGATGTGTTTCCTGTAGACAATAGATACTTCACTTGTATCTTTTTATCCTTTCAGCTAGGCTATGTCTTTTGAGTAGGGAGTTCAAGCCTTTCATATTTATGGAAAATAGTGACAAGTGGGGTGGCTTTTTCTCCTTCTTGTTGATTAGAACTATGTTACTCTTTTACCTCTTGCACCATTGTGGTAACTGGGCTACAACCTTTAGCTTTGGTGGCTTTTACACTGAAAGGCATACATTGTACTTCATGCTTGAAGGTCTGGGGTTGGTGAGTTCCTTCTGCATTTGCTTGTCTGAAAAAGAATTACTTTCTCAAAAAAAAAAAGAAATAAAGAAAAGGAAAGGAAATAAAAGAAATAAAAAGGATTATGCTGGCAAAGAAAAAAAAAGAAAAAAAGAAAAAAGAAAAAAAGACTTACTTTCTCCATCAAATGTGAAACTTAGTTTTGCAGGATACAAAATTGTAGGCTGGCAGTTGTTTTGTTTAAGAAGATTGAAGATAAGGCTCAATTTCTTCTGGCACATAAAGTTTCCAGTGAGAAATATGCTGCTCTCCTGATGGAATTTCCCTTGCTGGTTAGTTGTTGCTTATATCTAGCTGCTTTTAGAATATTCTCTTTCAGTTTGACTGTGGTCAGGTTGAATACTATGTATTTTGGAGATGTCCTGATTCCTGTGAGTCTTTCTGGAGTTCAATGAACATCTACTATCTGGATGTCTGGTTCTCTGGTGATACTGGGGAAATTTTCCACAATAATTCACTCAAATAAATTTTCTATGATTTTAGCATTTTTCTTCTTCCTCAAAGATACTTATAACTTGTATGTTTCTTCATTTCCTACAGTTCCACATCTCTCTAAGTGATTGATTTGCCCTTGTTATTCTCCTCTCTGCCTTTTACAATTATTGGGTTAGCTTGAGAACCTTGTCTGCATGGTTTAATTTGTTGCTGAAACTGTTTGCTGTATTTTAAAAATCCCCAAATGGCTCTTTCATTACTTTAAGTTCTATAATATCCTTCCTAATTTTGTCCAGCTCTTTAGTGAATTTTTCCTTAATGTCCTGAAATACTTTTTGAGCTTCTTTCTGTTGGTTTTCAACATTCTCTTCAATTCTATTTATCTTATTTGCCATTCATATTCTGAATTTCATTTCTGTTATGTCAACAATTTCCTTGTAGTTGGAGTCCATTGTTGTAACTCCATTGTGGTCTCTTGGGGGTCCTTATCTGTTTTTATTTTTCATGTTATCAGGGTTCTTTTGCTGGTTTCTTCTCAGTGAAGCTTCTTTTCTCAATTCTGGGTTGATAGGTCTGTAAGACTCCTGTTCCTTGCTGGCAACTCTCCAGATAGTTGTAGAATGTTCAGGTTGGGAGCTGGATGATACTCTTCCCTGAGGTTTGTGTTGTGGAAATTCCTCTACCCAGGGTCTCCCCATAGAGGTAACTGCAGCATCAAGGTAAAGTTGTCAGGGGTTCCTGGGTTGTGGGCATTTGCTCTAAGTTGGTCCCACTGTGCTGAAGACTTAAAAATATATAAAAATCAAAATCATATCAGATATCTTACCTGACCACTATGGGAGAAAACTAGACATCAATAACAAGAGGAACTTTCAAACTTATACAGATAAATGAAAATTAAACATGGTTCCAAACAACCAATGAATGAAGGAAGAAATTAGGAATTTAATTTAAAAATGTCTTAAAACAAAAGAAAATGGAAAAAAATACCTAAACATATGGGACTCAATTAAGAAATGTTTCAAATAAACAACCTAATAATGCTCCTCAAGGAACTAGATAATTAATAACAAACCAAACCTAAAATTAGTAGAAGGAAAAAACTAGTAAATATGATAGCAGAAATAAATAAAATTGAGACTAGCAATACAAAAAATTATTAAAACCAAATTGATTTTTAGAAAAGATAATAAAATAGACAACTCATTAGCTAGAATAATTAAGAAAAAAAGAAAGAGCCAAATAAATAAAATCAGAAACAAAAACATATTACAAGAGATACCACAGAAATATGAGCATTATTTTAGACTACAATGAACAACTTTATGCCAATACTTTTGAAAATATATAGAAAATGGACAAATTCCTGGACACATACAACCTACCAGACTGAACGAGGAAGAAATAGAAAATATGAACAGATTAAAGACAAGTAACAAGATTGAATCAGTGATAAAACACTTTCCAATAAAAAAAGTCCAGGACTGGATGGATTTGCTGTTGAATTTTATTGAACATTTAAAGAAGAATTGATACCAGTCTCCTTAACCTATTTTAATAAATTAAAGCAGAGGGAATTCTTCCTAACTTATTCTGTGAGGCCAGCAAAACCTTAATACCAAAAGTAGATATGAACACAACAAGAAAAGAAAATCATAGGCTGATATCCTTAATGAACATTGACACAAAAATCCTCAACAAAGTATTAGCAAACTAAATCAAACAACACATCAAAAAGATAACATACTATGATCAAGTGATATTAACCCAGGGATGCAATGGTGATTCACATACACAAATCAATGTAACATCATACATCACATCAATAGAATGAAGGACAAAAACCATCTGATCATCTCAATAGTGCAGAGAAAGTATCCAATAAAATTCAACATCTCTTTGTGATAACAGCTCTCAATAAAGTAAGTATAGAATGAAAGTACTTCAACATAATACCCATGACATTCTTCACAGACAAGGAAAAAGTTCCCAAATTTGAATGGAATCACAGAAGACACAGTAGCCAAAGCAATCCTGAACAAAAAAGAACAAAGTTGGAGGCATCTCACTACCAGACTTGTGGAATTTTTGTAGCTTTACAAAACTATAAACTACTCTTTATGTTTTAAAAGTTTAATTCTCTCAGAAGTTATTTTTGTATAAGGTAAAAATTAAGCACATAGATGTCTTTCTTAATAGGTAGTTAGCCAGTTATCCCAGTGGCATTTGTTGAATGGTTTATTATTTTCTGCATTGATTTGGAATGGAGTCTTTATTATAAATAGTCTTCCCATCCAGTAATGTGATGTGCTTTGCCATATGTGGAAATCTTTTCTTATGTTCAGTGGGAGGCTTTTTATAGTTTCTTCATAATAACTCTTTGTCAAAAGGATTTCAAGGTATTTTTATATCACATAAATATCATTTTATCATCACAATAACTAATATTTATTTTATGATCACTGCATGCCAGGAATTTTTAAAAGTTTTTTACATTCATTATCTTATTTAATCATAGTAATTATTGTTTATAAATCCTGTTTTACAGATGAGAATACTGTCCTGTAGAACATTTTAGTAACTAGCCTGAGGGTACATGGTAGTGCTTGGATTTGTAGTTTTCCTGTTGTGCTGAATATAAACTTTATTCTATTATATTTTTTGATTGAGTTGTGGTGGATATTTCAGAAAATTATTGATTTTGGTGTATTTATTTTGAAAACTGCTTTTCTATTTCATTTCTCAATTTTAAGGGTTGTCATGTCTTTGAGACTTATCTCAAGAAATACATCACAAGGAAAGTGCATATAAATCCCCAACAGTTATCAGGAAGTTTAAAATGAGTGAGTTCTAGTTCTCGGCTGGAGCAAGAGGACAAGAGAATTGAAGGAGTCAGAGGATGGCCTGGGGAGTTTCTGGCCCTGTGTGCTATGAATTATTACACTGCTGAATCATTGCTACAGCAGAGCAGCAATTTTTTGCCCCCAGAGTTGGCCTTTTGACTACTCAGGGCATAGACACATATGCTGGATGCCTGGCCAGCATCTGTTCTGCCCCTCTCCAACAGCACACAGTTTCTTTGGGATAACTACCCTTCTCTACTGCATGGTAACTGAGCAGTTTTGAGGGGTGGGGAGGGGACTGACTTCATCCCAGTTCCCAGACTATAGGCAAAATACCTATATGCCTCTGGCCAAAAAAGCCGTTTGAGAGAGAGCAGGGAAAAGACTTTGTGCAAGCATACTTGTAAGAAACTTAGGCAGAATCCCATGTGGCCAGGTTGGTTGTGGGCCTAACATGACCAAGGCTTTGGCTGGAATAGCATTTCCAGACTGAGTTAAGGACTTAAGGTTGACTTTATAAGGCCAACGAAAAACCCCTTTGGAAAACTGGCCAGATACCCATCAGTAACCTTTCCTGATCCGTGGTAAGTGACAAAGGTCACTTGCTGATGGGTCTGGGAATGGTAATGTGAACCATTACCATTGTGAGGTAATGTGAACCTCAAGAGAAGAGGAATTTACCCAATGCATACAGGTATCTAATGGCACAGATGAAACCTGGGCTCATGAAATGCTTTTGAGAAGTCTAGCCTGAGAATTACTTATAAAAGGCTTCAGCAACCCCCCCCCCCGACTTAAGGCCTACATGGGAGCAGAGGTTTGCACACAAATTCCTGTATGCCCAAGAAGTTTCTCTATGCTTTGCTTAAAGATTCAAAGTAACTGCCTCCAAATGGCATGGTCTGTAGAACAGACATTCAAATCATCACTTTCCCCCATAGCCTCAGGCTTCATCAGGTAAGAACAAAGAAAGTAATGACTGACAACATGTTCTTCATTAAGTTATGTTAAACCAAGTTATGTTGAAAGGGTTATGCTTAAAGGTGTATATTGGGTGGATTATCAGATTACCAGGGAGAACTACTTACAGGGCAGGTAGTCATAACATGTTTAAATGGATTAATGAAGTCATTGATGTCCAATGCGCATGTGCAGAGGGATTGTAATGAACGTTAATGAAGACATTGCTGTATAGTGCGCATGCACAAGATTGCCTATATAAACCAACAACAAATAAAGAAAGCTTGCCATTTTGCCTGAGCGAACAGATGGTCACCTTTATTTAAAACATAGTTTCAATAAGCATGCTTATTCTTCATGACATCACTTTTCTGTGAGATCCTCAACACCCTTACAGCAACACCAGACTGAGTTCTCACAGGCCTAAGCAAATCCACCTAATTTGGCACAGCTGCTGTGATGATTGAATCAGGTACCAGATATGTTATGTATCTGAAAATTGTTATTTTTTAAGATTGGGACAAGAAGTATAAAATAAAAGATATCCATTCTAAGGTATGATGAAGAGAAATCCTCCATCTTAGAATGATGTGGGGTCCAGATATGAAACCTGGGGCGGCTGCAGCCACTTTGTAAACATGGAGGTGAATTAGGCTAAGGATGAATTGTTAATAGAAGACTTTGAAAGAATTAGAGAAAAAACCAAGCACTCCGATCAATCACATCTGTGTCTCTTTAGTATTTTGAAATTATGTGAGTAAATGAAATCCTTTATTACTTATACCAGTTTGAGTTGAAGTTTTTAGTATATGTAGTAAAAATTTACCTTATAGTTAAAGGGGATTACAAGAGGTGGGAGAAGGGAAGCCCATACTCATGCTATCTCTCAATAGATCCTCTACTAATCCAACTGTCTGAAATTCCTACCTTCAGAGATATTTCTTTGTGTTAAATTATTTATCTAGATGAGTGTCATGATGGAAGTGTTCTATATCTGCACTGTCCAGTATGGTAGCCATGACTCACATGTGGCTATTGGGTACTCGAAGTGTTGCTACTGAGACTGAGATAGTGAATCTTAAATTTCCTTTAATTTTAATTAATTTAAATTTAAAGTTACATAGCTGCATGTAGTTAGTATCTACTGTACTGAACAGAGCAAATGTAGATTGTCCTATTTGGAAGAATAACGGGTTGGTTTGCTATGGACTGAATTGCCCTCCCTCAAAATTCTTGTTGAAGCTCTAAGCCCCAGTGTGGTGGTTTCTGGAGATGAGGCTTTTGGTGAGGGTGCTGGTGGGAGGGTAATTAGGTGTGGATGAGGTCCAGAGGGTGAAGTCTTCCTAATGGAATTAGTGACTTTGTAAGATACAGAAGCGAGAGGTCTCTGTCTCTCTCTGTGGCAGGTACCAAGGAAAGGCCATTTTAGGACACTGGATAGGTGGCCATCTGCAAGCCAAAAAGAGAGCCCTCACTAGAACCCACCTGTGCCGGCACCCTTATCTCAAACTTTCGTTCTCCATAACTGTAAGAAAGTGAACTTCTGTTATTAAGCCATGCAGTCTATGACACAGTAATCCCTCATTAACTGCAGGCATGCATTCCAAGACCTCCTGAGACTGTGGGTGGTACCAAACTCTATATATACTGTTTTTTCCTATACACACACTTATAATAGTTTAATTTACATATTAGGCACAGTAAGTAATGATAAAATAGAACAACTATTTTAGTATATTATAATAAAAGTTATGAGAATTTGATCTCTCTCCCCCTCCCCCTAAAAATACCTTTGGTGCTGTGCTCATCCATTTTCAGATTGCAGTGGTCATGGGTAGCTGAATCTGTGGAAAGCAAAACTGTGGACTGGGGGATGGTGTAGGGGGGAACTAATATGGTTTGCTATGACAGGCGGAGCATGCTAATACACAGTCTCATCAAATTTCAACATGGAGTATGAAATGCTTTTTCTTAGAAAAATTACACTTGAGCCTAAAACAAAGGTTTTTAGCACATTTAATAATTTGATTTTTATTTTGGGAGGACGTGATCATGTAGGAGAAACTCAGAATAGAGAAATTTCCTACTCTCTCCCAATTGGACATATCAATTTCCAAAGGTCCAATAATCTGTAAAATTATTTTAAAAAGATAAAATAGATGTCAATTTTTCTTATCACAGGCAGTGTATTTTCTTATAGTTTAGTTTCACATCATTGGGAATATAAACAAAAGCAGCATAAATAAATATATCTGGAACGATGTGTTGCAGATGTCTGAATTTTGAACACAGAACATATTATACAATGATACTCTAATTAGGAAAGAAAGTGGAAGCCCTATCCCTTTTCTTTCCTCTTCCTGTCCTTTTTATCCCTTCCTTCTTTTTCCTCTCCCTGTTCTCCTTTGTTTCACAGATAATCACTAAAGTCTTAGACACTGAGGTCACAATGAGCAAAAAAGAAGATGGGTTCACTGTTCTAACAGACCTCCAGGGCTTGTGGGGAGAGAGATTAACAGGCAACTTAAAAAAACTGTAATACAAATTCCAGTGGGGAAAGTATGATGGATGAGCAGGACTGGGGCATTGAAACCTCTTGAGGGTAATCTCAGGGAAAGCTTTCTGGAATAAGATATGTGAAGAAGGATGAATAAGCACAGGAAGGCAGCACCAAGTTGGAGGAAGCAGAGGGAACAGAAAGCGTGAAGGCAGGTGCGACAGAGCCCTGAGTGAATGCAAGAATGGGTGGCGAGTGGAAAATCTGACAGAACTTTGTGATTAAATAGATGGGGTATGCGGAGGTGCAGGGATAAGGGTGATGCCAAACCAGGCAAAGATCTCTGTATTTCCAGGGGGAAAGGCGTGGGTGGTGGAGACAGAGAAGGGGCAGAGGGAAGCAGAGGGGGGTTGTGTTATGTCATACGAGGTACCATTTCTTGGTAACTAGGCATTATTTCCCTTTTCATTTCTCTATGTTCAGGAACTGGAATCTTGGAAACTGCATTTTCCAGACTCCTGATTCTTGTCAGAAAGGTTCTTGCTTAAATTCTTCCAGGGGCACTGGTGGAGGATGTGGGATTTGGGGAGAAGGTAAGACATATTTCAACTGGAGAAGTAATGGGTGCCTTAAAGCTTTGCATCTTCAGAATGATCCCCTTCGGTGATAAAGACAGTTGACATCATCAGGGCTGTCTCCCTGCAATTTCCATACTTTCCACAGTTTCCGATGGACTTTTAAGTCTCTGATTCCCTGAATTAAATCTCTTCCTGCTCAAAATACCTAAAATAATCCTGATTTTCCTGAATGAACTCTGACTTATGATATAGCCATTAAACTGAGCATTGCATATCAGCACCTGCTACCACTTAATCCTCCGAGTCTTCTGAGATGCTTTCAGAACTAACACCACTGAGCTTCACACCCATATGTGACTTGGTTACTCCTAAAGTCTAAAAATCCTTCTCAAACATTACCATCCAGACTTTTCTTCCCATGCTGTTCTGGTTAACATCAAACTGAATTCAATCCTCTTTTCTTCCCTTTTTCCTAAACCTGTGTGTGTAACTTCTAGAACTCTCCACCTGTGTCCAGCAAACTCCATGACTTCTTCCACATCTCCTCTGAAGGCTGTTTCTACTTCTTTAGCAAATGAAAATCTGGCTGTCCTTGAGGATCTTGCTTTCCCTGGAGTCATGCATTTGAGGTCGGGAAGTGGAGTGGTATTTTCCTTGTTCCTAGTGTCCCATGGTTGTCTCCAGGTCATTTCTCCTAACTCCTCTGAAGTTATTTGCTGGGTCATGTCCCACCTTCTCACCATGAAAGTCACTTGGCTGCATGAACCGTTCAAGTCTCTCCTCCCACCTTAGTATTGAAATTGCAACTTTGTCTTTCAGGGCTGTTTAAAATTCATTATATTTAAAACATTCAGAAGAGTAGCACAGATTGAGTCCTCAATGAATATTGTTATTACCGTCATCCTCATTTTCCCCGGCTTGCATCAGAGCAGTTGGCACTGCTGCAGAAAGTCAACCACTATTTGTTCTCTTTGAACTCCTGCTTATAGCCCTCGCCCCTGCCCAGAGATCAGTACTGGGCTCTGTTAAGCTTGTTTCCCACTCAGAACGATGACTTGTTACACTTTCTTCATGTTTCCTATATCCCACACCCTTTAACTCTCTGCTGATGATCAGCTCACACTTAATTAGGACAAAACAGATTAACTTGGAAACTTTCTCCTCTTCCCTCCACCAAAATGTTTCTCACTCCCTCCTCTTTGTTCCCTCCTGTTTCCATGAAGGAAGGGCTTCTCCTCTGATCACAGCCAAGCCTCCTTGTTCTTTGCATCCCTTTCCCATTTCCCTGAA
Source organism: Otolemur garnettii (assembly GCF_000181295.1). Taxonomy (NCBI): domain Eukaryota; kingdom Metazoa; phylum Chordata; class Mammalia; order Primates; family Galagidae; genus Otolemur; species Otolemur garnettii. Next base: position 6,820,425 of record NW_003852502.1, on the reverse strand, counting down.
GTTTCTGCTCCTTGGGGAGGAGAAAAAAAAAGATTCTGTTCCTCTTGTTATCTTTCACTGGATCATTACCATCAACAAAATCCCAAAAAGCTGCATCAGCAGAGGACTCCCCGTGAACACCCTCTCTCTGTCCTTGTTCCTGGTAAAACGTCTAAAACAGCATCCTGCAATTACTGCCCCCACTCTCTCACTTCCTGTACTTTTTCACCTCTGTCCAATCCTATGTCAGATCCCACACCTCGAGATCAAAGCTGCTGAGGTCTGTGTCCACGGAGCCTGATTCAATGCCTTTACACTGGTCTTCGTTTTATTAACCCAATGGAACCATTTTTCCTTCTTAAAATATTTTTCCTATTTTACTACATGACCCCACAACTGCTTGGCTTCATTCAAAGTTTTCTTCTTCTCTATTCATCCGTTATACTGGGGCATTTCAGGACTAACTTCTCTTATGTATTCAGGACTGATCCTTATATCATCTTACGTCATCTCCTGAAGTTCTAAGTTTGTACATATCTATGTAAAGTAGACGGTAAGAACATGGTGGGGTAGCCAGACTATCTGCACACAAATCCTGGCTCCCACACCGACCAGCTGTGTGACCTTGGGCAGATTACTTGACCTCTCCATGTCCGTTTCTTCATCTGTAAAATTATAATAATAGTACTTTAGTTATAGAGTTATTGTGAGGATTATGTTAACAGTGTACTAAGCACTCAACAAAAGTTAGCTGTTGTTATAGCCTGAAAACTCTAAAATTTATATCTCTTGCCCAGATCTCTTTCCTGAGGTTGGGACTCATGTACAGCTGCCTATGTAAGACTTCACAGGGATGGCTAATAGCATCTCCAAATAGCATGTTTGAGGTGTTATTCTTTTTTTGTTTAATTAAATAATAGCTGTGTACATTAATGCAGTCATGGGGTATAGTGTGCTGGTTCTATATACAATCTGAAATATTTTCATCTAACTGGTTAACATAGCCTTTATGTCATTTCTTAGTTATTGTGTTAAGACATTTATATTCTACATTAGAAAGATTCACATGTACCCCTGTAAGATGACCCATAGGCGTGGTCCCACCAATCACCCTTTACCCATCCTCCCCCATCCCATCCCCTTTCTCTCCCTTTTCCCCATATTCTTGGGCTATAATTGGGTTATAGCTTTCTTCTGAAAGCTATAAAGTAGTTTCATAGTAAGCCTGCATACATTGGATACTTTTTCTTCCATTCTTGAGATACTTTGCTAAGAACATTTTCCAGCTCCATCCATGTAAACGTGAAGGAGGTAAAGTCTCCATCTTTCTTTATGGCTGCATAATATTCCATGGTGTACATATACCACAATTTATTGATCCATTCATGGATTGATGGGCACTTGGGCTTCTTCCATGACCTAGCAATTATGAACTAGACTGCAAGAAACATTCTGATACAAATATCTTTGTTGTAATGTGATTTTTGGTCTTCTGGATATATACCTAATAAAGGAATTACCGGATCAAATGGCAGGTCTATTTTTAGTTCTCTCAGTGTTCTCCAGAAGTCTTTCCAAAAGGAACGTATTAGTTTGCATCCCACCAGCAGTGTAGAAGTGTTCCCTTTTCTCCACATCCACGCCAGCCAAGGCGTTATTCTTGATTAACCACTAAACCTGTTCCTCTCCTTGACCTTCATGTTCTCACTGCCATCACTAAATGGCAGTGTTGTGTTTATCTGCTCTGCAAAAGATTATTTTAAAAATTATACATACTTTCTAAATAATCTGAAATTGGAAATTTAACTGTAACTAGTTAACGAAATCACAACTATTGCAGTGTTTCTTAGATGAGATAATTTTGCCATCAGCCAAAACCATGGTGCTGAACTTACATAACAGAAAACCCTCCACTCTGTGTGTGCTGGTGTTAGTGTGTTCACCTGTTAGAAGTTAGGAGAAAAGTAACAAGCAACATAGAAATGGAAGATCTGGTCCATGACTTTCATTCTAGATGAATATTTTAAATTATGTTCCTGGTAAAACTTTTGAGACAGCATTCTGCAAATTATGTGGACGCCTAAAATGTACAGCACTACTGAACCACATGCACCTTTCAAATACGACCCTAAGTTATCAAAATAATCAGTCAATATATTTTACATCTTTGTGATTATGTTTGCTACTGGTTTTATTTCAAGTATTTCTTCTGGGTATTTTTATGATATTTTATTATTTATTTATTTATTTTGAGACGGAGTCTCACTATGTTGCCCTCAGTAGAGTGATGTGGCATCATAGCTCACAGCAACCTCAAACTCTTGAGCTTAAGTGATTCTCTTGCCTCAGCCTCCCAAGTAGCTGGGACTATAGGTGCCCACTACAACACCTGGCTATTTTTTGTTGCAGTTGTCATTGCTATTTAGCTGGCCTGGTCTGGGTTTGCATCTGCCATTCTGGGTATATGTGGCCAGCACCGTAACCACTGTGCTACTGATATTTTATTTTAAGTGGTTATTATCTACAATATTCAGTTCTGCTGGTCCTTGCTCTTATGATTGATTTTGCTTATTTTCATAACAACTTCAAATATAGATACAATATTCTGTTATGGCTTCATTACCAAAGGGAGGGAGTTCTGAGCTTACAAAGAAAATAAATACCATGGAATGTCATGATGTTAGAAATTCAGTGGTCTTCAGTGATCACTGCACAGTACTATTTACTAAGCACACACTGTATTTCATTCACTGGACTAAACAACTTTCATGAATTATGTCATTTAAGCATCACAATAACTCTACCAGCTAGGAATATTATTAATTCCAAATGCTGGGTGCAGAAATTAGGCTAAGCAAGGCTAAGGAAATTGCTCAAGGTCACACAGTAGTGAATGAGAGAGCCAGCGTTCACGCTCATGTCTTCCCACCTCCAAAGCTTACTGGCCCTTCATCATTAATTTAATTTAGACCTATCACATGATAATTACAAAGAAACCTATTTGCTAGTATGTCCAATAGTTCATGAAGTACCTCTTCTATTTATATTTTGTCTTTTTTCAGTTGATGAGCATCTGATTTTTCATGTTGAGTAGCTTTATTAATTTTTTTTTCACACTGGATAAGAAACTTCATTACCTCATTCTCTGTTATTTACCCAACCGTAACATTCAGCTTCCAAGTTCCAGCTAAGGGTTTATAAATCAGTTTTTGTTGTAATCACCATTTCTCTTAGTACTATGGTTTCATTGTATCATGAACCTTCTGAAGTCTGCATTTATTGCAAAGGTAAGACTTTCCACATATTAGTTCTTTTAAAAATTTAGTTTGATTCCCAGATTATGTTGTCAGGGCTGCCAAAATGGCTCTGCAGCAATGTTGAAAACCAATGATAAATAGGGAATGTTTAGATTGAGTCTTGTGAAACTGTACTGAAGCACTTATCTTTAGATCCAATTTTAGTGATGTATGTATTATGATTCCTGGCAAGGAAAAAAATCCATTTCTACTTGATGGAAACCTTTTTTCTGAGTAAACTCTCACCGGAACTCCCTAGGTAGCAATGAAAACAAAATGTGGAATTCTCTGATTTTGTTACTGAAGAACATAACAGGCAGTGTCTTTAATGGCAGATCATGCAAAAAATGGCTTCATAGGGCTCTTTCCACAGATGACTAGGGAATCATTTTACAGTGCGGTTCTGAAGATATTCCCACATGGAGCTGACGTGATGTACACTGAGAAGCAACTTTCTTACAATCGCATTGGGTCAGAATGGGACTGAAGTTACTTAGTGATTTAGCTACAATATTTCTTAGAGTTTTTCTTCTTTTTTTTTTTTTT
>NW_003852502.1:6809394-6816170 GCF_000181295.1 Otolemur garnettii | reverse complement strand
TGCAATCATGGGGTACAATGTGCTGGTTTTATATACAATTTGAAATGTTTTCCTCAAACTGGTTAACATAGCCTTTATGACATTTTCTTAGTTATTGTGTTAAGACATTTATATTCTACATTTAGTAAGTTTCACATGTCCCCTTGGTATTTTTTGCCAGTCTTAATTAATTAATCCATTGCCCAGCTCAACTTGTAGGAGACTTTGGACTACCACATGAACAGAGGTAGCTCAAAAAACATAAATAATTGAGCAAATCTGGGCCAGGTGAAAAGTATGGTAAGGAATTAGTGAACAAGTAACAAAAATTGATGTCCAGAGATGTACAACACACTGTCCTAAAGAATGGCTGGAGGTGGGCAAGTTTCCTAGAAGCCAAAGAAAAAAGGTAATTTTTAATAGTCAACATCCATAGACAGAAACCAATTTGGGATTCATGAGAAACACAGATATTTCTGATACCAAAACTTGAATTTTCTCCCTTAGGTATTTATCATAAACAGTCTGAAGTCCCGAGTGACACCTTCACAGTTGATAATTAGTGAGGATTTACCTTATGCGTCAATTCAGTTGTTTTAAAAGATAATCAGATAGTTGGTAAACACCATTTCTGGGTTTGTTTGTGCAGATGTTACTGGAAGTGTTTGAATCAGTAAACCAAGTAAAGAAGATCTGCTCTTAGCAATGGGGCCAGGCATCACCCAATCCACTAAGGACCCAGATCAAAGAAAAATGGTGACAGAAGGGCAAATTTGCAGCCCCCCCCCCCAATTTTTCAGGTCTTTGACCTTGGACTGAGAGTTAGACCATCAGCAACCCTGGTTCTCAGACCAAAAAGAAAGTTTATACAAATTATCCAGCTCATTACAAAATTAATATAGAAATATAAAACTCCTGAAATAGTCAAAATAGTACTAAGAAGTAATAAAATTGGACAATTTAAACTACTTTATTTCAAGATTTACAATAAAGAAACATTATTAGGGTACGTGTGAAACTTAGTAAATGTAGAATATAAATGTCTTAACACAATAACTAAGAAAATGCCATGAAGGCTATGTTAACTAGTTTGATGAAAATATTTCAAATTGTATATAAAAACAGTACACTGTACCCCATGACTGTATTAATGTACACAGCTATGATTTAATTTTAAATAAAGCATAATCACAAAGGAAAAAAAAAAGAAACATTATTCAAGACAGTGTGGTACTGGCATAATTAGAGACAAAGAGGTCAGTGCAACCAAATAGAAAATCTGGAAATCTGTCCATGTGTATTCAGTCCATTGATGTTTGACAAAAGTGCTAAGGAAATTCTGTGGGGGAATGGATAGTCTACCTCAACGTAATAGCTACATTTCTAATATTTTCAGAAGAAAACATAGAAGAGTTTTGAAATCTGGAGTTGGCAAATACTTCTTACAAAATAAAATAAAATAAAAATTCATTAATTATATTTCTCAAAATTAAAAATATCTGCTTAGTAATATACACTATTAAAATAATGAAAAGGCAAACCAGACAGGGAAAAAGTATTTATCGAATGGTATCTGACAAAGAACTTTTATCCAGAATGTAAATGAAATGATACATTACAGTGATAACACAACCCAATAAAAGAAAGGCACAAATCAGAATTCAGCAAGGGAGATTTATCAATTTGCCCATAAGTGTATTGGAATGTTGCAATATTTTCATCATTTCTGCTTGTTACTGGCCCCCCTGACCTCCCTTCAGCAGGGGTGAAAATGTTTAATTGATTTGCACACTGCCATCTTCATGATTTATCCCCAGAAACTTGGACTAACGTGTCCCTGATTTCACTTTCACTCCTGCCAAGTTTAACAAGAAATTTAGTGATTGTTCATTGTTCTAATTCAAGCTCTTATGTTCTCATGATCACATAAAAACATTCACCAACAGTAATGAACACCACTCAGCAAGACGCGGCCGCATGTCAGCACCAGCACAGCCATGAGACTCTAATATACCAAACTTACGAGACCTTACCGAGATGTGTGGACAGTGCAGCTGGCGTTAACTGCAAGGTGACAAGTTCACAAACTTAATTGTTGGACCTCATATAATGGCAAATGTTACCCCTAAAATGGGTGGCTGTGTATTTCCTTACTGGCACAAATTAATCTAACTAGGAGCAAGTAGGATTTAATTTGTTAACTGGCATATTTAGAGTAAAAGTTAGAACTAAGCACTCCAAATTTTAGACTTAATGTATGCGTCAGATATAGTACATCTATCTGAAATATTGTTGAAAGTAGTTAAATTATTCCTAATAGCTGAGCTTTCCACTGTGACTTGCCAGAGATTAGGGAGAAAATGTTTTCTGAAGCTCAAATCATTAACAGCACTTCCCAATAAAAACCACCTTTCACATTTATCATGACTTAATATGACACAACATAATTAAATATAATTCCCTTTTCTCCTATTTTTTCTTCCTCGTCACAATATATCCCATTAAAATGACTTTTCTTGGAAAAAAAGCCAATTTCTAAAGTATTTGTGGTATAAACCAATAATTATTAGGTAGTATCACGAGGCTCCTTCTGTTCTAAGAATTCAGAATTTCGAAACCCCTTTTTGTGGACTTTCCAGCAGTGCATACAGAGTTCCGTCACAAAGAAGGCTGGAACACTCAGGGCCTGGATCTGCAGGAGCTTGTGGTAACTTATGCAATATGGGGAGTGGGAAGGGATAGTCTAGGTCACAGGAGGGGCAGAAGAACTGAGTGTGTGCTAAGAAAGTTCATGGGTGGCCAACGCATTCTCAGGCAATCTACACTTAGGTTCCATAAAATCCTAAGTTAGAGATGAAAGATATTTATTTGAACAGAAGCACAACAAGGACCCTTCCAGGTACATTTACTACATTTTGCCCAAAATTTTGAGGGAAAAATAAGGATGCACATTATACAGGTTGTCCATAAAGTTTGTGTGCAATCTGGCTGTTTTAAATTGCACACAAACTTTATGGACATCCTGTATATAGGTAGTAGGGCTGGGAAGCAGGGGAGCCCAGTTGGCTTCCTGGGGTCGCTGGGAGGATCTGGGATCCAGTGGGAGCAGGCTGGAGTGGCCTCTTCCAGGCTTTGCAATCAGGGGAAGGGCCAGTAGTGGGGGTGGGTAAGGCAGGCCATGGCTGTGTGTGGCCATTTGGAGGGGACAGGGAGCCCTATGCAGGCCCCAGGGACCCACCCTGTCTGATTGTAAGTGGAGAGGGCTCAGAAGCTCCCGCCCTGACACCTGCAGATGGCCTTCCCAGCCCCCAAGGCCCTGACTTGGCGCGCAGTGAGGAGCTCCCGGGAGGGAGGGAAGGGGCAGGCTTTGCAGAGATGGTGGCTGCAGGAGGGAAGTATGAGCCGCACATTTACCTGGGGAGTGTTAACCCTCCTCAGATGCGGCATTTTCAAGGGGCACTTTCCTGAAAATTTGGGCCCAAATGTGGGTATACTTTATACCTGGCAAAAATATGGTGTGCTTTCAACAGCCAAGATACCTTCTTGAATAGTCTGATGCAGCTATTATTTTAAGTTTCTTTGGAAGTTTTGGGAATGACAATGAGACATTATTAATAATTATGCCAAGGTGTCATGCACAAACCTGGACTTTACAAAGGAAAACTAGGACATGTGTGTATACGCCTTTATATATGTATTTTTTTCTCATTGAATTTTAAAGTAAGTATGGGGGGCCTTCAACTTCACTTAACTGCATATGTTGATTTCATGTTTAGCACACAGGAGGCTTTTCATAAGGTTTGGTTAAACTCTGCAGTAACCTGAGGCTGGAGATAGACTAATGTCTTTCTGTTATATTTCTTGTTGAGTAGTATCCATGTGGTTCCTGCACTAAAATAGGAAAAAAAAAGCCTTTAGCTAAAAGAATTCCATACAAACATTAAAACAGGTTAGAAATGTGAAAACCTAGTTCTGGGCTCCATTTCTAAGGATGCCGTGTCTTATGAGATGGGAACTCCCACCTGTTGCTCTGACGGTGTGGATAGAATAAGCTGCCAGCTAGAAGCCGCAGAAGAAAGAGCAGGCAAGGACTTTGTACCTGACTTAAGGAATTGGGGTCACAATTGGAAAAGAATCATCACCAGTTGTAGATAGATACCCTCTGGTCTTTACCTCCACCAGATCCTTTTAGGTGCTTTGAGCTGCCATGAAATTGGAATTTTAACATCCTCGGTGCTCTTCTTTACTATGGTCCTTTATTGAGATATTTACAGATTTTAATCAGCTACTACATGTCAACACGATACTCCAGGTTATAAAACGAATGGCCGCAATGGAGGTCCAAGGGTAAACATGGTCCAAGGCAGGGTTCCCTCCCCTGCAGGACTGTGGGAGAGCTCACATCTGCAGGGGGCAGCAGTGATAGGGAGCCCATGCCGGGAGAGGACAGAGCTCTGACAGCGTGGCCAGGGCACATGTTAGGGGCTCTGTAATGAATATGAATAGTTACTATTCAGAAACAAATGCTCTGAGATGTATTTGGTTCTACCCATGTGCAAACCTATAGGCATTTCTGTCCATGGCCTCTTTATAATCCCCGTGTTCTTCTCTCTCACCGTGTGTACTTGCCTGCCTTCATTCTCCTTAATGTTGTTTCTTCTCAATAGAAGCACACTTTCTGATTAAAGCTACTTCCTCCCAGGATCTCTGGGGCAAATCTCTTCCTTTCCCACATCCTCAGGGACCTTGCTTGTGGAGTGCTATTGAACACACCAAACTTTGTTTTAGGAACAAATGTTCAACTAAGAATTGAGGGTACTGTCTTTATCTTCCTTTGTGCTTGACAGTGAGAAATTCTCTTGCTTTTTCTTTATTTTATTTTTTATTTAATGATAGTTGTGTACATCGATGCAATCGTGGGGTACAGTGTGGTGTTTTCATATACAATTTGAAATATTTTCATAAAATTGGTTAACATAGCCTTTATGTCATTTTCTTAGTTATTGGGTTAAGATGTTTATATTCTACTTTTATAAAGATTCACTTGTACCCTTGTAAGATAAACCAGAGAGGTGATCCCACCAATCACCCTCCCTCCACCCACCCACCTCGCTCCCCTCCCCTTCCCCCATCCCCTCCCCATATTCTTAGTCTATATATAATTAGGTTATAGCTTTCATATGAAAGCTATAAATTAGTTTCATAGTAGGGCTGTGTGCATTGGATATTTTTTCTTCCATTCTTGTGATACTTTGCTAAAAGAGCTGGAAAATGTTCTTCCTTGCTTTTTCTTTAATTGTCAAGGGCCCAGTTTTTCTGGGGCGGCTGCTAAACAGTTCACCTCTCCTTTCCTCCCACCCAGTCTAAGGCATTGACAGTAGAAAATTGTCTCTAGATGAACAGAAAGCTTTTTATCTCCTTTCTCATGGTCCCAAATGCATTAGAAACAAAACAACAAACACACAAACAAAAAACCCAATAAAATCAAAACCAAACCAAACCAAAAACGTATTCTTTCTTTACAGCTGAACCTTACTTTGTTTTGGGTAAAAATCTCAACATAAAAAGGAGTGTTAAAACAAGCAAATAACACAAAACAATCACAGATTTGCATATTTGAATCTTACCTCAAGGATTCAGAACTTGTCTTTCGTAAAGCAGTAAATAGATTTTGCTGGAGTTTTAAAACAGGCTTATTGTATAAGCTATACTTAGAAAAATACGACAGGTCACACACTTGTGTTAGTAGCTATGCGTTTACACATGGATACTACTGCAATAGGATCATCTTTGCATAAAAAGAAAGACACTATTTGTACTGTGATTAAATATGAGCAATAATCTCAAGTGGAATTTATTATAGCTTCTTACTTTTAATGATCTTTCCTTTTAAGTATCAGTGAACATAAGGAGACTGTTTTTATTATAGTAAGAACAACCTTAAGTCAAATCACAGCATAGAGGGGTGAAGTTTATAAGGAAAAAGTTGGGGGGAAAAGGGTTTGGGAAACTGAAGGCAAGACCAGGCAAAATGTTATTTTCAAGGTAATTTAGAGCTGAAATTGAAACACTTAGAACCGCTCGTGGATTATCTGGTCTAATGATCAGTTAGACATATCATGTATCGTCTTTTTTATTAGTCGTATCAACTTTGTAAGATAGGTATTATTCTTTCCATTTTTAGAAATGCGGAGTGGAGATTCAGAGACAGAAAGTAGCCCATGTAACATGGCTGCTTGGTGATAGGCCTTGAGTCTGGGTCTCTGATTTCATGGCCCACGTCTTACTACTTTCCCCTAAATGAGTGAGGCTAAGCGAGGAGCTAAAGGATTAGCTTGCCAGGTGACCTGCAAGGCTCTTCCAGTTCTGATTTTCTTTCTTTCTTTTTTTTTTTTACAGTTTTTGGCTGGGGCTGGGTTTGAACCCACCACTTCCAGCATATGGGGCTGGTGCCCTACTTCTTTGAGCCACAGGCACCACCTAGTTTTGACTTTCTACGTATGATTTCCATATACATTTTCTTAAATTTTATTCAAGATATAAAAAATTAGATTATGTGAAACTATAAGGAACAATATTTAATTCCCTGACACATGTTAAAGGGTATTATTCAAAGCAACAGCAAATCCTATCAGAAAGATAAATTTCAAAGATAAATTAGCACCACTGTCAACAGTGATCATTTGAGAATCTCGACACAAAGAACTTACAGATTTCCAGTGAGTTAGGTAAGTGGTAGGTAGAATTGAGATTAATCTTTTTAAATTTCAACACTGTTTCTCAATTTTTTTTTTTTT
>NW_003852502.1:6799372-6809209 GCF_000181295.1 Otolemur garnettii | reverse complement strand
GGGCTGGATTTGAACCCGCCACCTTAGGTGTATGTGGCTGGCACCTTAGCCACTTGAACCACAGGCGCCAAGCCACTGTTTCTCAAATTTGATAATCATTACTTTTTTTTGTTTTGTTGTTTTATTTTAATTAAGTCACGTACACATAGATCATGAATACATTTATGCATATGTGGGCTACAGTGTGTTGATGCTTTTATACAATCTGATGTGGTTACATCTAACCAATCAACATAGCTTTCGTCTCATTTACTTGATTATTGTGTTAATTTATGTTCTACACTTGACAGATTTGACTTGTACCCTTGTAATATGCTCCCTAGGTGTGAACCCCCCTTTTGCCCTCCCTCTATCAAACCTCTCCCCTCCCCTCCCTAACCACTCCATTTCTCTCCTCATTACTTTTTTTTGACATGTTTCATGGGAATTGGTTTTGAGAGCTCAGAATTATTTTTCAAATATAAAACACTAAGTCGCATTTTTGCTTAAGGAAAACTTGTGTAAGCACATGCTATTTCGTTTAACCAGCCCTTATATAAGTATTACTGGTGAGGGTGGATAAGACGTACCCTTATCCTTAATGGGAATGCTTGTGGTCAAGGCAGGGTGTATTGCCAGCAGGCTTCTGGGCAGAAAAATAGATGCTAAACCCATGAGAACTCGTCCAAACTTCCTATTTCTTAAGCAAAGTCTGTGATTTCTAAATAACTGGGTTTTGCTTTAATCTAGCATTCCACCAGGAGCACATCATGACGTCCCTGATTTATCGATCTATTTATTACTGAGATTATGTATTATGCCTTTTTTTCCCAAAGTTTTCTAGACCCTGAAAAGGCTTCAGGAAACAGATTATCCTTAATACTGGTCTTTGAACACAAAGCGTAATATAAAATGATGTAAGAAAAACTTCATGTCATTAGTTAACCACAGTCATCTGAAGGTCAATTATGTGGTTCATTTTTGTGGAGTTACATATGAATGTAAATAGATTTATTTTACTCTGTCATCTATCAATCTATCTAGCATCTATCTGTCTATAATGAAAAATTACTAGCCATTTCTCTGAACACTAGAGGGTTGGGGGATTAATGTTCTTTCTACCTCAAACTGGATCTGGGCTTTAGATTCTCCTTCTGGGTTGCTCCAGGCTGAATCCACATTGATACTTTGTTTCTCTCTTCCTTTACCCTTTGTTAAATGCTGCTCACTTTTCCATCTCCCTGTTTTGGATAACCCTGATCTCTAGAATGTCTTCTCCTGTTACCGAGTCCTACCCTGATTTTTTTGAGAATATCAATAAGGAATGAAGTGTTCCACTGAGAAAGTTGCCTATGGATCACTGGAAAATGATACACAAAATGGTTTCGTTCAATTATCAAACATTCATGCATACTGAATAATTTCTATGTGTATATATTTAGTTGAAGATATAACTGGAAATACACCCCCAACAATCCCAGCACACACGTGATGAACTTGCACAGCAGAGTAATGTGAAAGTAAATGGGTCGAGATGTTCCTGGAGTTACCTCTGTGGCATCTTAAAGAATGCTATGGGTACTATTTTTCTGAAGTAACTGAAGAGAAAGTATCTTCCTGGCAGTCAAAGACAAATAGTCAATGAATTCAACTATGTTCTGGATAGCATCCTATTAAGGGTTTGTGACAAATTAATATTTGTATGTCTATCCTCATGAGCCAGGATGACGTTGTACTTTCCATCAAAGCGTATCTTCCGATGTTATGTCTGCATATCTGATGCAGTATAACAACTAAAAATTAGTTTTTTTAGCAAAGAGATAAATGCAGAGTTTAAAAATCAAATGGTGCTTCAAGGTTTATGATAAAAAAAAAAAAAAAGCTCCCACCAGACCCCTATCATGCAGTTTCTCTAACAGGCAAACACTGGGAAATACTTTCAACACTTTGTATCAGTTTCTTCTGCTATTTATGCACATATTTCAGAGTAATATACTTATGTAGCTGTTTTTTATTTATTGATTTTATGTGCTATAGTTTGAGCACTTTTTAAGATATTAAGAAATTTAGGAAAAATTAAGAAAGAAAATTAAGAAATCACCAAAAGCTAATAACACCATTGCTAGAATAATCATTTTTAAACATTTTAACATCTCTTCAGTGTTGGACATGTTTTTATTGGCATCCAGATCTCTTGGTTTGCTATTCCTATTAAAATCCCAGTCTTAGCTTTACAGAAAACATTCTAAGAACTTTTACTTTCTTTTCATCTTCCACTGATGATGTGAGGATGATAATGTGGGCGTGCTGTTTACTTATTTTTTAATAATACTGCCCTTACTAGGCTTAGGAATGAGATGTTTTACAATAATGGGAAAGGTAGGAAGTAACAAAAGGACATGAAACTTACATGGCAAAGTATCTAAACTTGGGTTAGTGTCAGAGACATCTCCTACCTCCTGTCTCCTACACTAAATATTCTTCTTTTATAGCATTTTTTGTGCTAGACTACTTAATGTTTTTGCTTCCATCTGGACCCAATTCTGGACTGTGTCACTAATGACAGTGTCCAGACTATACTGCAGATGGGATTAGAGAGAAGGAATGTCTATAATCGCATACCCAGGCACTCTTACACAATAGAAGGCCTGTGATCCAATATAGTTTTAAGTAATATTCTCCGTGTGTACAAAGGGGGCCAAGTATGATAAGGATGCTATTGAACATTTACCTACTTGTTTCTAGAAGAGCATGAACTTTGCATGCTGTCTGCTAACGCTGTATATTTTTGGAATCATATTGAGAATGTTAGTGTCTTTTAGACAAGAATACAAAAGTATTTCCTCTTTAAAGCATAGCTAACAGATAACACTTTTTGAGAACTTAATTGTATTCTAGAGAGGAAAATACTAAGTAGATAATAAGGCTAATGCATTTGTAAAATAGCCTATAATGTTGGTATAATTATCCATTTGGAGCTGGGACATAAACTTGGGGAGGCTGAGTGACTTCCCTGGCTACACAGTTGGAGCAGGGATTCTAACTCAGGTGGAATCCAGATCGGCCATGGCTGAGAAGCCCGCTGAGCAAAACTGCCTCACCTCCAACCTGCAGCGGGGTGTCCCACTGTGTTCTGCAGAAAGTGGGGTGAGTAGAGCCACAGTATTTAACACAGTCGTTGGACACACCGAATGTTTAATATTTACCACAAATCCTGTGATTTTAGGGGCTTGCAGGAAGCCTAAAATTTAGTCCATATCTCTGACTCAAGGTAAAATGATAAAAATGGAGTGTTGGTAGTAAGGCTATCAGCTATACACTAGGATTGACGTTTAAAGTCCAAAGGCTGTTTCTAAAAAAAATTTGACTTTGCCATTGCCATTGCCTTTTTGCACAGTTTTTGATAAGTTAAGTTCATCTGGTTTTAGTTTCCTTACCTGATAAATAAAGTTATTACTGCCTTCAATGCCTCAGGGAGCTGTTAGGATGATCCAGTGCAGGGAACACAGTCACTATTTGGTTCTTCCCCTCCTCCTTTCCACAATCACATCCCGTCTTTCTCCTCCTTCTCCTTCGTGCCGTCAGTCATCCTTTACACGTGTTTCCTGGTGGCAGTTGTTACCACCAGCACTTCCAGGTGCCTTTTGATTGGATTTATGCTGTGTGTCAGAGAACATCTGGGTGGGTCTATGCAATCTCTATGTTATTGACATTTCATCTATGAATTAATTATGTTTTTTAGAGTCGAGCAGTTGTTATATCGGCGTATCTAGATATTTGTATTCTGTGGAGATGCAGCCTAAAATGACAAAGGATGGAGGCAAAATTGAGGTTTTTAGAGCTCATAAGATCTTTTAAAGCAGCAGGTACAATATCAGTAAGTTGAAAATCAATTAACTTAAAATAAATTTGAAGAAACTCAAGCCACAAGATTTAATAAATGCATCCAGTTGACTAAACCCTGACATTCAGGCCCTGTCCCTGATCCTCAGCCATATTTTCTCTGTAGATACTGACAATAAGGGACTCCTTTAAAGTTGCCAAACAGAAGCTTTCCAGGTTTCTGCTTGTGCCTTGTGTTATACATTTGAGGCTTTCAATTTGTCTTTTTATTCTGTGATGTTCTCCAGGAAAAAGAAGCTATCACCTTTTTTTTTCTTAAGATGTGGGGTCTTACTTCGTTGCCCAGCAGGAGTGGAGTGGCACAATCATAGTTCACTGCAGCCTCAAAAACTCCAGAGCCCAAGTGATCTTTCCTCCTCTGTCTCCCTAGTATCTGGGATTACAGGGGCTAGTCACTGGGCCTGGCTGCAGTTTCTATGGTCACTATTATCGTGATAGCAACTAAATGCCGCATCTATGCAATCTTTCCACATCTCCTCTCCGCCTGTACTCCACTCCATGCCTCCACTGGTAATTTCATCATGATCCTATTGAGTGCCAACTTACTATCCCCCCCTACCAAGTAATAAAGTCATCCATGTGCCCATCAAATAAGTAAGCAAACCTGTCCCAGAATCCAATTTTGATGGTCTCTTTCCTGGGGCCCATGTAAATTACTGTAATATTTAGGGTCCTGACAAAAAGTAGACACTGCATTCAAAAAGAGTGGTTATGTAATATGCAATCCTGGATTCCAACTTAGAATATAATTTTTTTTCTACAGGGAACATTATTAAGTCAATTAAAAAAATTGAATATGATCTATTGGTTAGATAATAATACTGCATTAATATTAATTTTCTTTCTTATTTTTAAATCATGCCATGGGTTTGTAAGAGAATGTCTATGGTCTTTGTTTTTAGAAAAAACAGAGTAAATTAGGTAGAAGAACTTTCAAATAATTCAGAAAAAGTAATAATAATTATAGAGTGAGAGAAAATGATATTAAGCATTGGGGGATCTGAGGGAAAGGTATAGATAAATCCTACTATTTGTTACTTTTCTATATATTCAAAATATTTCAAACCAAATATTATTTAATTACCTACTTAGTTCTGTCTTCACTCTTCAGAGTAAGAACTGAAGGCAGAGACAGCATCTGTTTTCTTTACTGCTTTATCCACAATACCTTGCAAAATGTCTTGTACACAGTCACCCCTCCATGCATATTTGTTGAACAAAAATATCAGAAAATGAAGAGGTGATGGAAAAGACTTCAAGAAAATGACTGTGACATGGGCAAGATGAAAGGTGGTTTACAGGGCTGGTGAAGCATCCCAGGACTGGCACCCGAAGGGAGCTGCTGTCAACTATGGGTTTGAAAGGAGAAGTCGACTGAGCAGCTATCAGAGCTCAGTAAGCCTGTGCCTGCCAGAAAGGGGAACCTAACAGGAACCGTAGCCGTAGGGAGAGCAACACAGCCCTGCCCCCACAGGACCACAGAGAGGAGCTCGCAGAATTAAATGCCCCTACCTTTCTCTCCTCTTATCCCATATGTTAGCTCAAGTGTTCCAAGAAGCAGATACCAAGATGGAATTATACACGCGATAGATTTTTCAGGGAAATGCCTTTGAGAGGAAATAGGGAGTCAAGGAGGCTGAGAGAATTATCAGACCACTAATGTCTGTGGAAAGAAGGAAGGAAGGAAGGAAGGTTTGGTAGGATAGGTCCAGCTCTGATGTAAGTCTAAAGAAGCTTTGAAATAGTCTTTGGAAAGTCCTCAATCCAAAACCATCCATTAGAGGAGTCCTGGCTCTTTTATGAATGGGCTTCCCAGTTTCCCTGCTGTGCTCTGTGATGCTCGAGAGTGGTCCCTGAGGCGTGGCAGACGTGGTGATGGATTTCTGAACACACCAGTTGTGGCTGTCAGTCGGTTATGCTGCCTGTAGTTGGAGAGCTGAAAGATGCATTTTCACGGCTGCCATCCTCTCCAATGGCCATCACCTGAGGGACAGAGGGCAAAGGAGTCTTGTTGATGTAATTCACAAAGATCCAATTTCCTAGGGAATTTAGGAGAAATTTAAGGTGGGATAGAGCAGGGTGGATCTGTGATCTAATCCAGCCCATGAGTCAAAAAAGAGAGACGTTTTCAAAATGTAGGGCTCCTTGAAGATAATCTGGGTTGCTGGACTTGCAGAGTAGGTGCAATAAAGACGTTAGGTGGGGTTAACCAACCCTCTGCACTGAGGATTCTAAGGAAAGAAGGAAAACCACCCAATCCTTAGGGTGATGTTTAGGAATAGGGGATAGGGAAGGGAATAAACATTCCAAGAGTGGTATGGGTGGAACCCAAAGAAATGACTATATGAAAATTTTAAAAATAATGTGAGTGCTAAGATTTGTGACACTAGGAATCCAAGGGAGCAGATTACTTGAGTAAGCCAGACATCAAAGGATCATCCTCCCTCAGAGAACTGTGGAAGCCTGTGATGGAAGGGCCAGGAGTCTATATACGAAAGCATATTATAACCTGATAGCATCTATTTTGCTAGGTCTGAACACTGACACCCTTGAGACAGGAAGAAGGAATAGTAGTGGTGAATTGATTAGAACTCGAGTTCTTCCTGGCCCTGGGTGATGTTGAGACTTTTGCCAATTCTAGACAGCCTGTCTGGTATGGGAATAATCTGGACCAATGCTGAGCCCCTCAAAATTGCCCTAGAAGAAGTCTAAAAGGGATAAACAAATTTGAGGGTGAAAATGTTTATATCTTATATCATGATAAATCAAAGCAATAGACTCAACCCTAATGCTAGAGTAAAATGACTTTCTAGGAGTCCATATAAAGAGGCTTCTCCATTTTCCATATAAAGAGTCTGAAAATAAAAAAGTGGGTAACAAAGTCAATTGCAAAGCTGGGTGACAAAGTAAGGCAATTGACTCTCATCCCATGACCACTTGTTAGAGAAGGTCATGAGGGATCGTCAGGAGACAGAAGGCAAGGGTTAGAGGAAGAAGGATTCAGTGAGAGGAAGGTAACTTATTTTCCCAAGAGGTAATTAAATGGCAAGAAGAATAGGTTGCAAAGAAAAGAACACCACCAAAAAACCCCCAAACAAAGCAAATGTCACATGTTGAAAGCTCCTTTCTTCCATGAAAGAAGCTGTGATAGAGTATTTCCAAAATTCAGATGTCTTTCTATTAAAAAAATATAAATATCCTCTAGTTACTTCAGTCATGCTACCGCTAGAGTGATATATCACCTAATTTCTAAGGTTTCCTACTTGAGATTTTGGGGAAAAGGTAGCAAAATGAGCAACTTTTAAATAGCAAATTTTATGGTATTTCAATAATTAATGCCATCTTGAAAATCAGTAACATTTGCAGCTCTTTCATTAGTGAAAAAAAAAGATTATGCTGTGAATATTTTCTAAGATTTATAACAGATGGGAGTTGCAAAATATTAAAATAATTTAGTGTTTTAACAAAAATACCTATGAAAATTTACAGCTTTGATGTCCCAAGACACTTTTTTGGAGGACGGGGTGTAATGTAACACACATGCTTCTGATTATAACACTTATTTTTAAGATTTGTTTAGCAAAATTCCTAACCATAAATTTTGCTAGCTGAGTACTTAACTCAATTATATATACAGATGGCTTTTCAACTAGGATTGCCTTTGTTTTTATAAATGTTACAATTTTTTGTTGTTATCTTCTGGAATGCCAGTCAATCCAAGTTTCCTGATGGAGACACACGTCCACTGTTAGAAAACAAAGTATCCAAAAGCTTTTATGTATTTGGATTATAGTACCTTGAAGTCACTTGTTTACAGTTTTTCATTGACATATAATTATTTTCATTTGGAGACTCATTGTTACAATTCTTGTTAGCATTTATATACTTAGAGTTATGATGTTAACCTGAATACTTCACTAAAGGTAAGACTGAAACATGTAGAATCAGAGTTCCTCTGATTTAATATTTTAATTAGGCACAATGGTGTTTAACCGTAATTATAACTTGATATTGTTGTGTATACCCTATCCAATAAGATGACCATATCCAGCAGCAAGCAAGGTGATGGTAGTTACCACTGACAGTGGTAAAATGTTGAATATTTTTCTTTAGGACTTTGGATCAGTCAAATTAGTTTCATCAGCCAAAGAACTGGTCTAGTATGTGCAAATTTGTTCTTTGACTTTACTGATAAAATAACCATCAGTTGATTCATATACTCAACCTTCGTAGTTCTGTGTCTTAAAATTTTATTTTCTGGTACAATCCAATGGGAAAATATTGCAGAATTTTCGGGTGCAGAACATTGTGCTCTTTTGAGCTATCCTATTAAGAAACACAAATAGCTTAATACATATTGATTTATCAGTGTGACTATTATAACTAACGCATTATTTAATGTTGACACTACCACTGTCATTTAAAAATGCCATGTATTAAGGATTCCCAAGCTGTATTCATCATTATGACATTTACACAACTGTTTTAAACGGACATGGTATTTATTCTCTGTACTCTTTGTGGCCTCTAATTCAAAACTGATGGCATTGACTGACAAAACAATCTAAAATATTTGAAGCTATTGGCGTGGCAGACTGGGCTATGTGATAAATAAATGGAAATGGAAAAAAAAAAAAAGAAAATATCCAGAAAGAAATTGGTGTGGACTTTCTTGTTGTAAACGAGTTAATTTTTTGATGACTTCAGGAGCAGAAAGAAAAGAAAACATTGATTTTATTTAAGAAAATCTCTGTAAACTTGCCTGTCCATCCCTGACTTGAAGGGAACTGACCTTTGCTTAGCCCCTGATTTATGCCAGATATTTTACGGAGTTGTGTATTTTATGAAATATTCTCTCTGAGTTCATTTTGGGGTGAGTTTTATAGACTTCTTCTCCTTCTGCTTTGCTGTCTCTTTCCCCCAACCATCCCAGCTTGCCAGACTGTCTGAAGCTTACAGTCAAGGAAAACCCTTCAGTCCTCCGCAAACTAAAAAGGTGCATTG
The DNA here is from genome assembly GCF_000181295.1 of Otolemur garnettii. Lineage (NCBI taxonomy): Eukaryota > Metazoa > Chordata > Mammalia > Primates > Galagidae > Otolemur > Otolemur garnettii. Next base: position 6,800,323 of record NW_003852502.1, on the reverse strand, counting down.
CTTTATACAGATAAAATAGCATCATTTGAAGCTTAGTTATAAATCAGAAACTGACTTTAGATAGCATCAGGTCCTAGCAGTTGTACAAATAATTATACAGAAAGCAAAAGATATTAAAAAAATTATATAGGGCTATTTTTTCCCCTCTATTTAGAGTATGTGAAAATTAAGAGACTATAGATTAAATTTTTTGAGGTCACTTTTTGTGCATCTGTGTTGTTTTAAACTGATCTGGATTAAAAAGAAAGAGATGCAAACCATTTACAAATAGGATTAGGACTTCTAGACCTTGAAGATGGAATAAAAGGGAAAAATACACAGTTTTCATAAGAACTTGACATGATTATTTATATAAATATGGAAAGAATCAGAGAAAATTTGGTTAATTAATATGGTGTACTAGAAACATCATAATGCTTCTAGTACAGTAAATTTCTCTGACCCATGTGCAGCTCTCAAGAAAACATATATTTAATTTTAGGTGTATCTGCCAATAATATCCTCTTGAGTCATTGGTTGGCTTCTCAACAGGGGTTTAATGTGACAGCGTAAATAAATGTGCTTGTCACAGAGTCTGGCCCATAACACAAACCATATTGTTTGTTAAATTTTTTTGGTACCCTCGATCTGTTTGGTACATCTTGCATCTTTTTATAAAGGCAGGCAGTTGCTTCCATGTCTATCTTTTCTAGCCATGAATCTTCAACTCCCGCATTGTGAACTATTTTCTTTACAGTCTCTCCTCCCATTTAAAAATGCGCTTATGTCTCCCCAGTCCTTAGGAAACACAAAGCTACACTATTCTTCTATCCTGTATTTCTCTTGAGTTTAGACTTATTTCTTTTCTATAACTTGTAAATTTTTGGTCCTATTTTTCAACAATCAGGTCACCTTCAAACCTACAAATTAGCTTTGGCCACCACTGCTCTACTGAAATTCCTCTCTGAAGGC
>NW_003852502.1:6797079-6799006 GCF_000181295.1 Otolemur garnettii | reverse complement strand
GGCAGTTTTGGCCGGGGCTGGGCTTGAACCTGCCACCCCCAGTATATGGGGCCGGCACCCTACTCTTTGAGCCACAGGTGCCATCCATTTGCTGTTTCTTTTCTTTTTTTCCACCACATAGAAGGTAACCAATCATCTGAATTTGCTAGACTGTCTCAAGTTTAGCATTAAGGAAACTCCTCAGTCCTGGGTACACTAAAGGATGAATCACCCTGAAGTTGGCCCTTACCTGTTGGTGTTCCCTAAACCTCTGTTTTCAGGTCGCCATTTCTCAGTAAGAACTTTTGTATCCTGCAAAGGCTTCCACTGTAGTTATGTACTGCATCATGTTATTTTATCGGTCAATGCCAGACTGCTTATACCATAGTGGTCCCCTAAAATAATAATGGAACTGAAAAATTCTGTTTTGTTGCCTAGTGATGTAGCTGTTGTAATGTCATAATGTCACAGTGTGACACGTGACCTTTTCTATGTTTAGTACATTTAGTTATACAAGTACTTACCACGGTGTTAAAATCACCTGCAGTATTCAGTACAGTGTCAGTCCCGGGGGCAACACAGCCTAGGTGCATAGTAGACCCATGTGGGTTTTGCTAAGTACACTCTCTGATGCCCACACACCAACAAAATTGCCTAATCATGCATTTCTCAGAACACATCCCCGTTGGTAGGTGACGCATTCACATTGTACTGTATTTCGTCATGTATAATGTATACTTTTTTGTCCAAATTTTGAGGGGAAATATAAGGATGCTCATTTTACATGGGTAGTACCAATTCTGTAATCTATACAAATGTTTTCAATTATTTCATTTATGTATATGCATTAAAAATGCTTCTGCATTAAAAGTTTAACTCTGGAAAGCAATAATGATATCTGTATGCAAAATAATACCCTGGAATAATGGTATCTGTATGTAAAATAATACCCAGTAATCAGTTTTACTGAGCATATGATGAACTTGCAACAAAAGCATTTTTGGCCAGTGAAGAGCAGCATATTTCTCCCTGTACTTGTTAGGCTTGGGTAGCAATCTGGGTGATATTTGTGCAAAAATTACTGGAAAATTCCCTTGGAAAAATTTGAAAAGTTTTTGTACACTGCAAGCTTTAAGCTTCTAGTATTAAGTATGGTAGAGAACGGCAACTCTTTGGACCTCCTCCCACAGAAAATGCCATCAGATTTCGGAGGCAGCAGCAAGAAAAGATTCTCTGGCTGTCAAGACAGAAGAAAGCAGTTTGGGGGGAAACCTCTGAAATGGCCAGAGTGGAACTGGAGGTAAAGACCTGGATTCTAGAGCAGCTTCAAACTGGAGTCTCTGCTTTGGCCAAGATGATACAAGAAGAGGGTGAAAGGATTGCATGAGCAAAAACGTAGAGGGTTGCCCTGGGACACCTACGTCGTGCTTTAACTTGACAAATAACACAATTTCCCCCCAAACTTCCAGCAGCCTATGAGAATCAAGTTTTGGAATTTCATTCTTATATTATCAATCTCCGAAAGACAGCTTTGAGCTGTTTTAAAACCCCAGTATGGATGAGGTCCCATTCTCTGTTGATGGCCCATCCAACAGAACTGTGGACATCAAAGCAGCAAAGAGTGTACCTGTTAAAACTACAGAGGACATGAGAAGATACATCTCACTGTTGTGCCAGCCTATTGTTTTGGCCTGTTATGCAGATGGGACAAAGCTACCACCTATGATCTTCCTTAAAGGAAAACATATATATTTTTTATTATTATCATTTTTATTAAGTCAATTACACATAGATCATGAATACATTTATGCATATGTGGGGTACAATGTGTTAATTTTTTTATATAATCTGACAGGCTTATATCAAACCAATCAACAGTTTTTGCCTCACTTACTTGATTATTGTGTTAAGACATTTATGTTCTACACTTGACAGATTTGACTTGCAC
>NW_003852502.1:6792305-6794902 GCF_000181295.1 Otolemur garnettii | reverse complement strand
CATTTTAAATGAATGATATTGGGATTCCACTCATTTTCCCTGTTTTATCTAATCATTCTTCTTTATTTCCAAATATAATTTATTACAGTATGAATGAATTCCAGTCATACACATGACTGTACATACCATCCCTCTGTCTTGACAGTTTTTACATTCATGAAACCTGATACTCAGTCAAGAGCGTCAGTGAAAGTGAAGATTAGTAATGTTTAAAGAGTTGGAATTTTAGCTTTCATTCTGTCTACTTTACTTGAATGTTTACAAATATGTTTTTAAAGTAAAAATTGCAAAATGTGCATACAATGAAGTTTTTGAAACCACTGAACATGACCATTCCTTCATTTTGCAGACTTGAGCGTAAAAGATTTAAATGATACTCTCAAAGTCACAATGGCAGCTCAAGGCTGAACAGTCAGGGGTTCTGAGTTTAGTGCATTTCCCACTGGAGCACAGCTTCTCTTAACACTGTACCATTTCAGTGTACAGATGGGAGTAATATTAGGTCACCATTGGATGGGATGATGGCGATGGAGCTATCTATGGTTTCTGTGTACTAGAATAGTTTCCATATCCTAGAATTCCTCATGTGGATACTCCCAGCTTGGTTGAAAAGAAAAAAAAGAGGAAGAAAAGAAATATTTTAACTTTCCCTCTCGTCCAACTGTTTGAGTTTTAGACACTCAATTGTTACTGAGAATTGTCGCTTTGCTTTCTCCTTGCTGTTCTGCCTGAGAACACAACCATTGTCATAACAATATACTGAGGAGCACGGCAGCCTGTGGAACGTGCGTAATCATCACACCGGGAGCCCAGAACATTTCAACCCAGCGAGAGCTTGCCCTTCCCAGGGTGACCTCTTTGTACTCAGTGCCAAGAGACCTCTAAGCGGCCTCCAGCTGCTTTCATTTCGTCTTCTCAGACCGAAGTGCACCCCCTGCAGCAGCTGCAGAGCCCCCCCTACCCCGCTCTGCATATACTTAGAAAAAGGGACTCTTTAATCTCTGCACTTGAGAAACAAGTTTATTAAGGAAAGAAATGGGGCCGCAGAATTCCTGGGGTGAGCCTCAGGAACCCAGCAGCTGGTGGCTAAGAAGCCATGACGAAATCCAGGAAAGGACTCTGATTGTTTTCGAGGCCCCGCATGATTAGGAAGGACATTTGGCTGACAGCTGTCCTTTCGAGGAGACTGCACTTTGCATCCCCGGGAATGAAGGGCGGCTTTCCATCTCATGAACTTGGAAGCCTCTTGGCAGCTCGCTTTGTTACCTCTAGTTATGCTTCATTTGTATTCTTTTCTGAGGCCAATTCCATCCAGCCTAGAGATTCCGGAAGCTCTTTTGAAGCTTGCAATAGGAAATGAAATTTCTTGTCTTTCCGCCCTCTTTTTTTGTTTTAAATTTTTACTTTATTACAACTCATCTTTATTAATTCGTGGACCAGGCCTCTCTCTGCATGGCATTAATTTCAAGAAGATCTGGTGGTGGTGATGGCTGTGGGTCATTCTGCTTCCAAAGTAAACTAATGGGGTATCAAAGCAGAGATAGAAAATACAGGGCAAGGGCCAATACCAAATTCAAAAGGCAGCAAGAGTAGCAGATTGTTTAAAGAGTTCTTTCAATTAACATATAATAATTGTACATATTTATGGGGCACATTGGATACTTCCATACACGTATATGATATGTAATAATCAAATCATGGTAATTGGTATATGCTACATATCCATCACCTTAATCATTATGAAAGTTTTCAAAATACTTACAAAATATTCTCCACGTGTTGCTCACCTTTCTGTAAAATGACTGTTTTGTAATGACTGTTTTATAAAGAAAGGTACATTTAGTTACAATTTTCCATTTTCCCTGTGTATGGTAACTCTTGGGACACCCTGCAGTGAGATACACATGGGAGTCCAGGTATCTCTTTGACACACTGATTCCTTTTACTTTGGATATTTATTAAATAGTGGGTTATATGGCATTTCTGGTTTTAGTTTTTTGAGGAACCCCATCTTATTTTTCATAATGGCTGCACTAATGTACATTTTAATTAACAGTGTCTGAGTTTCCCCTTCTCAGTGACTTCACCAGCATTTATTTGTTTATTGATCTAGTCTTTTTGAGAATTGCCATTCTATTTGGGGTAAGGAGATCTCATTGTGGTCTTCATTTGTATTGCTCTGATGATTAGGGATGTTTTTATTCATGTATCTGGTGGTGCACATTTTCTTTTGAGAAATTTCTTTTCAGATCGTTTGGTTGTTTTTGAATTAAATTATTTATGTTTTGCTGTTGACTGATTCGAGTTCCCTGCAGACTCTGGATGTGTGGTATAGGTGGTTGAATTGATAGTTTGTAAATATTTTCTCTCCTTCTGCAGGTCGTCTCTTCCCTTGTCGATTGTTTCTTTACTGTGCAGGAGCAATTTAGTTTGATGTAATCTCACTTATCTACTTGTACTTTTGTTGCTTTTCTTTTGAAATTTTATTTAAAAATATCCTTGCTTTGACCAATGTCATGAGCATTTCACCTATGCTTTCTTCTAGTAGTTTCATAGTTTTGGATCTCACATTTGAGTCTTTAATCCATTTATTTATT
>NW_003852502.1:6790503-6792285 GCF_000181295.1 Otolemur garnettii | reverse complement strand
CTGTGGCATCACTCACAGCAATCTCTAACTCCTGGGCTCAAGCGAGTCTCCTACCTCCGCCTCCCAAGTAGTTGGGACCATAGGGACCACATACACCTGAGCTGGTGGGTTCAAATCCAGCCTGGGCCCTCCAAACAACAATGATGGCTGCAACCAAAAACATAGCCAGGCATTGTGGCAGGTGCCTTAGCCACTTCAGCCACAGGCGCCGAGCCTATTTATTATTTTTTAATGGAACTACTTTAATGCTGTGGCATGTTTCTTTGAGAATGCTTACCTGATTATTAACAAAATAAACCAATTCTATTTTTAAGAATAATTCATTCACAGTTCATATGGAATAAACTATAGATTATGTGCAATGGCATTGTATGAATAAGGTATTTTTGGCTTAAAATTAGAAATTTGATAATCCAGTTATTTTATTGACTTTGGAGTCAAGATATTTTGCCAGATAGAACATATTATTCTCTTCATCAAAATATCTCATGCCTGGCTTAGCACCTGTAGCGCAAGCAGCTGAGGCGCCAGACACATACACCAGAGCCAACGGGTTCAAATCCAGCCCAGGCCCGCCAAACAACAATGACAACTACAACCAAAAAATAGTTGGACATTGTGGTAGGCACCTATAGTCCCAGCTACTTGGGAGGCTGAGACAAGATAATTGCGTCAGCTGAGGAGTTGGAGGTTGCTGTGAGCTGTGATGCCATGGTACCCTACTCAGTGCCACAGCTTGAGGCTCTGTCTCAAAAAAACAAAAAACAAAAAACAAAAAACTTATACCTTACTAAGGTAAATATTTTTCTTTGTGGGGTATCCACATTGATTTCATAACTTTGTGCCATTAAAAACATATATGCACAAAACAACTTATATACAATGACAAGAACATGAGTTCTGTTGTCCTGTATTGTTAGCTATCAGAGTATAGTTTATAAATCTCAATGTGTAAAATAGAATTATTTGATCTTTTATTGAAAAAAATGCATTTAATTTCACCAATACATTAATTTTAGTCATTTATTAATTTATTTGGCACATGTACTTCTGTAGCACATAAACTGATAGAGTCTTTGTCATCTTTGAAACATGATTTCCAAGGAATGTATAGGATGGCCCCAAAGTTAACCATCCATAGGAAAAATTATAACAACAGATATCCTGGAATGTGTTCTCTGTGAGTGGCAGAGAAGACTTCATGCGTGTGTGTAGAAAGAGGTGGCCAATATGTCGAGAATATTTTGTAAAATTTTTATAATGAACATTTTGTAAATAGATGTACATTTAGCTACAATTTCCCACTTTCCCTATGTATGGGGACATATTGCTCCAGTGCCATGTTGAATAGAAAAGGTCAGAGAAAACATCATTGTCTTGTTCCTAATCTTGAAGAGACATCATTTAGGCTTTACCAGTAAGTATGATATAATTGTAAATTTTCTTAAATGCAGCTGGGTGTGGTGGCTCACGCCTGTAATCTCAGCACTCTGAGAGGCTGAGGTGGGTGGATTGCCTGAGTTTACAAGTTTGAGACCAGCCTAAGCAAGAGGGAGACCCTGTCTCTGAAAAAAAAATAGCCAGGTGTTGTAGTGAGTGCCTATAGTCCCAGGTACTCCGGAGGCTGAGGCAAAGGGATTGCTTCAGCCCAAGAGTTGGAGGTTGCTGTGGGCTATGATGCCATGACACTGAGGGTGACAAAGTGAGACTATGCCTCAAAAAAAATTTTTTTTTCTTAAATGTTCTTTATTATGTTGAAGCTTCTGTCTGTTACTGGTTTGT
>NW_003852502.1:6785949-6790483 GCF_000181295.1 Otolemur garnettii | reverse complement strand
AGCAGGAAATTAAAAATCAAAAGAATAAAAATATAAGTAAATATATTTCCCTTCTTGAGTTTCCTAAATTTTGTTTGACAGTTGAGGCAAAATTGTAACACTCTTTGTCTGATGTGGTTGAAATATATATAAAGGAAATATTTGTATCCTTTACCTAGATTTTCCCAATGGTATCATCTGGAAAACTGTAATACAACAGTAGAATCAGGATATGGACACATTGGTCTAAGTAAGATGCTGAACAGTTTCATCACCACGAGAATTCCTCCTACTAATTTTTTTTTATATCAAACCCTACCTCTTTTCCTTCTTTCCATCCACAACCCATGGCAACCACTAATCCGTTCTCTATTTCTGTAATTTTGGCCTTTCAAGATGTCACACAATTAGAATCATACAGTAAGTATTCTGTTGGGATGGGTTTTTCACTCACTATTCTCTGGAGATTTACATCTATTGTTGCACATATCAATAGTTTGTTCACTTTTATTGCTAAGTAGTAGTCTATGATATGCATTTATCAGTTTAACCATTTATCCCTTGAATATAGTTGGCTTGCTTCCAGTATTTGTCTGTTATGAATAAGACTGCTATAAACATTTGCACACAAGTCTTTGTGTGGGTATCAGTTTTCATTTTTCTGAGATCACAGGTTTATATGATGGTTGCATGTTTAGTTCTTAAAGACATGTCTAACTATTGTAAAGATTTCTTTTTTCTCAGCACTGCTTTAGCCACATCTCATATGTTTTGCTATGTTGTAGGTTTCTTTTTATTCAATTCAATTACCTTCAAAAATATCCTTCAAGACTACTTCTTTGATTTGTGGGTTATTATAGGTGTTGTATTTAGTTTCCAAGATTTTATGGCTCTCCCTGCTACTGATACTAGTTTGATTCCATTATAGCCAGAGTATCCACTCTATACAGGTACTCTAAATTATTTTAAGTTGTAAAGGTCTAGGGTTTTGTCTATCTTGGTATATGTTTACGGACATTTAAAAGAATGTTGTTATGTGGAATGTTCTATAAATGCCAAATAGATTCTTACAGTTGACGCTGTTCAATTCTAAATTCTTATTCATTTTCTGCCTAGTTTCCTTAATTTTTGAGAGAGGTGTTGAAATCTCTCTTTTGTTTTCCAGTTCTGTCAGTCTATCTTCACATGTTTTGCTGCTCTGGTGTTTGGTGCATACAAATGGTGCAATGTAAGATTGCTTGTATTTTAGTAGAGGGACTCTTTTATCAGTATTGTTTCTGGTAATTTTCTATGTTCTGAAATAGACTAATGATATGACTATAACCGCTCTTGCTTTCATTTTAATAATATTTGCATGGCATATCCTCTTACATCATTTTACTTCCAACTTGCTAATATAATTATATTTAAAATGATTTTCCTATAATCAACATATGGTTGACCATGCTTTTTAATTCACTTTGCCGATCTCTTTTAATTGATAGACCAAAATCATTTACTACTAATGTTATTATCTGTATGCCAGGCTTCAGTTTGCTATCTTAGTTTTGGGTTTTTATTTGTTCTGTTATTCATTTCTCTGCTTTCTTTTTCCTGATTTCAGTGGGTTACTTAAACTTTTTTTAGAGTTCCATTTCCATGTATTGGCAGTATATTTCAGTGTATCTCTTTTTATAGCTTTTCTAGTTGTTTCTTAGGTATTAATACTATATACACACAACTTATCAGGGTCTACTGTATCATCATTTTATAAGTTATAGTGAAATGTAAACACCTTATCTTTCTTTTTACTCTTTCTCATTTATAATTGTACAAATATTTCCTTTATATATATTTCAAACACATCAGATAGAGAGTGTTCCAATTTTGCCTCAACTGTCAAACAAAATTTAGGAAACTCAAGAAGGGAAATATATTTACTTATATTTTTATTCTTTTGATTTTTAATTTCCTGCTAATGTTCTAAAATTCCTTCTACTATTACTTCTTTGTTTAGATAACTTCTTAGTCATTCTTTTAGTTAGGGTCTACCGGTCCATATTCATAATTTCTTTTCATTTGAAGCTGTCTCAACTTCCCTATCATTTCTTATATGTATGCTGAGTTCACTCAATATAGAATTCTGATTTGATAGTTCCTTTTTTTCAGCATTTGAAAAATATTACATCACTTGCATCTGACCTTTATGGTTTCCGATAACCAGAATCCTCAAAGAACTCAAGCAAATCATCAAGAAAAGATCAAATATCCTTATTAAAAATTGGGCAGGAGACATGATCAGAAACTTTTGTTACAAAAATAGACTAATGGCCAACAAACACATGAAAAAATGCTCATCATCCCTAATCATTGGGGAAATGTAAATCAAAACCACATTGAGATATCCCCTAACCTAATCCACTGAGAATGGCTCACATTATAAAGTCCCAAAGCAACAGATGCTTGCATGGATGCAGAGGAAAGGAACACTCATATACTGTTGGCGGGACTGCCAACTGGCACAACCTCTATGGAAAGTAGTGTGGAGATTCTTTAAAGAACTAAAGGTAGACCTACCGTTTGATCCTATAATCCCACTACTAGGTATTTACCCAAAGGGAAAAAAGACATTGTGTCATAAAGACACCTGCACTCTAATGTTTATAGCAGCACAATCTATAATTGTCAATATGTGGAGACAACCAAGTTCCCTTCCATATATAAATGGCTTAATAAATTTTGGCATGTGTATGGAATATTATCAGCCATAAAAAAGATAGAGATCTAGTATCTTTTATAAGAAGCTGGATGGAATTATGAATAGGCAAGAAAGAAAAAAATAAGGGAAAGTTTACAGAATATACTGATACTCTGAGAATTCTTACCTGCTTAGATAGCAGTCAGTAGCCACATTTTATACTGGCATAATAAGTCTCCAGGCATACGTGGTTACTACTCACAAAATGTGTGAATGTAAAATTAAAATTCAGGAGTTTCTAGGTTTGCAATTTAAGAAATATTATAAAGAAAAATAAAACATTACCTTCCAACTATTAAGGAACAAAAGACCAAATAGACTGAGAGTTATTCAAGAGAGACTACTCAATAATTGATTTAAAAAATCTAGAGTTTAGTGGAATTTTGCCTTGGGCCAGCTCTAATGTGTATCTATAAAGTAACACTAGAGCACCATTTGAATGCTAGATGCTACAGAGTTATTTCCTTCTTGGAGACAGCTACTCCTCCAAGCCTTATGCCAAAAATTTAAAGTCCTAAACAGCAAGAAAAGATTGAGATATTGCCACAGTGGAACTGGAGGGAAAAAATGACAAAATAATGTAACATAGTATACTTGATGAGATTCTGGAACAGAACAAGGACATTAGGCAAAAACTAAGGGAATCTGAGTCAACTATGGCCTTTATTTCCTTTAGTTAACACTTTATCAATACTGATTCATCCATTATGACAAATATCACACAATATTATGTAATTTTAATAATAGGGGAAACTGGGAGCAAGATTTATGGAAACGCTATGTTGCTCTGCACTATTCTAAAATAAAATTTATTTAAAAAAACATGATTCAGAAATGTTCAGCTTCAAATGTGTAGAAGTTTTAAAAATAATTTAACACAGTTAATTTTATTTAGTGTATATTTTATTTATTTTAATTAATTAACTTTTGAGACAGAGTCTCCCTGTGTTGCCCTTGGTAGAGTGCTGTGGCATCACAGCTCACAGCAACCTCTAACTCTTGAGCTTTAAGCAATTCTCTTGCCTCAGCTTCCCAAGTACCTGGGACTACAGGCATCTGCTACAACATGCTGGCTGTATTTTTTGTTGTTGTTGTTGTTGCAGTTGTCATTGTTGTTTAGCAGGTCCCAGCTGGGTTCCAACCTGCCAGCTGTGGTGTATGTGGCTGGAGCCTTAACCACTGAGCTACAGGTGCTGCCTACGAGTGTATATTTTAATATGTAGGATATAACAAAACTCATGCATAAATAAGTCATAAAACCATTTTCTTATAGAACTTATAAAGCATATTCAGTAGAGAATATAATATAGTGGACCCAAATGTATTTATTATCAAGCTTCTAAAGTTACTCACTTTTTACTATTTTTCTTCTTGAATTCCTGCTGTTTACTGTTTTTTGTTGTTGTTGTTGCAGTCTTCAATGTCAAATCTTACATGTCACATCATTCTTAAATTCTTCATTGTCCATTGCTGATATATTAGGAAATTGTAAAACATAACCACTATGGTGCTCTTTCACTTGGTGGAATTCCTGGTAGCTCTCTAATAGAAGGTAAGACCCTGCCCATAATCAGTTTTCCTTGGTTATTTCAAACGTTAACTTTTATAGTTGGTTTGCTGGGATCAGATTTCAGATAAGAGCCATATAATGCATTTCATTAATATGTCACAAGTTTTTTTTAAATTGTGAGTTCATTCTTTCTTAATGCCACTGATTTTCAAATCAGAAGAAAGTTTATTTTCACAATAGATTTTCTATAACATAAAATTCTAAATAAAAAAAAATTGTTATATTTAATTAACAGCATTTTCTTTTAT